>NW_009258884.1:934225-935230 GCF_000687185.1 Egretta garzetta
CCGCGAGGTTGGCCAGCACGGCTCTGCTCCGAGTTCCTGTATCCCTCCCCGAGCCAAGTGTTTCCAGCCGCGACAGGAACGAGGCACCGAGAGCAAACCGAGCAGGGAAGGGCCAGAAATCTGGGAGATTCGGTTTAGCCCTTGCTTAGATCAGATTTTTACCCAAAGTAGCTGCATTCTAAGTTCATTTAAAGAACTAATTTTCTGGATCCGAGTGTTTTTATAGCGAGGGGATGTGGTAAAGGAGTTGTTTATAATGGAGTTTATCTTAGACTGAAACCGTTTGCCAGCCTAATATCAGGAGCGGTCTGAAAAAGCCTTACAGTGGTGGTAGCTTAAGGAAGGGGACCAGGGTGGGGGAGAAAACCTAATAAAAATAGCTGAGATCATTCACCAGTTATCAAGAAACAGATACTGCAGTTTTATAACAGAGAGCACTAAAAGTATATGCACTCTTAAAAGGCAATTAAAATGTATACTCCAAAACTATAAAACATTTTCTTTTCATCTGGAACATTGAGGGCAGATTACAACACATTAATAACGTTTTGTTTAGAGTTCAGTTTCTGATGGCTTCCAAATGCAGTCTGTGTAGATTAACCAGAAGGAGTCCAGTTCTCTTTTAAGAGAGCTTGTAAAGGAAAGCAATGTGGTAAGATTGTTATGAAAAGCTAGTGTATTTAGGAAATAGCACTTAGCAGGGTCTCTCTGAATGGCTGCCAGGTCAGGAAGCTGAAGTGCAAGGCTTGGCCCTCGTTCAGGCCCCCCAGTCCCGGCTCCTTGACCACACAGTACGTCAGGAGCATGTCATGGCGAGCCAGGAGCTCCACCACGCCTCCGCCGCTTGGCACACGCATTTTCACATAACCCAGGGCTCCGGAGGGGAGGGAGGCACGCCGGGGCCAAGGGAACAGGCTGCTTTTTAAAATAGAAATGGATAAATAAAAAAAAAAAGCATGGGAATGGAGCGGTGGCCGGGTCCCGTTGCCGTGGTTAGCAGCATCG
>NW_009258884.1:935574-964774 GCF_000687185.1 Egretta garzetta
GGCTGCGGGGGCGGGCGGGCACCTGAGCTCTGCTCCTGCCCTCCAAGTGGCGTTAGTTTATCCACGGAAAGCGTTTCTTCTCCAATTCTTCTTTTTCATTAAACCGTACACATTCTCGCTCTCATCCCTCAGTATTTCCACCACGTGATAATCTTGCTGCTTTTTTTAATAACAATAATGAGGAAAAACAACGTATTTAATTAATCCTAGTAACGCATACCAAGTTTCTGTAAATCCTACCAGTTTAGGAACTTACTGTGTGGTCTCCAGTGAAGCCTCAAATTGTGTCTTGCTAGACAGGCTTCGTCTCCTTTCCCTCTCCATCGCCCTGGAGACAGCGGTCCCAGCTATCGGAGGGACTCCGGCTGAGCCACGGGTCAGTTTGGGATTTGGGTAGGGGATCGAAATTTGGAGAAGTTGGGACGTCCCAGCAATACCACAGACGTGCTTACATTACCCCCATGAATCCACGTGGCACTTCGGTACAGGTTTAGTTTAGTTCATAATCCTGTAACTACTGGGATATTTTATTTTTTTCCACATTTGCCTGGTGACTTTTTTGTTGCTATATGGTGTTGGGAAAAGGTGAAAATGAAACGCGCTGCTGGCCTAGCACACCGTGTAGTTCTTTGGTCTCTGTTGTCCACATTTCCTCCTTTCTACCTTGCAGCCAGCTCCGTGGAAACCCGCCAGGCGTTAGAATGTTATGGCAGCGAAGCTTTTCTTTTTCTGAAATGCTACAGCAGTCTATTTTCTATTAAATGCAAAGGGAAAATGATTCCTCTCCAATTTGCTCCTTCAAGACAGCGTTGTCCTTCGGCCGGGCTTTATTTGACGGTGTAAGTAAACGCTGATCATTTGTACAGGCTGCCATCGTGGCTCTCTCGCTGCTCTCTCGCCCTTAGGAATGGATCCCCTGGTTAGAAAAATCTGCTTTTCACAGCCACAAAGTTCACTTGAAAAATATTTTTAAAGAAGGAGGGGGGGCGGGGGATAAAATGTATGGTTATGTTTAACACTTGGGACGCTAATAACCCCTGCCTTTCTTGGAAAGAGCCTTGTGTATTAGTAACACGTTATGGGAAAAATCTAATAAATTGTCCTTACTCAGAACTGAGTAATTATATGCAAAATTTAATGTGTGTGTATGTGAGAGAGGAACTTTAACTTGTTAGTGGTTTCAGACAGTGACTCATTAAGCCATCCTAATGCCTCGGATATGCAGCAGAAGACTCTGAATGTTAACACTTGCATTCTCATCTCCATACATGAGGATTTGAACACGTAATTCCCTGAGATGAGGCTATACCTCTTGATTTTTATTTCTAAATCTATGCTAAACTGGCAGATGTTAGGGAATAGCTTGTAGTATTTTTCATTTAGATTCTGATTAAAAGGTAAGGGTTGTTTTTTTTTCTTAAAACCAGCAAAACTAATTATGCGTGAGCGCAAAAATCATCATCCCTGACTAGCAGACGTCTCAATCCAGGGTCAGCAGCAGATAACGTGAGATCTGTAACAACTGTTGGATCATTCAGAATGCTTCTGTGTCCCAGAATGGTGTTTCTGGTTTTCATTATCCGAAGGAACAGAGGAGAGGAGAAAGTTCAGGGAGCCGCTCCCGCCTTTGCTCCCGCGGTGGCTGCGCACACATCGGGAATGCCGCGTCGGACGCGGGTTTGCTCAACGCTGCGGGGGTTCCTCTGCTTCTGGCTTGCTGGGCTTCAGCTATCGAGCGCCCATTCCCAGGGACAGAAAAAGCTGAGAAATGAGAATGAGCGAGGAAAAAAAAGTTTTTTATAAGCTGTTCCAGGGTGACTGAATTCCTTCAGCTGCCCATGTACTTGGAGACCTATTAGTGGAATAACAGTTTTCCCGTATTTGTTATTCATATCCTGCCCGGTTATCGGTTATTTGTCACCACACCTTCATTACTGTCAGGGAAGTTGTTCTCGCTGGCAGGATGAAAATGTATTTGGTTTCTCCGCCGTATTCTGGTTTTGCTTCCTGAGGTTGTGCAACACCTGAAATTGTGATCCTGCAGGCAGTTAGTTCAGAGCTGGGCTGGTATCGCTGTGGTTTGTCTAAAGCCCCTGACTTGTAGAAAAAAAACAGATCTGATTTCATTAGCTGAGAGATCATAATCCAATTATTTTATTTTTAATTTCTCTTTCCTGAGCTCTTTAACAGATGCTGCTTCTTGGCCCTTTGACAGGAGCCTTTTAGCCTGCCTTATGAAAATCACAGATCGCAGCCTTCCGTGGGGGTATTTCTTGAGCTATACAGCGAACCTGAGAAGGCAGAAAAAAGGCATCATCACATTGCTGCAAGCCGCCAGCTCCTTGCAAACGTTTTAAAGGTGCGGGTGTTGCTCTTGTGTAATATCAGTTCCCTGTGATTTTGTAAACAGAACCCTCAGTATCCAAACTGCGGTGTAAAGGCAAAACTAAAATTACTCATTTAAGGTCATCTGTTTTTACTGACACACCAAAGGTTTAGAAGAAGGAGTGAGCAAGCATCATATTTCTCAAATACAAAATTTTACAGTGGGAACGTGTTATAAAACATTCTGCCAGTGTTGTTTCCCTTGGGATTTAGAGTGAGAGACATGAAGGCTGACAACTCTCTTCCTGTTGTAGGTCAGAGCTTCAAGGAACTCTGTAATCTTCCCACCAGCTTTACTCTCTCCTGGAACTCACGGTTAAAATTAGATGCTGGCTGAACTTTAGCAGTTCAATTTGAAAGATTTCAGAGGCAAAGTAAAACAACTGCAGAGGAGAGCTTTCTCACAGTGCCATTTTGAGAAGCCACTTTGTACAGAGTAACATGGTTTGGCTAACCGATGGGTCTCTTGCATAGACGTTACCATAAATCATGATTAACAGGAGAGGCGACTGGGCATCATGGAAATAATCTCTGTGTGTGCTTTGTCTTGCAACGAGGTATCTTTCTTTAGGATATTACATTACCTTTTGATTTGATTTTTTTTTTTTTTTTCTCCTTGCTATTTCACCTCTTGCCCCAACGTTTGTCAGTGACAGAAGTACGCGAGCAGTTTGCTGCTCCAGCAGAATGCAAAAGATCAAACCTGGGGAAAAGACATGGTGCCGAGGCCTTACAGTACGTGATGTGAATTATGAACTGCCAAACCAAGCATTAGCCTGGAGTTCCAGCAGCACGGGAAAGCCTCAGCGTTACAGTACAGAAGGCTGAGGTGTTCTGCTTAGTCTCTGCTGCAGGGTCCTGTACCCTTCCCGCTTATAACTCAGCCTGGCTTGATTACCCCTTTTATTCAGGACTCAAAACAGCTTGTAAATTTTTTTATCATTCCTTCCCAGATTGCGTGGAGGGTATTGTAGCCTTTGCTTTCCTTTGTCCACATCTGTTTTCCAAACTCATTACTTTCATGTTATTAGGCTCATTTAAAAAGTTGTGTTTATTTCCATCCCACGAGTTTATTTTTTATCTGTTGCAATAATGCAATGACTCCATCAAACAACAGTTTATTTTGGAAAAATCACCGCCTACCAATTCTTCCTGCATATTAATTGTTGCTAGCACCGGCTCCGTCAGCAGACTGGTAGCACCACCAACACCAAGGACTGTTCAGAGACGCTGTACTGGGAATACTATTTGTAATTTCAATTACTTGTAATAATAATACAAATACTTACTGTAATTTAGATGGAAGCTCTCCTGAGAAGAGCTTTTGCCTAACTACTTGTTTGCACAGTACCTAGCGCAACATTGGTCTAATCCTGATGGAGGCTGAGAGCTTTTCCTTAATACAAATATTAACCTGAGCCCATTGCCCATCTAGCAGTTATCTGAGGACGCTGCCGATCCTGAAGCCGGGTGACTGTCGCTTGCGAGACCAATCATCGTCCCTATCTCGCTGATACCTTATGGTTTTGGCAGGTCTGTGTGTTATTTTTGCCACCTGTAGTTTCTCTTCCCGGGCTCATAGCGGGGTGCTTGGGGGCTGGCTGCTTACTGTTCTGCACTTGATAAAGTGTCTAAAACGTTTACTTGGACTGGGACCTTCAGGTGGCTGTGCTATGGGAATAGCAAGTAGTGATCACAAATCCCATACGGCGACGTGAGGTGGGGTTAGCAGAGTTCTCATGTATTTAATCCAGCTGGGAATTTAAGATAAGGATACAAAAACACACCATACGCTGTTTATCATTAATTTCTCCTTTTTGTCATCACAACTATAGGCACTCCATAGATATTAGAAAATTATTTATATGCAGTTAATCACCCTCCGAGATGCAAATCGCATGTGCTGCAAAATCTACGGAAGAGCTGCCCGTTGTCTTCCTGGGAGAGATGGGAGAGAAAATAAGGGAGGAAACGTAATCCAACGTGGAGCGCCAGCTTCGCTGCCGGCCTCGGTGCCGACTCGCTGCGTAGCGGCGGGAGCTCCAGGCAGGTCTCGGTAGGCTGGACTCCGTCAGGGGTAGGGAACAGTTCGTTCCACCAAAGGTGATTTTCAGTTCTGTGATCGGTGCGTACATCGCTGGAGACGTATGGCTGTTTGCGTGTAAAACATACATCCCAAAGGCATTCTGGAGGTGTTCGCCGTAAACTTCTGACTTTATTCTCCATCGTCATGTCCTGCATAGGGGTTGGTTATACCCATACGAAGTACTATAAAATGGAATTTTATCAAAACTTGCACAGTTTTCTCCTTATTGTCCTCAAGTGCATTTTTTGGTTTTTTATTCCAGATGAAGGCACGAGGCATTTTGACTTACAAACATTTGCTGTCCGTTAGTATGCAGTAACCTGTCTTCGAAGTGCAGGAGAAGCCTTTGGCAACTGTAAGCCATTGCTGGTTATTAATGCCAAAGCTGTAAAAATGAGAATAGGAAGTCACTGCCTGGGCTCCGAGTGTTGGTGTTGTTTACGTTCCTAATTTGATTCACATATTAACCACAATTAACGTGCTAGCTAGATTTCAAGCATGTGTTTCTGCCATCACAGAATGTTGGGGTTTTTTTTTCTCTTATGCTTTACTGCAGATTATTCTTAGCTGGAAAACCTTTTAACAAATTCAGACAGTGGGAAAGAATTGTGGTTTGCGTTATCTTCGGGTGTGTTTCTGCCATCACAGAATGTTGGGGGGTTTTTTTCTCTTATGCTTTACTGCAGATTATTCTTAGCTGGAAAACCTTTTAACAAAAATTCAGACAGTGGGAAAGAATTGTGGTTTGCGTTATCTTCGGGAATATATTTATTGGAACTGGGGGGGAGGGGGCTGCTCTCCTGTGCTGGGTACGGGGATGTGAGCGCTTTGTGGGCTTTTCTAAATCTTGGAGCACGCCTTCAGCTCTGGCTGGGGGTGAATTTCCTTCTACGTGAAGCGTTTGCCTTTTTTCTCTCTCTGGCATTCCCAGATGGAGATGGTGTTCTTGGTTGCAACTGGAATAATAATAATAGTTCCCTGTGAGTCACATCCACTGCTTCAATCCTGGGCTTTCCCGATTGCCAATAATCCCTCCTTTCTCACCCCACCCCCCTTGGTCTGAACTCCCTCGTCCCCCCCATTTTCTTATGTAGCCCTGTGGGCTATGGAAGGATTAATTGTACCAATAAACACAACTTTATTTTATAGTTTTATAGCATGATTAGCTATCAAATACTCCGTACTAAAATAACATTTGCTCGGCTGTTTCAAGACAAAGTTTTGTTAGGCACAGTGGGCCTTTAATCCCCGGAGGAGTTCAGCTAACTAAATATAATATTAGTTAACATATTTTACTGATGTTAAGAAAATACTTCTGTGCTACAAAAGCGATCCTGAGTCATCGTGTTCAGTTCGAAGTAATGGCTGTTTTCCTCTGTCCAGAGTTGGTAAACTAGTAGGAGAATTTGGTTGATTATTTCTGCTCCTCGTATTTTTTTAAACTGTGATAGATATCTTATTTTGGAAATTCCAGTTAGTGTTACAGACAGAGCTTGAGTCTGTCATTGTGCTATTAATTAAGACGCTATAGGAAATAGTTGTTTACATAAGCTCTTTAGAGCTTGCATTTAGGAACAGCACTTCGTCCTCCTTGTGCCATTTTTCCACTGATCTAATTCCACTGCCTTGGCGGAGCTCTTCCAGATTTATTTCTGATACAATTGCCTCACTCCATGCCAAAGACGAGGACCTCTATAAAATAACGAGGAATTTTAGGGTTTGTGCAGTCAAGGCAGGCTGTGATTTTTTAAGATATTGAACTGAGATGTCAGCTCAGACAGACCCTAATGTTTTTGGGAAAATATATTCTGGATGCTGGAGAAGTAATTCTGGTTGCCGAGCTGTGTTAGACTACAGAATAAGCTCCCGAGTGGTAGCACCCTCAGCACGTAGGACATTTAAGGTAGACAAGTGTGTGTGCAGAGAGCAAGAACCACGTTTGTGGAAGGGAGAGGTGGGGTGGTCCAGCAGGGCTTTTCAATTTCTGAATCCAGTTAGAGCTTACATGTAAAACCGCGTGAGGAAGGCTGAACCAAAACCCAAGTAAAACAGCATCAAGAAATATTCCTGTGGAATACCAGCTGGAACTCAGGGGTCTTTACCTCCTGGGAAGCATCTGCTGCCTGTTAGGAGCAGGTGGGTGTCCCCAGGACGGGTGGCCTCTGCTCCCAAAGGCCGGTCACTGGTGAGCGTGGCCGTCAGATTCTTGCGTGTTAAGGACTCTGAGAGTATAACTATCCAAAAATCTTCTAAGTGACCAGATTGTTATAAAAACCATGACTCAGTGGCGCCTTTCCTTCTGTCATCATGGTGTTGACCACCCTTTATGCGATGTTACAAACTCGTATGTTTTGATCTAGTATAATCCAAATGTATTTAGTCTGTATTTTATTCCGCTTTGTAAACACGTTTTTTCCATAGCTGCAAATGACTCCACAATTATTTGTTTCAATTTGTAAATTGAACAAAAGGCTTTAATAAACAATGTCCTCGGGCAGCCTCTCCTCTTCTTCTCGTGAAGAAACATGATTTCTAAACCCAGCAGCCTGTAAACTCTTTAGAAATTCAAAGGGGAAGTTTCCACCATTTTGTTCAGCTTGGCCATTTAGAAGTTCAAAGCACTTCTTGCCGTGAATAAACTATGTAGTTGCATTTGTAAATAAAGTTTGGAATTACAAGTTGGTATTTCGGAGCCCCGCTGCTGGTGGCGTTGGTCTCATCCAAAACGTGGCACCGTTTGTGGCAGTAGGAACTTGTTGGCGGAGGCTGCGAGGC
The DNA here is from genome assembly GCF_000687185.1 of Egretta garzetta. Taxonomy (NCBI): domain Eukaryota; kingdom Metazoa; phylum Chordata; class Aves; order Pelecaniformes; family Ardeidae; genus Egretta; species Egretta garzetta. The sequence goes on from NW_009258884.1 coordinate 942,821, forward strand.
ACTCGGTTGCTTGACTCAGTATTCAGAAGATACACGCTGTAGCTAACCAAAATGTTTGATTTTATCCTTTGGATTTCTGCTTAGAATTGCTAAGCTGTAATTAGACAAGTATAAGCTCCATCAAGCAGCTTCTGGCCACGGATACTATAAACACCCGAGCTTCGACGTCGCAGTGGAGCGGGATTGCCAGGCAGCACCGGCCAGGAGACTTGCAACTGCAGAACTGTGCTGAAAAGTAAAACTTGTTTGTAGGATCCCCAAAATCCACAGCTGTTTCCCTGCATTTTAGCAGTATCTGAGACAGTCTTTAGCTTCCCTAGATCCTAAGGAATTTGAGCTGAAGAATGGCTGATTCAAAGAACGGCGAATGTTGTTTAAATCACTCCTATAAAAGTGTATTATAGACTTCCTCATGTCTGGTGATCACACATACGCACGTCCATTCATCGAAAGGAATTAAATCTACCAAACATTGGAGTGGTTACAAAAGAAAGGGAATCTGCTGCTGATTCATCTTGTATCCAGGAGGGATAGTCCTAAGGAATTTGAACTGTCAAATGGCTATATAGTTGAATAGCGATACAAGATCTTATTCGTATTTCCTGCAACTTGCCTCCCTAAAGGCTGGGTACTCGCTCAAAGACAGACGGTATCTTGCCCGTTTTACTGCCTCTTTTTTTGGCATCATTTTTAGTTCTCGACAGGGTGTAACTGGGCAAAGAGACGTGCCATAAATTGTAGGTAGTCTTTCTGCATAAGTTGTTGCTGTTAACTGAGAGAGAAATATTAAATGACAGAGAGTTATTTCAAATAAACTTCTAAAAAGGGAGCGCCGTCAGGCTGTGTGGCGTTCGGAGCACTCCCATCCAAGGGCGCAGAAGGGAAAAACAAACACATTTTAAAAGGGTTCGGAGTCATTTTGCAATGACACTCTGGTTAAGACTTTAAAAGGAAGACTTTGGTGCATCGAAGATGTTACAAGTCGATCTGAATCTAAAGTAGTTTGGTGTTAGAGCTTGCGTTTAATTGGGGATCCACAGTGGAGAGGGGATCCCTTTATTTCAGAACAGCCGCACAAACAGGTTGCTCCCACTTGCCCAGTTGATCCTCGTGCATCTGACTTTGTTGGGCGTAGGGCTTTGGGAGTTAACTCTAGTTAAAAGCTGGAGGTCATCGTTTGGTCTTCTGATGATGCAAAATGGAGGCTGTATCTGCAGGAAGGTCACATATTATAAAAAGCCAACGTGAATAGATCAGAACTTGGCTGCGGTGTGTAGGAATAACTCGCTGTTAGCAGTGATAATGCTCCAAATATTCTGCTTTTAGCTCTTGGATTCACCTTTTTATCCCCCGTCCCACAAAAATAGGACTTTATGCTATTAGCTTCCTAGATTTTTTCCTTTGCGCCTTCAAGAGTAAGAGAATGATAATTATTACTTCTTTGATATTAAATTATTAACAGCTTAACTTTTCCTGTATCAGGCCTGTTGTTTGCTACTGTAGTTCCCATGGAGTTTTGCTGGAGGGGGGGGATGTTTTTCACTGTGATCTATCATCTTTTTATCTGCTAACGCTGCGTGCCCTGCGCGGCTCTGTTTAGGAGCCGAGTGGCTCACCTGGGGACAGCTGCAGGGATTTCCACACATCCCCAGCCGCTTTCTTCTCTTCTTCTCACCAGGAAATTCCCACCCAGCACGTAGCAGCGCAATTGCTCTACAACTGTCGCATTTCTTTTCTGGCATATTAAGGTAACCGGGCTTTAAGCAAGGGGTTCATCCCTGGAGACATATGCTTAGGGATATCCATGATGGGTACGTGCTGTTCGTGTTGTCTGTACCAAACCAAAGTCCAGAGCGAACCCAAGCAGATGGCCAGCGTACCCACTTGCGTCGGCTCTCCAGTTTGGGGAAAAGAGAAGGTGATCAGCTATGGTCAGTGCTGCGTGTTGCCTTCCTCTCTAGACAACAGCAATCACAGCAGTGGTCCTTTTCTCTTTTAGCGTTGAGGTTTTATTTTGTCTTCCAGCACTACGAAACGTTTAGGTACCAGTCATGACTGTAGAGCAGAAATGGAGAGAGGCAGAAGAGTCTATAAGGGGGCTGTTTGAACCGTTCTCCCTTTTGATCACTGTTGGCTGGAACAACTTCTCCTTTCAGCATGTTTTTAGGTATTTCCTGATTGGCACCACAATGCCGTTAGTCGTAACTGCTGTTGGTAAATCATGGCTCAGGTAAAGCAGCCCAGATGTAATGGGAAGGGTTCTCCGCTGCCATTAAATTTGCTGCATAAAACATCCTTCTGCCTGACAGCAGTAGTTTATTGAGTCCTTTCCAAATCACTCCTTGAGATTTCAAAATTGATTTTCAGAAGACAGGGATGGGAGTTTTCTGACAGATCACCAGCTGGTTTTCAAAACCCTAACCCCTTATTGAAAAGAAGTTTTAAATCTCTCTCTCCCCAGTACCTGTTGCAGTAACAGGGAGCTTTAGCCTGTTTATATCTGCCTATCTAATCCTTGGCTTTTCTGGAAACGGGAGGGGTGGTTTGGTTTTGTTCTCTTGCATCTCATGGCGGTTTAAATTTTTTTTTATCATCCTTTACTTGGAGAGGGAACGGGTAATATATAGACTGCACGTGTGGTTCCCTGCTAGGTGATACCGTCTTTCTCACAAGTCTTTTACTCATCTTGTGCCAAATACGGCACGTGAGATTTTTGGTTTGGTTTTGGCCAGATTCTTCTCCCCTTGACTTCATTGTTAGTGCTAATAAAACCATGGGAAATGTTTTGATGGGTAGGAGACTGCAGTGACTTGAGGTTTAAGCTTTGATACTATATTGGCTGCTGCATATAAGCTTTGGTAAACCAAAGACAAAAAGCATAGCTTGTTTTAGAAAGTCATGGGCTTTTCAGAATGGCACTTGGCAAATTTTGGTACTCACATTGTCAAGTATTTGTCCACATATCAGTTGTTTTGTGCCTATGTTTACACTCATTTTGCCTTAGGGCTTGTTTTACTAAGTTGGATAAAGTGTTTATTATGTGGGTTGCAAAGTATGTTCCTAATAGTATCCTAAACCATGGTGCCACAATGGCGAGGAGTTGTTCGCATCTCCTGTTGTGCAACCAGGAGTATGGCAGGGGGGGGGGCAGTACTTTGCTTTCCGCTCTCTGGTCTCCCTCAACCTTAACTGTTTGCTTGGTTTGGCTGGTGGCTGCTGGCAGGATCGTCGGGTAGAGAGATGTTCGTCTCTTCTAAACCCAGAGCCTCCCCTCTTCAAAAATGAGTGGCAAATTGCAGCAGCTCCACAGAGACTGCAATCTGAATCGCGACAGTGCCGAGCGAGCTTGTCATGCTCGTTTGCTTAGCAGATTATTTTGGGGGGGCAGTAGGTGAAGGTGATCTCTGCAGCAAACCGGCAAATTATGGCTTGCCCTTTAACTTCTCATTCTGGGTGGACTTGAAGCTGCTCTTGTTTGTAGCCTGTTTGGAGCAGTTGTGTGGACACTTACTAAAATTTAAGATGTATTTTGGGAGCCTGTTTCCATCTCGTGGAAGATGCGGTTCTTTTGTTGTTTCAGGGTATCTCCCATGCGTCATCTCTCAGATTGCTTTGGGTGTTCAGAACTTTTTCACTTACAGATAGCTCTAACTGTAGCTCGTTTAGCAGCTCTTACCTAATGGAGGCTAAGGAATTTATTCTAAAATACAAGTTAGGACACAATCCTTCCAGAGCCAGAGTGCCTCCTGGAGATCCTGCTTGAAATAAATAACTGAAAAAGTTTGCTTGCCTTAATGCAATAGTATGTAGGAAGGTAGGTCTTGTATTAAATTACTTTATCTGTGATAAGATGGGATTCTAATAAAGAAGGAGATTTACGTTTGCTATAGAAAGAAATGTGATTGTATTATAGTTTAAGTTATTTGCATTTCAGGTTTATTTTGCAGTAGTGTCCTTAGGCACCAGCTTTACACTGGGTTCGCATGCGCCAGGAGCTGTACAAAGCAAAGGTCGCTGCTGCTTCAGGAGCCTTGAGAGACGTTGTGGCTTCCCAGGTTGTATTGCTTCCCTCTGCAGAATAAAAGTCTGTTTCACGTAGAACCTCGTCCCTTCACTACTGGAAAGTAAAAATCCCTTTGAGAATGGAGTTAAAAGCTGTGTCGTAGGTTGTTCCCCAGATCAAAACCTAGTGGAAACCCCCTAAGAGGCATCTTAGGACATCCTTTTCCCCCATAGGTTTAAAACATACTACTTTTGCAGCTGAATTAAATACAAGCATTCATCTGACAGCAGGTACAACCAAGATCCAGGGCTGTGTAAATAATGTAGATGGAGTTGACTTGGATGAGGTGCAAATTGGGATCACGCGTCTGCTGGGGTGGAGTGATTTACATTCTCTAGTTACAGCAGTTAATTGTGGGTGCCCTGATAAGACTTGTTTACTGCCAGATCCGTTTGTCATAGGCCTGCTGAGCATCAGGACCTGGCAATGTAAGGGTCGGTTACCTACTCTGCATACTATTTCACATAAACGGTTTAACGCAGAAGAAATTCAAAATGCCTTCTATGTTCTGCTTCACGACTGTAGACCTGAAATTCCTATTTCAAATTCTTCCTGGCAGGGACACCCAGGGAGCAGAAGTGCTAAAGGATTAAGTCTTCTAAAAATGTGTGTTTTGAAAAAGAATTTTTAACTGTTGACACCTTTTTTGAGCCTAATGAAGGGCTGGATCTGGCAATCGGCCCCCGTCACAGCATGGCGCTGCTTATCACCACGCCTGCATGTAGGGCCCCTACCTGTTACAGAGAATTTGAACGCTTTAAAGGAATGGCTGTGACCCTGATCAGTCCTTTTTAGAGCTGGGAAATGAAACCAAAGCTCTCTAAAGCTGGTCTCTAAAGGAGATTGCAGAGACCACAGGGTCATCCTTGTGAAGGACCCGTTCTTGCCTCTTTGGCTGTCGGGGACGGTGCTGGGAGGCTCTCTGGAAAAGGCAGCGCGTTCCCCAGCTTCTGTTACCTTTTTGGTGTCATTCCCACGGGGCAGAACGGGAGCAGTTCGTCTCCGCTCCCGACCCTTGACTGCACTCTTCGTTCCAGCCTGCCAAGTTTCCACTCCTTTTGTAGGCACATGCTCGTGCATGGAGATGGGAGGGAAAGGGCAGGAGCTGCAGGCAGCTCAAGCACCCTTCCTTCCCCAGAAGTTTCATGCTGCTCACGCGCCTGACGAGAAGGATGAGGCCCCGTATCACAGCCGGGCGGGCACGTGCAGGTCGTGTGAGGCACGTCCCTCTCCTTCCTACGGTCCATAGCACTTTTCTCTTCCGTCTTCCTCAAGAGCTTGTGGCTGCCTCTGTGCTGGCTGCAGGGTACAAATCAACTTGAAGAAAGCTATACCTTAAAATAAGTTGTCATTAGGCACCATCATGGAAGGTGAAGGATGCTTCTAAACCCTTCCTTGTGTGAAAGTGAATCTTGACTGAAGCTCCTAAACCCCGTTCGTGCATGGGCTGTTCCATAAGAGAACGGTTGGTTGTACAGCGTGGCTGGTACCCAGCCGGGTCAGATTGCTGTTTTTTCCTAAATGGGAAGAAAAGGAGCATTGCAGGATGTGTTTTCCAACCCAGTCATTCTGGGTGTTTGTACGCAGACTTCTGACAACCCTGCTTGAGAATCCATTGGTATGTCTAGGATGGAGCATGTAGCATCATGAAACAGCCTACAGAAAACCTTTGTGATAAAGTAACATCCTATGGTTATCTTTTCTTTAGCCTAAGCTAGTTTTTGTTTTAAAGCGTCGTTGTCTAAATTGCATCTGTTCATGAGATTAAACGAAAGGAATTTAAGGTGAAAATAAAATTAAGGATTGCCCTTTGCAATTCGGTGGTTGCAAATGATTGCTGCTTAGAAGTATAATAATGCACATTTTGCACCCCCCAATAATAACCTACAGAAACACTCAGTGCTCTGCCCCAGCAGCTGACGGCAGCCACGTGCCAACCCAGCCTGGCCGTCCTGCCCTCGCCACTGCTGGGAACAAGGGAAAAGCGCCCTGTGAGCTCAGTGGCGTCTGTCCACGGAGGAGTAACTTCAGCCTCCAAATTTGTCCCTGAGACAACTTCACCGAGGAATTTCAGCCTCACTGACAAGAGGGAGGGGTAAGGAATGAGCTCGGTCACTCAAAAGAAAATTCAGCAAACTTCAAAATAATGCAGCCTGATTGCCAATATTTTGTATAGGTTGCACTATGCTAGTTAACGGCTATTTAATTAGAATGTCCATATCTCAATTCCCCAACCTTTTAGGGAAGGCAGCGTAGGGTAATTTAACACAAATATAAAAAAGTAAAACATCCAACACACATCTGTGTAGGGTTCAGTTTTCAAGAGCAGCTTTCGCTGGCCAGGAAGTTTCCAATCCCAAATAGTGGCAGCTAAAAGATGCTGTTGCTACCTTCACGGGTCTGGAGAAGTTCAGAGAAGTTCTGCACGTGTTTCCTGGCTTCTCTGCGCGCTCCCCCAGATGGGAACATCAAAACCTATTGACACCGTGATGAATACTAGCCTGATTTTCTTGTTCTTATATGGAGTCCTACCGTGCCAGGATTGCTAGGGTTCTGAGGAAAGGAGAAGGCAGTCTATAAATGGCCCATCTAGTGTGGATATGGAGGAAGGCTTAATTAAACCCATAGCATCTCAAGTGGGCCTAAATTTGGTCTGGGTGTTCATATAACTTCCACCAAAACCAATTAGGATTGTATTCATGTGTGTGAGAGCAGAGCTGCTGACGCTACAGGGTTTCTTGAAAGTTGCAGGGTTGCCGTTTGTGCGTCTCTCTCTACCCTTTAGGACTCGTATGCCTACTCTTTATTTCTGTACTCGCTTTTCCTAGAAGTTCTCATTGCAGATCAAGTTTTTGCTGTAAAAGGGACAGTGAAAATGCAGAACAAAAGGGCAGTTGCTCCTGTGAAGAACTTAAAGCTTAAATAAAGATGAGACCATCAGTGGCTACAGACGCGTGCATCAGCTCCAAAGGGAAAGACCTGGCCTAACGTCCTAGGCCCCTGGTTATCATCTCCAGTGGTCTCACACCGAGGCCTTAGGTTTTATTCTTTTCACATCTCATCCTCTTTGACCCAGTTGAACCCCTGGTGGTGATGTGAATCTCCCAGTATCGAGTTGATATTAGAACTGGGTTTAATTTTTTCGATTAGTAGCAGAGGCTTCCATGGTTTTACAGTGCAGAAGTAACTGGTTATTTCCCTAAAAAATGATGAATTTGAAATCCATTAAAAGGAGATCTTTCTGTCTTGTGACAAGAGCTTAATAGCTTCTTGTATTTGTGTTTGGAAACATATTCTTTGAACTTTTGTGTAACGTTCAGCCAGTATAAGGCAAACATTCTTCTCCAGTTGCTAATAGGCTGTCTGGTATCTGTAATTCAGTTATTTAGCTTTAAAATTAACTGTATATATTTGTAAGTTTTTAATTAAGATGTGTTTCTACTCGGAGCTTTTCAGAGCTTACTTAGATGAGCATCAAACACTACATAGTTTTGGTCTTTACTTTCTGCCTATTAGCTTCTCCTTCTCTGCTTATAAATTTCTGATGACAGACATAAACATTTACCTCCGTAGGCATTACTTAACTCTGAGATCACTTTGTTCTATAAATACAAATAAATAAAAAGCCCTTTAATGGGCGCAGGGGAAGCCAGCAGCGAAGCGGTTAAAGGGTTTTGCCGGCAGACTGGCCAGCAGGAGCTGGCGGTGTGGAGCAAGGGGGACGCCAGCCTGTCTCTAAACTTTTTGGCCCTCCCTGAGTGCAGAGATGAAGGAAGAGCCCTCTATAAATCACTGGAGATTAGAGACCCTGTTCTTGCCGACTCTGCAGGGTTGCACTGCTTAATGTCAAAGCCTCACGTATTACTTTAACAGCACTCCTTTTCTTTATTAAATCCACTTTGAAATAAAAAAATGATGATCTTTCCAGTGAGGGGGAGAAGGCCTAAAAGGATTTAGAAAGTATCTGTTATGTTACATTACGGAGACTAATAACTGCACAGGGAGTAGGTAACGTTTTTGCACCATTTCAGAAAGTAAAATGAATAGACTTTACAGAGTTTTCCTCCTTCAAAATATTTATTGCTGTTGATTTTGACTAACTTTTGTGGGCTTCTTAGTAGAGGTGGACCGAGCGCTCACGCTCACGGGGATTGCCTTCCAGGTTTGCAAAATGAAATTTGCATCTCCATTTTTGCACGTTCTGCAGCATCTGGTTTGAGATTAATTTTTTTTTTTTTTTTTTTAAACTTTGGATTTATTCTGGCTGAATTTTATTCCGTCTTTATCTCCATCTGAGTATGATGAAGACATATTTTAAACAGCTGTATCTGTGTCAAATGTCAGTGTTTGCTCGTAGCCTCGCTGTCTTGAGGACGTACAGAGGCTTCTAGGCACCACGTCTTTATCTACCATTATGCCCTGATTTTCTCCTGATAGTAAAAGTCACATTAAGCAGGATTTTTTTTTTTTTAATGTGCAAAGTTAACGTGATTGTTTATACGTAAAGGCTGTCGTTTTTCCAAGTGTACTTAGTTACCTCGTTGAATACATTGCATCCCAGCTAACAAATATTTGAAGCCAACGGCGCTGCACGTATGTATTTTTTCTGCACATAAGTGTTTCAGATCCTCCAGGTCATTTAGTATCCATTAGGACACTAAAGCTTCTTACTGTTTTCTCATTAATAGTCAAGTCTGTTACCACGACAAAAACAATTTCTGAGAGACGGGATTCTTGGAGAAACATCCCTGATGAAAGTCCTGGAAATCCTAACAACAAATGTTGTCAAGTTAGATTTCAGCGAAGCATTTCTTTTTAACTGTGCAGCATTATGCCCCAGGAATGCAGTTTTTCTTTTAGTCTCATGACTTTAAACACAACATTGGCATGAACCCCATTGAGAATAACAGATTTATAAGCTTTTGTTGATGGATCCCATTCAAATGCAGTAGAATGGAAGGTGAAAATATTTTTAGTCTTTAAACGTCTTAAAAATAAACTGTGATTATTTTAATTCTGTACATTTGAAGTCATTTGCTGCTTTGCAACCGTACTCAGAGTGTTTTTCTACCCGTTCACAGTTCATTTATGGTACAGTTTTGAAGTTTGGAAATAGTTCACACCTATAAAATGTGGGTTTGCATTTGCCAGGGAAAATGAATATTGTTTTGCAATGTATCTTATCCAAAAGTTGACAAGTAACAGCTTTTTTGCTAGTTTATTCTGACAAACAGCTTGAAGGTATCACCTTTGTAGGCGGCTGCCGCAATGAATTGCAGATATTCATTTATAGCTGTTTGTACTCTGTGTGTTCTTTCATGTGTTCAGGAATATTGCCCAGTTCGAAAGTATGAGCTCTTAAAATAACTAGAAATGGGGGTGGGGTCAAGATCCTGTATAAACACAGCAAATTTCTGGGACGGGATCTGTGTACATTTAAGAATACAGCCTCAGCGATTAACATTTCACAAGTGTACTTTTGAGCCGAGAAAAGAGCGGAGCAGAAGGTTATCATAAGACCGTAAGCAGTGGTCCCGAAGCCGACTTTCAGACCAGCAGTTAGTGTTTTATTAGGAGAGAACAACTCTATAAAAGGAACAGGAGATTCAATCATAATATAGTGGGGTGACATGAAGGCAGCTGACAGCATGGCTTCAAAACCCATTTAAGATCCAAGAAAAGTTGCCACAAGTAATGTGCTGCAGCTGGGGAGATCGTTTCAGAAAAAGCAGAACCTGCCATAGCCCTGCGGATTTGCGTTCTGGAGCAGACCCGTCGCCTCGCACGGAAAGGCTGGGCTGGGCGTTTGTTACCACACACAGTCAAAACTGGGAAAGATCGCTCGCCGTGTGTTTTTTGTGTGTTTTTCCTTCTCTTTTCTGAAAGTGGTTTGGGGAGAAGTGGGAAGCAATGACCGGTTTGGTGGTTCGGGTTGGAAAGAGAGTGAATAAAGCGTTCGCTATGAAGTGCTGGAGCGTGTCCTTCTGGAGGGTGTCTGCTGGTGGAAGCAAAGGCTTCCAAGAAAGGCCATTTTGAAAAGGGAAAGTGCTCCGATTAGGGAGTTTTTAACGGTCCGCGAAGAAGTGAAATGCAGTTTAAAAGAAAAAAAAAAAATCCTATTGTCTTCCCCTTAATTCTTCCCGGTACCTGGCAGTTTAGTAAGTCGCCGTTCTTTGCGCGAAACAGCAGTCGGCTTTGCTTGGTGGAACATCAGCGTTGCTGACTGTGTCTTTCTGCTCTCTGCCTTCGACGCCCGTGACTGTGAGCCAAGTCCCGAGAGGTGCAAAGCACTTACAAATCCAAGGCAAAGACTGGAATATTTAAACACTGTAAACTTTGGTGTGCCAAAGCTGCTTTGGTTTGTGACTGCTTAAACCCAAGTAATTGGTGAATTGGAGTCATTTGGAAATAGGATCCTGTAGTGTCTCTGGCTTAAAGAATGTATTTTCAAAAGCCTTGCTACTTCGTTAGTTGAGATAGACTGTTAAATTTGCATTCTTTAAACAAATTTGGGAGAAACTTTATGCCTGTTCTCATGTAAGGAAAGCCTTTGGCAGTCTGTATACATAGCTTTAATTGGGAGGTGATTGACGGCTGCCTGGGTGGACTTCCAGCGAGCAGCAGTATCAGCCAGGGTGGTGCCGCTATTTAGAGAAAAGATTGGCCAAATTTGTACTCATCTGCAATCAAAAGCCAAGTTAATTTATGTTTTGGCTGAAAGTAAGGTGTCATTTATGGATGAAAAGGCCGTCTTTTCCCTGGTAGAAGGTAATGCTAATTTAGGAATAATAAACAACGTTTGTTCTTTTACTTCTTCTTACAAAGGTTGCTGTCGTATAAAAATACACTGCATGGGAAGGGGCACAAAGAGGAGAAGCACAATTAAAACAAGTATCGCTGTTTTTTCGGAGTATTTACAAGGAATTTCTACATGTTCAAGGACAACAGAAATCCTGTGTAAAGGAAATCTCACAATTAACATGTAGGTTTGCATTGCTTCACAACAGGGGGGAAGAAGTAGCCAGTACTGTAAAAATCCCTCAAACAAGCAAATCTTTCATTTTTAATTTATCTGTAGTAGAAGCAGAATCAAAATAGTTACAGTAAGTGTTTGGAATTCCTTTTGTTATTAAAAAATTCCATGCCGATTGTGTTTTTTGAAGAAACCAGAAGCATAGGTAGAATTAGGAAATCCAGGCTACCACTGTCAGCCTCAGCGTTGCATTAAATTGACTTTTAAATGGGCACCTGGTGCCACCGACACGGGTACGTGAAAAACGGGCTCCGGTGTGGGGAAAGCTATCGTCCTTCCTTCGGAAGCTTCCAGCTGTCGGTGCCATCCTCTGAACGCTCTCCCGGTAATTTTGCAAGGTTTGGTCATATTGAACACAGACTACAATTGCAAGGATGACTTGATGAAAAACCATATCCGTCTGTGTTCTTGCTCCTTCTGCTGCTTGATTGCTTGGGTTTCCCTCCTTTGGAAAAGCCTTAGTCTTGGTGCTGCAGCTCATGCAAAAGAGATTGAATGGGAATGAATGATTTAAGAAGCCAATTTTTGCGTGCATGAAAGGTTGGGGTTTATTTGCCCTTTTTATACCCCCCCCCCCCCCCGTATTTATGACTGGCCAAGGTAACATCAAATACAATGTGCTGCTTTGGCTCCTAGGGAATACAGCGCTGCAGGGAGGTTGGGGTTCTTAGCAAAGCAAGTATCTATCATCCTGAAGACAAGATGGCTTAAAGATTACGTACTAATTTCACACTTCCCATGGCATGGCATTACTGGTGCAGAAAATGATGGAGAATAAGCTGAACACTCATTTGCCCATAAACCTTCGGGGGGGTGATGTCCTAAAAAGCCACTGAAATTGGATATCTGGAAAATGAACTCGTTTTTAAGTGGGTCACAACATCTGTGATTATCTTGTTGGGATTACTAGTGTGATCGTGCTGTGGTATCATCGTCTGCTTCCCGTGGACTTCGCCCCTCTGTGCCGAGGTTGGCAGTGAGTGCGTGCGGATGGTCTGTGGCTTGAGGAGCCCTGGTGGGCCTGGCCAGCACATACACAGCTTGCCGCCTTGGGTGGGTGGAACGAGTATGTCAGGATGGTCTAGAAATGCTGGATACGTCATCCCTGGTTTAAAACCGCCGACTTTGATTCTAAATTAGGGACAAATTTTGACCTGTTGTCTCCCACCTATTAAAATAATACCATGCTCTTCTATGCTTTTGTCTCCCTGCTTTCTAGGAGATAATTTAGATATTCCCAAGCCCTGAAAACTATTTAGAAAATAGCAGGAAATTTATTTTAGAAACTACCTGGAGCTTTGAGTCAAGTGGTGTAGTGGCCATGGACCGACCTTCTCTTCCCGTCACCAACAAGTCCTGCTGCAGCGGGATCCAGCGTATTTGGGTAGGAAATAGAATATTTTCTCTGTGAGCAATACAGGTCGTAGGCCTAGTGGCGAAGTTGAAACCAAGCTCATAATCAGAAGCCCCTCAGATAAGCATGTCCACATTTCTTTGGAAGGCTTAATGGTGTCAGTTCACTTCACAGTGATGACATTTATTTCAGATTTTTGCGTTGGTCTAACTTAGCACTATCCTGCGTTCTCAAACAGGAGGCAATTACCTTTATTCACCCCTCTCTTTCCGCAGGGTTTGTCCTGTACATGTTGGCAAGGCTTCTGAGCCTCCGCTGGTGAGCACTGGTGCTTTGAAGACCCACAAAGGGGTTGCTCTGTAGCAGGCTGTGTGTTTTGTTGAGGTACCTTGATTTATCAGCCAAAGGACATAACGCTTTTTAGGTCATTTAGATCCTTCTTTCACCCCGTCGTCAGAGCTGGATCTCCTTCTTCCTCTTGAAATCCCTTCGTGAATATGTCTTTGGGGCAAACTACAAAGGATTTTAGCCTCTTAGCAATTCTTCCTACACAGCCTTCTAAACACGGTGCCTCGCTCTAGTCCTCGAGGCCCTTTAGGCTATGCATGTAGTGACTTAATCCTTGGAAGATGTGGGAGTCCTCAAAACTATGTGCCGGGATTTGGGGCGGAATCTCAATTTCCTTCCTCTCAGATAGAGCACCATGAGAAAAGGCCGTGGTGGTTGCGGGAGCCATCTGTTAGAAACGAGCTGTGATAACCGGGACCCGGAGTGACCGTCGCACACACCCCCAGCCAACCGCCGGGCTTTTGAGCAGAGAGCTGGAGTTTGCTCGCTTTTCCCTTGCCTCTGCCAGGAGATGAGGCGGGATAGGGACGAGATTAGTCCTGACTCCAGAAGCCTGTGAAATCGGGGGTTTTTTCACTCCCTAATGGTAATAGCAGTTTTCTGACAAAGAATCCTCTTTGCTGAGGCAACCTGCGGAAGAGCCCGTGCTCCCGGAATGGTTATCTTGAAAGGATTTAGAAATACAATTGACTGAAACTTGAAAAATGTGAAACACTCGCTCAGAAAAAAAAGCCGCCTTCTGTTAGATTAGTTCTGTAGAAAGCGGGGGGGGAAAAAAAGGGACAAAAGCCAAAAACGGATATCACACATTCCTCTTCTGCTTAACGCTCTGAGTGGAGGTTGGCCCGCCGTCAGTGGAGCCCTCGGCTCCTTGTTGGGGCAGCAGGCAAATCGTTACAATTTGGAAAAATCAGTCCTGGTTGTAACCAAGGTTGTTTTTCTCGGCGGCAGCGGTTTGGGTCCCGGGCTCCCAAAGGTTATTTCCTGCCGCGCAGTCAACTGGCCAAACAACATTGTTCCCGGGGAGTGCCAACCCCAAACAACTTCGTGCCCCCAGGCGATTGTTTACCTTACAGAGTTTTTACTTTATTTTTCTTCTCATGCTGCTTTGTTTCTGCTCGGGCTCTCACAAAAGGTAAAATAGGAAATGGTAAAATACAAAGAAGTAGAGGGCAAAGCAATGCAAAGAAAAGATTGATGCTGGTTCAAACTGGGGGGGAAATGTGACGTACACAAGGGTCTCTGAAACCTGAAAAGGTTCCCGTTTCATATAATTTGGCTTTGAATATCACCAGCTCATTTTCCTGCCTAAAGCACCATGTAGGAAGCTGCAGAGAACTGAAATATATCATGAGATTTATGAAGGAATGGCCTGAAGAGCTTTCATACGGAGTTTATAAATGTCATCCACTTCTAAATACACAGCGGACTCGCACGGTAACCCAGGAGGAGAGAGGTCTTACCCTGAAGCGTGACAAAGCCATTCTTGATCCCACCGACAGGGACCGGGGACAACTGAGAGAAGGATGGAACGTGACAAGGAGATGGAAGGAGAGGCCAAGGACAGGTTACCAGAGGAGTGGGCCTGAATCCAAATACCCCAGATGCAAAATCCCTCCGTTTTGGTAAACTTGGATTAGCATTTAAGCACAAACAGAAGATCGCAGCTGGCCTTCTAGCTCTATCATTGATTAAACAATATCTGAAAGTCTTTGAAGTCTGGAGAAGTTTGGGGAGCTCAGGCTTGCAGTTTATCTGGAAGGGCTGAAGTATTCCTTCCTGGTTTTCTGTTCTAGCACCTCTGCAAGGGGGCTTTCTAATGAGCTAAATATACAGAAAGGTGTAGGGAGAAACCTGGGATTTGCGTACGGAGAAGATCTATTCAGAGAAAACCTGCGGTGGTCGTACTCGCGGCGGGTTTTAGATGCTGTATCCAGAGCCGCCTGTCCCGCCCGGCTCCCAGCTCCCCCATTCCGCGCACAGCTTCGCTGTTGGCATCGCTCTCGGCTTCCCACTCAGGATGTTGTGAGAGATAATTTCTCCCGACTAGAAAATTACCTCTCCGAGCCTGATTTGTATATAAACACAGGGGTTTTTCAATACTGGGGGGAGGGAGGGGGACGTAAAACCTGGATTTTTAGGCTATTATTGTTGTGCGTAATTAAAAATTCACAGATGCGGGGGAAGAAATGAGATCGAGAGGTCAGAAGGCAGATGTGGGATGCAGAAGACTGGAATTTTATCTGTGATTCTTCCACTATTTCTCTCAGTTGAATTCACTCTTCCCTCTTACGAACTGAGAACAAGGCTGTTTCCACAAAGTGTTTAAAAATGGCCACGCAGTAAGTGTGAGCAATTCTGGGTGGTTATGAATGCCCAAAGGCCGGGATTCCATCCCATATGGGTTTCAGCACCTGAGAAAAGGTGCCTCAATTGATCTCATCTTCCCCACTGACTTTTTAAGAAACTTATAGGCACTGTCGATAACTTAGCCGCCGGTTACGTGCCTGGAGCAAGGCAGGATGAGCCCGAGCCTCGGTTACCGAAATACCGCGATGCTGAAGGCTCCATCTGGCTTTGCACGCTGGGCTGTCTCGCTGGCATCGTTGGTTATTCTTCAGCTCGACTCAGGAAGCCTGCAGCTGCTTAAATCTGTTCTCTCTTGATTCCACATAGCCAACAAATAGAAAAACTCGCGTTGCAAAATTGTTCATTTGAAACTGTATCGAGGATGAGAACCGTTCTCATCTGGCTTTCTCAAATGTTGTGTTCCATTCACCGTCATCCTCAAACCCTGAGGAGATGGCAGTGAAGCTCCTGCCCTGTAGTTGTTTTATGTACTAATGAGCTTTCCTTGTGATAAACTTATCATTAAATCATTCCATTTGAAGGGCGATGTTTAATTTCTCAGAGAGGGCTCTTTTTGCCAGGATTGCAAATTTTTAGCCCAGTCCTGAGAGGTGTTTTGTATGCCCTTAGCACTCCCTCTCAGTGATTAAAGTCTTCCTTTAACTCACCGGTATTGCTCTCCATGGATTAGCTTACATCCAGGAGGTTTTGTGACTGTCACGATCTAATGTGCAGTATCTGCTGTGAGGCAACCAGCTCGAGGAGCGCCGTACCGCACTTTGAAGGTTTTGGCATGGATGCGGGGGAGGAATTGCAAGCCCAAACCTCCGATGAGCTGCCTGCATAGGAAGTGGGAGTTTGGCTTGGCACCGGGCGCCAGAGTGTGAAATCCTGCGCGATGGTTACCGACCCCGCGTCACCTCCCGGCAGCCAGTTCTCTCTAGGTAGCCGAGCCGTGTGGGTCTAAGTTACAGCTTTACTGACTGGCTTCAGAGCCAAATCCAAACCCTTTTTACGCAAGTACTGGGAGTTTGGCTGGGGTAAATTCTCCAGATCTTCAGTGATGAGTGGGAGCTTTGCTGGCTCTGCTGTACCTCAGACGACGAAATCCTGGGTGTCTTGAAATGACTGGTGAAACCACTGCTGACTTTGGTGGAGACGGGACTCCCTCGTCTGATTGAATGATTTAGGGCCATGTTGAGAATTTGGCCTGGGATCTTACGTCAAGTTTAAAAATGCTTAAGTCCTTATAAAAAAAAAAAAAAAAGCTTTGTTTGTTTCCTTGTCTGTTGTCAGCCGTGGACATTTCTTTTTTAGGTAAGTTGATGGTGGTGTGTAATTCCATTGTCCAAAAAGCCGCTTTCCTCCAGTAGCTAAGCTGGTTTCTGCTTTTGGACCACTTGGTTACAACTCAGTAAAGGAGATCAACAACTTCTGGCTTAAATATTGGGCAGTTATGTTTCAGAACAATTGTAACAGCTTTCTAAATACGACCGTCCGAAATACCTCGAGGGAGATGCTCCCTACAGCACCGCGATAGCTAGATACCTGTATTCACCATTTCTGTGAAGCGCTGGAAAGGTTGCTTGTCTTCCCCTGGTGAACACTTACATGCCTTTGCATATATTTGCATGCATCAGACAAGTTCCAGAAGGAAAACATTTATGGATAATGTTGCTAGTTCACTCCACGTCAACCCAGGCTCGCTGGATGAGCTGGGACAAGTCACCTGCCTCCTGCTGCCTCAGTTTCCCTCTCTACAAAATGAGATTGTGGTGGTGGGACTCTTTTTCTTCAGAGCTTTGGGATCTATGGATAAAAGCTGCTATGAAGGCCCTGGAAATAATCAACACCATCAGATAGTGTTGTGTTTCATAGCCGACTGTTCGTACCGTTCAGAAACTGCAATAGCATCCCCATATTTTGCAGTGGCCGCTGAAATCTTTATGGCTAAGCGGAGTAGGATGCTATAAACCAGCCGGGTACTCCGGATGACTCTGTGCAGATGCTGTATAGAGACATCTTCCCCTTATAAAAAAAAAAAAAAAAAAAAAAAAAAAATGTTAAAAAGAGTTATCTGAAGCCAGCACTTGTATAGTGAGCTCTGTACCCCAAGCTCATGAAACTGGTTTATTTTGACTGGTTAGCTTAATAGAGTTTACTAAAACTCTTTCCTTACTGGTCTTAGTATTTCAGCCCTCCCCTTCCTCCAAGGCAGACTGCAGGAAAGCCCAGTACAACGTGCCAAGCCCTGCCCTCTCTTTTACTGGAGAGGCGTTGAGCCCCACAGAATTCAAGCTCATTTGTCGCGTTCTGGTGCTGCACCTTCCCCGTCTGCTTTCCATTCCCTGCTTTACTTCCACATCTTCCTTCATGTGCGTTCTGCTCCTCGGCGTTCCTTAACGTGCCCTCGGGTATCATTTCCTTAGGTTTGCAGAAGGTCTCCCGCCACTTTTCCAGCAGCACGCTGTGCGTTCATTTGGATCCCATCTTAAAACTAACATCTTCCAGGAAATCCTTCCTCCTTCGCTGGCACTAGTAATCTCTCCCACATCCCCCTTTATCATTTCTTCGGTGTCCCGTTCTCTGTTTTTCTGTCTGAGTTTCTGCAAGGCAGGGAGCGTGTCTGTTCAGATTGTGCTTGCCATATATACTTTAAATACATGCTATGAAACATTCATAGAATCATAGAATCGCTTTGGTTGGAAAAGACCTTTAAGATCATCGAGTCCAACCGTTAACCTAACCCTGCCATCCCACCACTAAACCATATCCCTAAGCACCTCATCTATCCTTCTTTTAAATACCTCCAAGGATGGGGACTCGACCACCTCCCTGGGCAGCCCATTCCAGAGCCTGACAACCCTTTCAGTGAAGAAGTTTTTCCTAATATCTAACCTAAACCTGCCCTGGCGCAGCTTCAAACCATTCCCCCTCGTCCTATCATCTGTTACCAGGGAGAAGAGGCCGACCCCCACCTCCCTACAGCCTCCTTTCAGGTAGCTGTAGAGGGCGATCAGGTCTCCCCTCAGCCTCCTCTTCTCCAGACTAAACAACCCCAGTTCCCTCAGCCGTTCCTCGTATGACTTGTGCTCCAGACCCCTCACCAGCTTGGTTGCTCTCCTCTGGACATGCTCCAGCAATGCAACATCCTTCTTGTAGTGAGGGGCCCAAAACTGAACACAGTATTCGAGGTGCGGCCTCACCAGCACCGAGTACAGGGGCACGATGACTTCCCTTGTCCTGCTGGTCACACTATTCCTGATACAGGCCAGGATGCCATTGGCCTTCTTGGCCACCCAGAGCCCTCCTCCCCTCGAGCAGATCAACACTACCACCCAGTTTGGTGTCGTCTGCAAATTTGCTGAGGGCACACTCAATCCCCTCATCCAGGTCATTGATAAAGATATTAAACAAGACTGGCCCCAGAACTGAGCCCTGGGGGACACCGCTTGTGACCGGCCGCCAACTGGACTTAGTTCCATTCACCACCACTCTCTGGGCTCGGCCACCCAGCCAGTTTTTAACCCAGGTTCATATTAGAACCTTGAACAAGAGACTATTGAGCCTTTACCAACATTCACCAGTACACCTCTGGTGCTTTATAACATCCTAATTCAAAGGGCACAGGAGGCGAAGAGGCTCACTCAGCATCAGCTTATCTGCCCGGTGTAGATCACGGGTAAAACCCTGGGTCCCGCAGAGCAGCGCGGTCCTCTAGCTACTCCTCTACATAATTATAAATATTATGAAAAAAGCAGCTGCTACTGTTTAGGAAATGAAGTGAACTAGAAAGTTTGATTGTATAATTTTCAGCTGCGAGACATGGTTAATAGATGAGCCGAATTTGTATTTGGCTTTATATCCAACGGTAGGTGTGTGTGTATATGTATGTTGTGTATCCGTGTTTAGCTCTTCGCGTATCTACAGCGTGTCTACGTGCACATGCTGTGCATTAGAATACTGAAGCAACATGACCAGGTTTTTATTTTGCACGAGCGTGCTATGAAGTAAGAACTCACTTGCGTTATGCTACGGTCTAAGTGGTAATAAAACGACTGGATTTCAGGCCCGCAGCTAAATGGTTGGTTACACATAAACATGCACACGTATCTGAGAGCAAAGGAGAGATATGCAGGAGATAAAAGAGAACAAATGGACAACTTATAATTACATGTATTTTAGTTCATCTGGTATCCAGATGATCATCCTTGATTCTGACGGTTTTGACAAATCAGTTTATTAGAACTGTAAATGTAACCCAGGACAGCGCAGTAGGCAAGGGAACGCTTGATTATTTTTTTTATTTTTTTTTTTTTTTATTATATTCAGTCATTTCATTATTGGAGGTAAATACTGCTTGTACTTAGGAACACAACAGCTGGTCTCATATGAGAAGGCAATCCACAGATTAACTTGCCAAATGTATTACCAGTTCATTTCACTAGACTGAGAACCTAAGGGTATTTTAATAGTTTTGACCTTGATCAGACAAGAAAAAAAAAAATGCCCTCGTTCTCAAGTTGAACCTGCGACTTAAACGCTGATCTGGTCTCCTGCAGCGCAAAGTGTGCCCCAGCCGCTCCCGCAGCCTCCTGGCCAAGCAGGCTGAGAGCCGAGTGCTTTATAAAATGAACGGGTCAAATTCTGTGTTAAAAGGTGTGGTTGTGGTTCTCAGGTTTGCTAAGGAGCGATGCTTTGATTGCTTCTTTTGCTGGGTTCAGAGCAGCTCGCGTAGAGCAGCCACGTGAGGGTTGGTACTGTGCAAATTTGCATTTTAGCAAGGAGGAGTTTTTAATCATGTTTGCATGTCTAGTTTGGCTTTAATGTAGGGTTTTATATTAAAAAAATTGGGTTTATTCAAATTGAAAGGCCAGATGTATGCAACCTCTTCACCGTACCCCAGAGCCGTTCCTCCTGCCTTTTGCAGACCTTGCTCTCTGCAGGCCGGTGGCCAAATTTTGTGCGTGGTGCTGCACGCCCTGGGTGCAGAGTGCGTTATAAAGAGCAGCTTCAGAGAGAGGGGTGTACCCGGCGCCAGGGAGAGGAGCTTTGCTGGAAATGAAATTGCGGCAGCTCTTCCAAAGAGAGACTATTTTTTAACGGACTTTTCCCTGTAGCATTTGTTGTTCCATGGGAGTCTTCCTCCAGGGAAGGCAGGCTGCTGGACCTTACAACCTTCAGGGCTGGTGGGGACCATGTCCCAGCACTCTCGGCCGTTGCTCCCCCTGAGCAGCCTCTCCTGACGGGTTTCTCTGTCACCTCCCCAAGGACTTCTCGCACCCAAACCTGCCCAGTGTTGAAAATTGGGTAAGATCAGGCTTATTCAGTAGAGTAGACTTGCTTGTTGGGGCTCATCCAGGTGCAGTCCCTTGAATTGAGGTCTCAGTGTCTGCACGTATACGTGGGCCTGACTATCTGCTTTCCTTCAGGAAGAGTTACGAGTGCTAAGGATTTAAGAGTGGGACTTCTGAAGGTTCTTGACATTGGCCTAATTCAGTTCCCTTTGAAGTCGAGGCAGCTTTACTGTTGATTTCGTTGGAAGCGAAGCGCGGCAGACGCCGAGTGCTTTCCAAGCTCCTGGCGCAGAGAAAAAAGGGGTTGAGCTTCCCTGTCCTGTTCAGAGCTGCGTGCTCTCATCCGAGGGGCCACCTGGTAAAACCACTTCTCCGTTCCCACTTTCAAGTCTCTCCTTTCCTCTGCTTTCTCCTCCCTTGCTTCCTTCTGCGTGCAGTGCCACGACCTTGGATGAGTGCAGGCAGACGAAGTGACGATATCTGGAAGACACCAGCCAGTCCTGATGGTGGCAGAAGCCTTAACGTGGATTTTGTGTCTAACTTCTCTGCCTCATTTCTTAATCAGATTTTTTTCAGAGTCTCGCGGTCACTTATCATTAATTCTCTGTAAGAACTCTTAGAAAGAATCTAGTTTTGAGGTGCGGGATGGCCAAAACCGCTGTTAACGCTTTTTCCATAAAACTTACGTCTTATTTCACAGTCCTATGACTGCTTTTAAAAATAGCTTCTCCCTACATCTCCAAAATCCCTTCCTCTGCTCCGTGATCTTTGAAGTGAGATAAACCAGACAAATACCAGGATTTTTTTTTTTTTTTACTTTTTTTATAACATTTACCAGATTAGCAAATAGGGATTTACTTTGCGCTTCCCTTCTACTGTGCTGTTTCTGTAAGAGATAAGTAAAACTCTGTGTTATATACAGCTCCCTGGTCTGCTCCGCGTTGCGGCAGGCTATCGGTTCCTGCAAGGCAAGAATAGATCCTTGAACTTGAATCTCTGCAACAAAACTCCTCCCACTTGATCTCTAAACCCGTTTGTAATTGCCAGATCTACAAATTACATCTTCAGATGACAATACCCATATAAACATGGATGTATAATCTCATTTAACGTAACTAAGACGTCTATGTCCATGGCGCGGTGCGTGACTCTGCCACGCAGGCTAGATCCTGCCATCATTGATTCTACAAGTAGTCCTTCTTTTACTTAAAGTTCAATCAATTATAATCAGATGAAAGCACAGTTTAAAGATGCAACTTTTAGGTTCTTTCACTTAAACCTTACTCTGGTTGCTCAGCTCTATTTCTCCGGTGCTACAGATCTGCTTTCAACCTATTCAGGAATCACTGTTCACTACTTTGGCCTGATCCTCTAGTTTGAGTACGGATGAAATGTGCACTGGGAATTGAGGATGGATGATTGGAACAGGGGGGCTTGTATGGTTCCAAAAGAAATTCAGTGTTGCGATATTTTGCTGTTGGATTCAGTAAAAACATGGTTTATTATGGGG
>NW_009258884.1:964832-969840 GCF_000687185.1 Egretta garzetta
TAGTACCATTTCAGGTACAAATGGAGGGTCTTTATGCCATTATTTCCTTGGGTTTAGAATAATTCAGAATCTAATTTTACTGAACTTTTAGGCTTCATTTGACAATAAGAAGGCACGAGGAGTTCCCTTACCGCTTTATTCTCCAACTGTTTACTTTTTCATAGTACCACAGATTTGTATTTCTTAAGAATTTCAGGGTGATTTAAGCATCCATTAATGTCCACTTCAACATGTTTTTACTAGTTTTGACATGTAATTTCCTGAACACACTGACACTTCCCACCCTCGTACTCTTAAGGCAAATGTTGTTCCACCAACACCAATTTTCTTACTTGTTCGCTAAATTTTCCTCTTTGATTCTGCTAGTTGGCAATGAAAAAAAAAGTTGAGTTCCCATTATCAGCTCAGATCAATAAATCTGAAGGGGGAAAAAGAGGAAACCTCAGCTCAGGGGAGTCCCAGTCAGCAAACATTTACTGATAAAGAAAACACTCGTATATCTGACACGTCATCAGCTCCCAGTGTTTGCTTACGCCCCAAGTGCTTGTCGCTACAAGAAGAAACTCAACTGCTACCGGAGCTGGGTTTCCACGGTCCCTCCGAGAGCTGCTGTTAGAGCTGTGGTTCTGAAGCACCGGGTGAGGTACGCTGGAGACCGCTGTTTTCAAGGAATCTTCCTCAAAAGATGGGTGACTTCAAGGGACACTTTCAGAAACCCGCCAAAATTGCACTCAGTTGATGGTGGGAATGAGAGGACGCTGGGTTTTTTTCCTGAAGGGTTGTGTGAACTTTGCTGTCGTGGTGGATGAGACACAGAAACATTGCCTTATAGTTGCTGTGGCTCATCGGGTTTTGGCCTTGATACTGCAGCTGGATTTCTGTTTATTGCTGTCATTGGAATTGCTAATTTAAAAAAAAAAAAATCTGAAGATAAAATTATACCGATAAGAGCAGGGAATAACATAGGCGAAGAATTAACCTCGTACGGAGGGAGTCATGCAGTAATGCTTTTTGGTTGTGCTGTGTCCTGGTTATATTTCAGATAGGCTCTTAGTCTCATGAGCTGGAAAATCTTGAAACAAATACAGCAGGTTCAGTTGTGGTATCTCCACCGAGGAACATTATCCACACGAGAAGTCCTAAGGGGATGCACAAAGCTGCTTGAATGCTTTGGGCCTGGATTTAAACGTACTTGCACTGCAAGTATCTGGAAAGAAATGAAAACTTTGTTTATTTTGCAGTGTGTTTCTTTAATTATTCAGGAGACCTCTGGCAACTACCTGGAATATCTTCTCTTTGTCTTGCTGCTGTAGCATTTGATTTGCAATGTGATCATCGGTTGTTGGAGTGACACCTATGCAGATTCAGTCCTTTTCCCACAGGGATGTCCGTTCTGTATGGCCATGCCGTGTCACAGGAGGATGGTTCCTCCTTCTTGTCAACGCCTTGGAGACCGTAGTAAATGTGTAGGTTGGTGTCTGCATGGAGGGGTTCTTCACAACAGAGTTTAAACCCATCCCAGTATCTCTTGGGACTGAACGATGTTTAATGCCGTTATTTAGAGAGAGCCTGAGCATGCCATAGCCAACTTTACAAATAATGTTATACCCTAAGTAGGGACCTGAGCTATAAATCTATTCTGTACAACGTGAAGAAGCAGTTAGACCAGGCAGATGGCTTAAGCGCCACGATAGGAAATACAAGGTTTGCAAACAGCTCTTTGAAATGAAGACTAGCACAGCTATGAATCTTAGCAGAGTTGCTCTGGAGCGTTTACCTACCTCAGTTTCCCTCATTTTAATTAGATTTTGTAGTATACAGTAGACTAGAGCTTCACAGTACAAATTGGGCGAAAGCCGAGATCTTCCCTCAGAAGACTGGAGACCTTCCATAGACTGATATCCCTAATGTTTGCTCATTATTTTTGCAGGCAAATAGAGATTTAGCTTTGTTTATCTGTGGGATTAGTTGTTGGGATTGGCTTTGAAGCTCTCAGGATTATATGATGATGCTTGTGCACAACACTTTAGGAAATCTTTGCATTCCAAAAAAAAATATAAACAGTGCTCATCTGTATGGTAAAAATAGTTAAACGGGAACCGTGCAGCCAGAGCACCCTGAAGTCCCTGTATCTCCATCGGGGACTGCAGCAGGGTAAAACAAACCGTCCTCCCTACCTGGAGGTGTGGGATCAGCATATGATCGGCCGCTTCGTTCCATGTCAGTTCAGCCCCTGGGTTGCCCCCGGCGCAGCAGCGGGGATGCCCAACGCATAGGCAGGGGGACCACGTTGTCTGTATTGCCCCATAGGCGTGAGGGCGAGACCACCAACACATTCCTTGTAGGCCATGGTAGTCACAGATGGTAACTGCTTCCAATGATGACGAACTGGGCTGGGTTTGAGCTCGTGATTTAGAGCTGAAAGCCTCTGCATCCCCTTCTCATGAGCCCTCAGGTACTCGGGGCACACCTCGTTAGCTTGATGGGCAAGAGGGAGTTTTGATTCTCAGTGTTTGCCGAATGTCTGCCCTTTTTGTCTGCTTCACTTTCACCAAGGCTTCCCTCTGATAAATCTCCCATCTAATTTGAGATTAGGCTGTTAATTGAAAAAGGGGTCATTTCAATCTTTAAAGTCTTGTTTCACGCTGGGCCCCTGGACAGTGTTGAAACCAGTTAAAGATCTTTCTAATCTGGCCTCCAGGTGAGGGCTCTTGCCTGGGGATGTGCTTTGCTGCCTCTCCGGCACTGGGACCACGTAAGGAGCCAGATGGGGAGGTGCTGGGAGCTTTTCGGGCCGGCTGGATGTGATGCACGGGGCATCGCAGCCCGGGCGTTTGTCAGGGGGCTGCATGGGCAGAGGCTCTCTTGCTCTCGGTTCAACTGAGTTTTTACCCTTGGATGCAAATACGCTCGCTGTAAATTAAAATAAATGCTCACGTCCTGTCTGAATTTCTATTCCTGACGATATAATTTCTATTCCTGATGTACTCTGAGGAGGGACCCTTTCCTGGAGACCTGAGCGTCTTCCTGAGCACGACTTGGCGACGCTCTGAATGAAGCTCCTAAAGTTGAGCAGCCCTTAACGCACTGAAACCGGAGCCAGTTGTACTCCCTAAGCTCAAACTCGGGGCTGGAACCTAAAATGATTTTGAGGATATTGAGAGCTGCACGCTTAAAGCACCTGTTCTGGAAGCTAATGCAGCCATAAGAAAATCTAAAGCAGGAATCAGGATATCTATTTGATAATGCAAAACCGCCTGTGTGCTTTTTAACATTTGAAGGGAGGGGGAGCATAAGTTCAGCAATTTATTAACCAATAACATCCTAATGGGTTCTTTATTTTTTTATTATTATTATCATCTTCGTTTTTGCATTTTAGTGTTTATTCCTTTTTCCTTATTTGGGTTACAGCATCTCATTTTTTTTCTGTCCTTTCCTCTAGGAATAATGAAAACCAAAAATACCACGCAGTAATGAGAAACAATAGCGTACAGAGATTAACGTCACAAACCCATCACTGACCTCAATAACATTTCACAACATTTAGTTTTCATTACAGTGAAATGTTACTGCATACTTTTTACATGAACTTCTGAAGAAAAATATATGATAGGGCTTTCCAAAAATACACATATGTTGGGAAATAAGACTTTTAAATCAAGAGTTTTACACATACGCTGATCCCATTTGACGAATCGGATGTATGGTATTAATTACCCCGAACACACAGCAAACCGTCTTAAACATTTAGAAAACAAAGATTTTCTGCTTTGCTGATCCCGACACGTGTCACGCGTTCTTCAAAAGGTGCATTCTGACTTTCAGTGCTATTTGCTATCTTTGGATGATGAAAGAACATTCAATTTTTAAATTGTATTTGTAAAAAGTATTGCTTGGCATAGACTTTAGGAAAGAACATTTAGAACAGGTTGATCTGTAACACCACAAGCAGTCTGTTTTCTATCAATGATTCCTAGCCAGCTTATTAAACAGATTTATACAATGAAAGAATCTAATAACAAAAACATTCACCTCCTTTATTACTTGGCATTATTTATGGCTCTTACTTTTTTTTAGCTACCTTTTTATATATCGGAATCTGCCAACATTGTATTTATAAAGTTTATGTACTAGCAGCATTTGTTGGGCAGGGATTTGGGTTATTTTATGTTTCTTTCCTCCTCTACACTTATTATTACTAAATCTATATACAAATGCTTGTAAAGATTTAAAAAAGACCAAAAAAAACCCAAAACCCAACTCTGGAGAAATGGAATGTTTAAAGAAGTTAATTAATTCTGGAGAAATGTAATTTTTAATGTACTTACATTTTAGATAGTCTCTCAATAATAATAAAAAATAATGGGGCTTATGACAGAGCCTATCCCAAGGCTTCCTGTGTTCTCCAAAATCTTCGGGGTTGAATCATGGAGCCGGAAGTGTTTACACGCTGCTCAATCAAAAGTTCCTCCTATGACTATCAATTCAGATCTCTAAATATCTATAATTACTATCCAAAGAACAACTGTGTCTCCAAGAGCTCCTTCCTTCCTTTCCTCCTTCCTTCCTTCTGCCTGTCTCAAGGCGACCGGGCCACAATGGCGCGTTTGTCGTCGTGCGATGGAGTTAATGGGAGCCTTTCAGCTCTCCCCGCGCGGCTCCGAGTGCCAGCTCTTGGCTTGTGCGTTCAGCCAGGGTTGGGCCTGGCACAGAGATAGCCATGCAAGGAAAATACAGTCTCCCTTTCCTATAGATTGTTTTTTCCTGGCAAGCCAGATCTGCAGCTTCGAAAGTGGCCGGGGGCCCTCTTTCAATGGGCTCGGGGACGTAACAACCTGGCACTAAAACTTCTTCCTTTCTGGAAGGCTGCTGCTTGCTTTGCTGCTCCTGGGTGCGCACGAGACAGTCCTCTTGCTGAAGTTAGAAATGCCTCGAGATGCCTTTTCCGTGTTCAGAGAGAGAAATAACAATCATGTTTGAAACAGGGACTGGGGGTCTTCTGGCCGCG
>NW_009258884.1:970416-985363 GCF_000687185.1 Egretta garzetta
AACCGCTAAGCCCGGTGGGGCTCCGGCCAGCCGGCGGGGGGAGCCGCTGGCTTCCCCGTGCAAACAATAGCAGTAAACTGTTAAAATAAATAAAAAGTGAGATGTAGAAACAGGGGAAGTTTTGTATTGAATTCTCGTGCTTGGAAATGGCAGCTATTGGAGGCGCCCAGTGCTTCCCACCCCCCGGGCGCCAGTCTCCCCCCGCTCCCACCTGAAGCTCTGGTGGTTTATAAATGATCAGTCCAGGAGCGGACGCTCTGATACGGGCGCTCTGTTTGCTTTTCTCTCACCCTCCCAGAAACGTTCCTCCTGAATGCCCATGCTCTGGCTATTTCAGAAAAAAACCTTTATTTTTTTTTCCGCTGAGGTTAACCAAGCCTCCTTCTGTTTTGCTGTGCTCAGCAGTTCAGGCCAAAGTTTACAAGAAAGGTAATTACAGTCTTACTTTTAATTGTAATTAACTATGAGGAAAGAATCAAAATAATCCAGCTCCTCTTTTGCTGAACCAAAGCATTATATATAACGTGACAAAGAAAATGGCTTGCCCTTCAGCCATTAATTTTAGCAGCTCTGTTATTCCTAAATTACATAAACCTCTGGTGTCAGAGGGTAAAGAATATGAATCAGCTCAGCTATTTCGTTGGAATACGTTGCCCGTGGTGGTGTCAGAATTTGCAATGCTTTTGAAGCACTTCAGATTATGATAAATTAGAAACCTGTAATTAAGAAAAGGGGGAACTCCAAATAAAGAGGTCACGAGTGAAAAATGGTGGTAATGAATTACAAGCGTCTCTGGGTTCGTAAGATCCATACCTAAGCGTAGTCTTTTGAAGGGAGTCTTCACCTTTTGTTGCCGAAGACGTTGGAGAAGCGCGAGCGTGGCGAGGAAGCTGAGCACGGGGCTGGTTTAGGGGCCGATGCCGCTGTACGGAGACATTCTTTGCCTGGCAGAGGTAGGAGAGACACACACGTATGCATAGGTGGATGCACACTCAACGTAAGAGGAAGATGAGAAACATTTAAACTCTCTCATTCCTAACTGCGTTCATTGATCATGACCCAGAATCAAATTCGGAACGTTTGCCCCTAATTGTGACAGATGCTGCTCTTTCTTAACTGGAGTTGAGCTGGTTCCTCACCTGCCAATTGCCTACCCTGTGCTCACCGTGCTTGCGTAGGCGGCAGCGGCTGGTCCCAAGGCAGCTGAGGAAGTATGAGGATCAGTGGCACCGCTGGCGACAAAGAAAGAAGTTGAACCAATTCTTGAAAGCGAAATGTCAGATAGCCACGCTTAAAGCCCCTACCGAGGCGGATTTTACTGGTGCTGCTGGCACTTACCGAGCCAGAAATCCAAGCTGACACGGACCTTGGCAGCGTTATTAGGGTGATCTTCATTTAAAGATGAACTATTCCTGAACAATTTCTCCACTGTGTCTGACACAACCAGGCTTTTCTTCAACACCAGACATGCACGTCTTCTTGCTCCAACTATTTTTTTCTTGAACAAACATATGTATTGTAGCCAATGCAAGGAAAATCCCACTCACTATTTATGTTTGGGTTCCCTATGTCCCATTAACAATATCCCAGTGTACTCATGGCAGCATAGCATCTTGATCCAGATCCAGCGCTGTTTTCCTGGATTCCCCTTTGGAGACTTAAGTGCCACAAAGCAATTGGTCTTATTTAGTGACCTTCCATCCCAGAGGCTCTATTTTCTGGGCACTGAAATAGTTTCCTGTTCCTTTTCACAATTTTTTGCTAAGTAGAGAGCACCTCTTACTGTGAATCTGAACTACAAATATTTATCAGGACTGACAGAGCTTGCAACATCCGAAACTTCATTGCACTTCAGGATTTTATCTCCTGTCCCGTGACTCTTCTACGCCTGTAGGAGGTCTCATTTTGGCGATGCTACTGGCCACCATGCAAAGAATTATTATATGTGTGCTATTTGAATATACTTGACACAGCAGGTAGCTCTCGAAGGGCAAAAGCTTTCCGTAGGGAAGAGGACCCTGCCGCTGGGGCGCTTCCCTCGAGGCTGCTCTCCTTCCTTCCAATATATAGACGCAGATACAGAAACAAATACATTTGGGTATGGTATATATTTGGTATATATAGTGCGAGTGTGTGCATATCGGGGTTAAACGTCCACGACTGATTTGTTGAGTGATTCCTGTAAGTAATAACGTGGAAAAATAACAGAATAGTGACTGTTCATCCCACCGACAGGCTTCAAGGTGGCAGAAGCCGAAGCTGTAGCCCTGCCCTCTCCCCGCTGTCCTGTCCTGTCCCCTCGGGCAGCACCGGTACTTGGCCCAGTGTAATCCCTGCGAAAGCAAACCGGAGGTTTGGCTGAAGAGGTGTTGGAAAACAGCAAAACGGAAGGGAAAATGGCACTTGATAGGAGCATTAAATTAAAAAGATGTACCCGAGCATAAAGGCTAACCGATTGGAATTACCTGCTTTCTTTTTAATATAGTCTGATATTTTAGATCGCTGGAGAGCCCACAGCGAATACTTCAGAGAAGTAGGGTGAAGAAATCTCTTGCCCCGGCACATACGTTCAGACTCGGCTGACGTTTGGCAGCCGAAGCCCTGACTGGCAAGCTAAGCCTTCTCGCCGGCTGGCGTCAGATTCCTTGTGGTTACTCTTTGTTTTTGTGGACGCAGAGATTTAGATGTCTGCAGTCCCTTGAAAACCAGCAAGATGTCTGCTAGCTGGCTGGTTTCGATTCATCCCGACACCACGAAACCCGCCCCTTCGTTTCACCTCTTTGTCAGCAGCAGAAGAGCTCGGATGCTCTGCAAAAGATTTGATGACACGGTCAAAATGTTTTCACTTGAATGCAACCCGGGGGCGACCCCACAATAAAGGCGATGGGAAGGAGCCACGCAAAGATCAGACGCCCGTAAAGTCGGCAGTTAACCTCTCCGGCCTGACTTTAAGGCACGCTCTGCCCAAGAATTTGTAGCTGTATTTTAGCACCTAATGCTATGAGATCTGTAACTAAAGCCTTTCTTGGTTAACGTTGCCCAATTTATCTCTCGCAGCTTTTTTTTATTCTTTTCCTTTTTGTTTTCCCCTTCTTTTCCTTTTTTTTTTTCTTTCTATTCCTTTTTTTGGTGGTGGTGGTTTTTTTTTTTATTCGTATAAAGGACGGTTAGGTACATCCTTCTTTGGTATAAACAAGTACAGCCTTTTTACCAATTAAAAAAATCTAATGTTACAGACTATCATTGCAAAACACTTATTTTAGTATATGTTAATGCAGATTTATTTTGGGACGGAGCCTGACTGTTTTCGTTAGCTTAGCTTTGGAAAGCTGGACTTAAAAGCTCCCCTCGGCTCAGTAGTTTTCTGTCCTGTCGATGTTAGCCATTGATTTATCCAAAAAGTCGTATTGTTTACAACGGAGACGCTAAATCATAAAGCAACTTTCATTGTATCCTGTGTTCAGATAGGCAAAAACATTTCCTAACTGTTAAACCAGCTGGGCTAATCTTGAACAACTTTGGTTCAGTGGCCAAATGGACTTCTTTGTGCTGTTATAACACAACATTAGATTAGTTACTGTCTCTGAAATTGCTGTCGGTCGGGCTCTGTTTATGAAGGCTCATGGTATTTTTCATAAATCATTTTATTTTTCTTTTGCTGTTTAAAGGATAAGAGTACTGTAGCTTTGCAATTGTTTTATGAGGCAGTAATCTTGTTCCTATGAGGATAAACCGTGAGGCCAAAGGGATGCTTATCTCCGGAGAAGCCAGTTATTGCCGAGGAAATCACTACAAAACATCAATTATCACCGCTGCCGTGCAGGTTTGAGCCCTTTGAAATACCAAAGATGAGATTTTGTGTCAAAAATAACCCGTACGATGGGGCCCGTGAAACCGAAATGCAGGATTGGCGGGATTCTTTTACAGCTCGTTGCCAGTCCTCTGAACTATGTTTGCTTGAAAACCCAAGGCCAGAATCCTCGAATGCGCGGGCGTGCAGAGGAGCGGCGCGGGTCGGGGGCCGCAGCCTGCGCTCAGCTCCGCGCGTCTTAGCTCCTTCGTTGCGTTTTTAATTCAGGCTGCGCTCCTGGAAGATTTTCCAGCTGCGCTCCAGGCTGACGCAGCGCTGTACGCGGAGCCGCGGCACCTTGGGAGCTCGTTGCCTTTAGCTACTTATTAGGTTAAAAACATTTTTAGGCCTTTCTGCGTTTAAAAGCAGTTGGAGGAAAGCAGCTCGCAGCAACGATCACGGCGCTAAGCCCAAGTCTTGCAAAACGTGAGCCAGTCCTGGGCGCGCTTCCCACGAAAGTCCGTGTCGCACCCTGGCTTGAAAGTCACGTTGTGCCTAACTGGCAAAGCGTTAACCATCCTGCGTTGAGGCACTCTGTCCTTAAGAGGTTTATTCAATTAACAGTTTAAACTTTCATTATATTTTGCCATTTGGGGAAGAGGATTCTTATGCATTTAATAGTTTTATGCATTTACCCATTAGTCCTTTAAGTGGGCTCGCTGGGACGAGCTCTGCCATTTTCCCAGCGGCGGGGTGGGGGCGCGGGGAGCCGGGGCGGGCAGAGCAGACAGTGATACATGACACGTGTCGTGGCCGTTTGTATCTCCCTGACCTCCTCAATCCATCTCCCTGAAGGTTGCCATGCCTTAATCCTGCGGCAGCTGCTGCTCCAGCCGCTTCAAGGTACCGGGGCAGGTAGCCGAGGGCTCAGGTGGAGCCTCTGTGCACGCCGGGCTGCAGAAGAGCCCAGATTGCCAGTATGTTTTCATCAAACCAGAAACTTAGAGGAAAATGACATATGTTCTTTAACCTAAGGACTGCTGATCACTTTAAATACTTTAAATTAATCCAGCTTCATTTGTTAAAACTAGCATCATCTGCTTAACGACTAAGGGTACGCTGTTTTATACTTAAAAACAGGCAGCACAACAAATCTTTCAAATCTTACCCTGGTGCTTTACGCAAGATTGTCTCAAAATCATTTTACAGCAACACTGGTATTATCTGTTACTCCTTATCCATCTGCCTTTTAAACTTCCTCCTGCGCAGCGGTACGCAGTCTTCGTTTCCTTAGGTTGCAGATATTTCTGGCCCTGCTCCATCCGCACGGAAAGCTGGGCAGGTCACAGGATTTATCTGCATCCAGTCTGCTTTACAGGGAGCTGAGCTGCGGGCAGGAGGAGCCCGCTCCTTTGCTTAATTTGCAGGTAAATTCAAGCACTGGATGCGCAGATTCTTTCCGGTATCGGAGGCTTCTGTAAGCCCGTTTTTCAGGTCTATTCAGCTTCTGATAATGGCTGAGAATTAAATGTTTGCTGCCTTAGAAAAGAGTTTTTAAAAAGTCAAAAAAGCAATGGCCGTGTAATTACAAAAATGTTCGGAAACGCAATAATAAATTGCGTAGTTATTTCTTGTAGAAACCCCACGGAACGGTAACTCCTGCTGGAGGCTGTTATTTCAGACCCCGAGGAAGGACAGAACTACGGCTTGTTTTATTTCTGGCGTTTTGTACTGAAATAATCAGCGTATCACATCATGAAAATAATTACTGCAAGGCCTCAGACCTTTGAATGGCTCTGTCCTCTTGCAAACAACCCTTAAATCTATGGTCACCAGAGACAAGGCATTTCTGGGGCAGTGACCTTAGAACTAACTTTGGTGCAGTGCCCTTAGAAATCACTTCCATTTGGGTTTAATAGAACCGGAGTTTATTCCCGTAGGGACTGTTGCCACCCTTTATTTGCCATTTATCTCTGGTATTGAGGCTGAAGTCGAAGGGAAAAAAACCAAATTTGCTAAAATTTGCTGATCAGTTTTCATACTATATCCAGGCGGTGAATAATTCTTTTTGCCCCAGTTTTATAGGTGCTATCTGTTTATAAATTCTCTGGTAAGGTCAGTGTCGACAGAGGTGTCGGAGAGATTCAGCTGCCTTTAAAATTAATGATGAATCTAGCAAAAATCACTCGCGTAGAGGATTTCCACATACTCTCCTTGCTTCTACCGCCTTCTCCTAGTAAGAAATGGTATAATTATTATACCTGTGTTAAATTGAGCAGATTTAATTGATGTAATTTATGGGAACGTGAGTATTTGACTGAAATGCCGTTGATCTCCTGTGCAAGAAGGAGCCAGCTGACGGGAAGGAGATGTTAAGTCAGCATTTCTGTATCAACAGGCTTGAAAGGATCTCCTGGGTAGTTTCAGAAGTAAACCCAGCTGAATCGTACCCCGCCTGCTCAGGTGGCTTCCTACCGAGTGAGACGGGCGCGGGCTTTCCTTTCAAATCTTGCGATGAAGCTACGCAAGGCACGATGTTTGAGGTGCGACTGAGCCCGTGGTTCTGCGGCTTTTGGTGGGGAATCTCGTGGAAATGCTGAATACCGATTATCTGTAGGTCTGGGGACTTTTCCTTATTTTGTTTGCCGGTCTGCTTACTGTAAAGAACGATGCATGAAAACCCTTGAAGTGCTACATTACTGGAGCACGCAGCTGTTTTTCTTATTTCTTATTATTGTTCCTATTATTCTCTCTTATATTGCCGTCGGTTCCCAACCTGTTTTCTTAGAGCATTGCGTTCTGGCAGGCCGAGCTTTTCCGACCATGTAATACGCCCTGACCATGGCGGCTGCAAAACGAGCGCCGTCAGGGGGTGCGGGGATGCTTGGCCATCTCCAGGCTCCCGCCTACGTTCAGCAAACGGAGCCGCTCGCCGGAGCTGCTCCCCGGCAAACGGCGGTCGTGTCTCAGGCATTGCTTTGCAGCAGGCTCCTCTACTGCGGATGTATTATTTTCAGCCAAATCTGACCACCTGCACGTTTGTGCTGGTGTTAGCATTTTCATCTCCCATTATTCAAATCCAGCTGGCTTTCCTTTGAAGTTCGTTCCCTCATGTTAAATGTTAACTATAATTTCTCTTGGCCGAAGCAGCAGATAGTGCATTCTTTCCTGTCTGTGTGATAATGGCCACAAGTGTGCTGGCTGCCTTCGGCCCGACCCACCGCTGCAGCTCGTTTTTCTCCTCCAGGAGGAATGTCGACGCTCAGCTCTGCCACAGGGAACGGGTTTATCCTGCAAAAAGCTCCGGGCTGAGCCTAACCGTGAGGACTGGCTTTACGCATCGAGCATCACGTGTGTCCAAACCTCTCTTCCAAGACTGGCATGTACTTAGGGTAGAGAAAAATTACCCCAAAAAAATCACATCTTGGGGTAAATTTTGAACAGAGTTCAAGGGGGTTTTTTTGATTCACGCAGGCTAATGTTTTGCTTTTTCCAGCTGTACTAGCATTTTTCTAAACATATTTCAGTGCTTATCCTTGCATTAAGCACAATAGCAATGGAGGGGGAGACTTGTGACCATTTGAACTTGAAATCCCCAGAGAGCTTTTTATTCTAATAAAACAGCAAAATATTGGATACATGACACCCCTTACATCAAACTCTATCATATTAAGGAAACCTTAGAACTCTGGTCTGCAGTCTGGCCTGATACATTACAATTCATCTGGGATCAGTATAAGAAATAATTACATCTATTTATTTATTCCACTGTCAGAATGTTGACACTAGTTTTTCATATTGTCCCTGTCATGAAGAATCATAATTAAATAACATGTCAAACGTATTGATCATACATTTATAAATTTGTTTGATATATCATAGAGGCCTTTTGTTATTAGGAGATATCACAAGATTAAAATTAAAGTTTGCCAAGCCATCTGCCTCATTCTACATAGGACTTTTTCCTCCTAATTAACCGCAGAATTCTGATGGCTTGTCATTCCGATATTACATAAAGTAATCTCTTCCTTTCTATTTCAAGTCCAGTATACCATTTCCCTTCGACCAAATTCTGGCTAGATACGTACAATCATATTAGGCTATGAAATTGCATGCTTCTGTTGTACTTTTTTCCATTTTTCTGTCCTAATTCCTCTACTTAAGAGGCACTGTCTTATCCCGGAGAAGATCAGCTGGAGACGGCCTGCCATTTTTGTCCTCTTTCTGCACAAAACAGAGAGCGGGAGCCTTGACCACCGTCATTCCTTCCCCTCTCGTCGTAGCTGCCTGCGGACCCGACCCAGGTACGTGGGTCGATGCCAGTCGGTGTCAGTGGCCGTGAACACGTGGGCGTCTGTCGCAGCTCCAGCTCCTCAACACGCTCACGCCTTTGGGAAAAGCAGATTTTTAGGAAGGTGACAGGGACAAAAAAAAACAAACAAAAAAAAAAATCAGTAAGTGACAAGTCTAAAGGGTACTGTTTCTGCCAGAGCAAATACAATTTGCAAAGATTCATATTCTCTGTGCATCCCACGTGCTACTTCAAAGGATAAAAAGATGTAACTAAATAGGCATTTGTTGTCCCTTTTTGATGTGTTTTCTCCCGTTTTCTGTAAGAACATAAGCTAGGAAGGTTTTACTCAGATTTGGTGGCAGAACGCATGCATTAAGATTAAGTTTCTTTTTAAAATTTGCATTCTTTGCTTTGTCTGTTTCCTAAATGGGGCAAGAGGGTTTCTTAGTATGTCTTAGTATTAAAATCTAAAGTAACAGACCTTCATTCTAATGAGCTTTGTAAATCTGACCTAAAAAGTGTCGCCTGGAGTCTTTGAAATGAGTTTCCTACAACTTCCTCTGATCTGATTGTGTGTTTTAGGGGAGGTTAAATGGGTTAAGATTCTTAGCTGTCCTAAAGCCATTGGAGTGATTTCTTATTAATCTTTTTCACCCCCTAAGACATCATCTACAGATCTAGGCGGATTTAGTGCATAAGATAACATAGTCAGCCCTGCCATAACTATCCACACAGCTTCTGAAAGGACAAAAGGGTGACAAGAATATGCAGAAACCCTTCCAAAGGTTCACGTTAACAATACCTTCCAGTCTTCCCCTCACCCGTATTCAGCTCTCACTTGTTGCATAAGACAAGTTTTATCGTCATAGGATAATATCTCTGTAACTTGTGATCCCAATTACAAAGAAGTTTGTTGTGCTCCGTGTCCTATGGCAAAACTTGTGAGCGTAAGACGGGGTCTTCAATTAGCCCTATCGCCGCCGATAACCAAGAACTTCTTGTTCCTGCAGCAGGGGTGCTCGGCGGCCGTGCCAGCGGCTCCTCCTCCCTGCCTGCTCCCAAACAGCTTTTCCTGCGAGTCTCCTCTTTGCCACACCCTTGGTAAGGCTGCTGGGGTCTGGCCAGAGGGGGCTGTGCTGGCAGCGAAACTTTCCAGAGCTTTAATTCAGGGAGAGAAATTCCCTTTCTGCCAAGTAAATAACAAAAAATGGTAAAAATCCAGAGGCAGTCGCATCCGTCTGAGTGATCGATGCTTCTGCCCTGGGCATCCTTCGACGTAACGGGACAGTTCAGGGCCTTTGCTTCTGGTGGGAAGGTCATACAGTAGCGTTGCAACGCTTTTACAGTAAAGATGCTTTTTTTTGGAAGAAAACAAAAAATCCCTTTTATCCTTTGACATCAACCATACATTCCTTTTTACCCTATTTGAGCGCTATATCTGCGTGGCTGCGACGGTGTTTCCAGTTCCACCCTCTTCTGCTGGAGCTTATTTGCTCGTAATCATTTGCTGTGCAATAAAATGTGAGCGAGGTCTGTGGCCAGAGGATTTTTATATGGCTGCCAGGGCATAACAGCGTTTGGGAACCGTAGGTGTTGTACAAATAGTGGTAATATAATTTCAGGGATCAGCTGCCATTTAATCAACGTCAGGAGATTGTCAATTCCTTCCGTGATTTATGGTTGTGAAAATACAGAATGATTTTTTAAATAACAAGAAGCTACGTGGACTGCCCCCCCCCCCCCCGCCCGCCCCTGGCCGGAGTATTTTGAAAACACAGCAAACTGAAACGTGAAACTATTTTGGAAGAATTTTCTCAGGATTTTGAAGTGCTTGCCTTAGCGTTGAGCTCCCTGTTGACATAAGTGTTCCTCAGTACTTTGCAGGTGCTACCGTAGTCTCACGGAGCTCTCAGGAACCCATTACAGTCTTTCGGCCGCAAAACAAAAAAAAGAAAAACACTTAAAAATAGCGAGTGCCTTCTTCAAAGCTGGAGCGCCCTGATAAGTCACCTAAGTGTATGGTTTTTCATGTGTTTTAACGCTTTCTGAAATGTAAGAGCCCGGCCCCACAAACCCTGCGGGGCCAGCGGTCCCCGCAGTCGCCATCTCACCGGGGTAATCGCTCTGGCCTCGCTTCGATAATATACTTAAGCATATGCTTAACTTCTTCCACGCTAAGGAAAGCATTTAAGCGCGCTTCTTAAATCTTGGTGCCTCTAAATCAAGCATATCTTTAAAGTGCTCTTCTCAACTGGCCGAATGGCCGGCGGCAAATCTTTCAAGGAAGGGGCGCTAAGGGCCGAATAGAAATAAAATATCGCATACCTGAGCCAGGCGCTCCTGCGCGCTGCGGGATCTTTCCTAGCTCAGCTCCAGGTTCACCTGGGCTGTATCATTTAGAGTTTCTGTGCCGCTTTGCCCGTTTCCAAACTGCGACTCATGGTTTTATTTTCTTACCGTGCTGCAGATATTGCAGGTCTCCGTATTTCTAAAAGGGATTCGGGTTGCCAGGCCATCAGCAAACCTGGAAGCGCGTCTGCTTGCGCTTAGCGGGGTGCGTTACCCTACCTGGGCGATGCAGCGGCGATAGGAGCACTTCTCAAAGGAGGTATAGCTGTCGCTCTTCCTCTTTAACGAGATTTAAACCAGAAATTATTGAATTATACACGTGCCCATTAGACCTGTTTATGGCAGAAAATGGAAAAACTCGCCCTTTTCTAGCAGTTGGGAAGCACAAGTTATGACGGGCCCTGCCCTCCGCCCAGTAAAGGCACCCCGCTTCCACAGTTCCCCTTCTGGTACTTTTGACACCAGCATGCCAGGGATTTTTGTCTGCATGGAGACCAGCTTCAGAGTCTGCAGAGATGTTTCAGGCAGAAGCTGGGAGAGCTCAGGAATGCGTGCTTTATTAAAAAAAAAAAAAAAAAAATACACTGGAGGCAGTTTAGGTATTTAGCCCCTGCAGCATTTTTTGTATCTCTTAATTACTTATAATCTGACTTTTCTTTCTAATTGAGGCTCCCAGCATCTGTCTAGCGACCAATACTCTTAACTACTAATTTCCATTGCGGTTGGCACCTGACCTTACATGACACATGTAAGACTCTTAGCCAGATAATCCTGGCTTCTTCTTGAGACTTATGTCGCCATGGAGGGGTCAGTGGTGTGAGACAGCACAGCTTGAGGTGCGAAGTGCCGCCGCGGCTCACACACTTTACCTAGCTGAGTCTGGGAATCCCTTAACAGGCTGATCCGGGCTTTTACACAGCCGGTCCTCCCGCCTCGGGCCTGGGCAGGCATTTCTCTGCCTGTCGCTTCCAGGCCTTAAAGCAGCATGGCTGCCTTGGTTCATTTGCAGACATCAGTAGACACATTTCACACTGAATTCCACCCTGTGGGGCCGTGTCTAATTGGACAAATTTGAGCAGCAGGCAGAAAAGCCACCGCAGCATGGAGCAAGTGATATATGGGCACGGGCAAAGGGTTGCGATCTTAAAGACACAGCTCTTCCGCTCGCCCGCCCGCGCCTGCCAGACCCCCAGATTTTGAAGCAGGACTGCCCCGACGAGCGAGGTTTAACGTCCGACAGCATCGCCTGGGTGCTAGGGGCTTTTTTGGAGCGGGCACGGCTCTCCCCGTGCATCCGTCCTGCCAACAACGCGCGGGCTCGGAGGAGCAGGGGAGCGTTCGCAACCTTGCAGCGGGGCACGGGAACGTTTAGTCCAGCCTGAACCCCTGAAATTAAAGGCTCGCTCGGGAACGTTTAGTCCAGCCTGAACCCCTGAAATTAAAGGCTCGCTCGGCTTTAAATGGCACAGCTGCGATCCACATTAGAGTTTCTTTCGGGGAATTTCCTGCAGTATTGCAGCAGCCAAGGTGAAGCGGGGAGGCACTGTTATTAGCAAAAAGAAAGGGGGGGGGGGGGGGGGAAACACAATACTGAGAACCTTGGCAATAAAAGTGAGTTGAAGGGTTGTTTCTGGTCATAGATGTTTCTTTTCCATTTTATGTTGCTTAAGCATAATAAATGTCAGATGGCTCGGGTAGCATGTTTTATTAAAATAAGTGAATTTGGAGTTCATGAAGGAGCGCTCCGTCGATAGCGCTGCACACAGGATGGCTTTGTTTGCGCAGGGAGCAGGTCGGGGGGTCCAGCCCCCCTCTCGCCCCCGTTTGCAGGGACCAGTTTAAGAAATGAGAAATAGCCTGAAATCCTGTTTCCGCACGGTTGCTCTGGTTTCGGTGTCTCCGCTGAGATCACAAACAGAAGTGCCATCTAATGGGAACTGCAAAAAGCCTTTCGGAATGCAAAATTGAAGAATATTACGGGGTTTGGTTGGGGTTTGGTTGGTCGGTGTTTTGGACGCTTTTGTTAAGTGGATGGGGACTCTCACTCAGCTTTCATTAATTGCGGAAGGGCCACCAGATGATGATGATGATGATGATGATGATGATTTTTCCTTGTCGCTTCTCTGCGGCTCTGGTCGTGTGATGGAGCTCAGCAAAATGGTCCCTGTGAGAAATCCAGCTCCCGAGCATCTTGTTTTGAAGTTCATCAAAGCAATTTAGAAAATACCAGCCCCCCCGCCCCGGTGCAGTAGTTTCTTAGAATGCATTTATACTTGTGCATGCATTTATATTAGTGACGTTTTGACCTATTACGGGTGCCTCACTTGGGTTTGGGGGTTTTTTTAACATCTCTGAGAAACGTAGCTGCATATTCTGATTTTTCACAGATAACGGTAGCTCTGAAAAAGATCTTATTAAGCGCTAAAGCAAAGTGTTGTAACGGCTGCCCGAAGGACGGCTTTGGTGACAAGTGCTTACGTTTTGCATCAGTCAGACCGTTGGGTCGTGAGTCCGAACATGGACCGAAAATCCTCTGCCTGGCTCTGAGAGCCTGGGGAGCTTGCTGGGTACAAGAAGCCGCTCCAGAGAGAAAGCTTAGGCAAAAGAAAAAGAAGTGGCTTGGTGGCTTTGGAAGGATCTGGCCAGAGTTTTATGCTAACGCTATAATATATTGATGCGTGGTGATTTAAAGGCATCTGAGCCTTCGGCTCTTCACGCAAGCCGAGCGATCCGGCAGCAGCACGGTGTCGAAGAGCGTGTCCGAGGGAGGCTTCTCTGCTCTGCTGCCGCCTCCCTTGCTGCCCCAAAATGCCAAATTGCGTGGATGCCATGAAAAGGTCTCTGCCAAATGTCATGGAAGTGATGGCTTCAACTGGTAGAAACAGTAATTATTGTTTTTTCTCTGCGATTGATGTCTGTTTATATTTAATGTAGTCACTAGATGAAAATGAAAGTCTTTGGTTAATCAGATGCAGTTTTAGAAACCAAATCTAAGTCATTCATGTGGATAGGGTTGAATTTCCTCCTCTCCTTGCAACCTGTTCCTTCAATCCCATAGCTTAGATCTGAGGGTTTGCTTTACTTAACTTTTTCCAAATTGAAATAAAAAGCAGCTTACTTTAACGTATATCATGGGAACGCTGTGGATATTTCCCCCGTCGGGTTACTCAAAACAAGCCCTAGGCCCAGCAGCACTGAAAACTTCTGTGAAGCTGAAAGTGCAAGATTTAATGCCTTGTAACTTTAATCTGTCTCGATAATAAATTATTTATGCAGAATGTGTCAAAAACGCAGATGTTGCAAAGCCGTACAGCTCGCCGCCGTGGTGGGTGAAGGCAGGGGAAGACGTGCCGATGCCCGCCGGTGTCCCGGGCGGGTGGCAGAGGCATCAGCTGCAATTGAGGCTCCCCTTTATGGCACCATTTCCGCTTTTAAAAAGTGCTGTTTCCCATCACAGCTGATGGGAGCCTTCCAGTGGAAGCCCCTTCAATCCCTTAGAAATACCATGACACCTATAAATACTAGAATGGCTTTAAAACCACAACAAGCGTTAGGCCAATAGCTACCAGGGTATGAACAAGAAGGTTGGAAAAAACGAGGCTAATAAATATATTCAGGGGCCAGTTTTCATGCTGATGGGGACAGGCATGGGAGCAGGCGGGGAGGGAGAGTCCTGGAGCCTGGTGTGGGGAGCCCAGTCCCACCCCAACTCCATCACCTGCCTTGCTCTGCTTTCCTACGGGAGAGACGGGACTTTTTCTGCCCTCTCCACCTCATTTCCCACCTTCTGTGAAATAGGAGGTACATCTCACCTACCCAGCAGGACAAGCGATGGGGGTGCCAGCCCACGCGAACCCAAGCCCGAACTCCTCTGAGTTGCGTGCATCCATCAGCAGGGGCGCGAGCAGCTTGCATAGGGACTTGTAAATATGAATCGTTGCTTAAGTGCCAAAATTATAATTAAAAAGGTTTTCTCTTTTGGCTTTTTTCTACATACTTTCCTAACATTGTCATTTGGCAAAGCCGGGGTGTCTCTCACAATGTAATTGCCGCAAGAACATTTCCTTGAAAGAGCAGCAACACCCCGCCTCCTCCTAACACTTGCATGTGGAAAGCACCGACTGTTTTATAGGCATTAGTGAATTATGCTTTTCAGTGCAAGGAGGTATTAACTGTATGTACAGCTGAGACAGCTGTAAAACAGCTTCTGAGATGAAGTGACCTGCCTGAGGCTGCACGGCGGATGCTGTAGCAGAGGCAGGAGCGGCGGTTGTGCCTCTTCCAGAGAGAAAATACGGAGGCTTTTACAGGATAGGCTGTGTGCCTGTAGTATTTTTCTTCCCTTCCTCCTCTGCAGGGGTCTGTGCATAAGAAGGGACCCAGGGCAGCGATGCTGCGGGCTGTGTGTTCACGCCGAGCTGCGTTCCCGCGGCACAGCCGACGGCAGCACCACCGCTCCGGCTCCCGTTGTCGTCGTCTCTCTGCCCGGATTTCGGGGGGAAGCCGGGGATGCA
>NW_009258884.1:986027-1006450 GCF_000687185.1 Egretta garzetta
AGGACCGGTGCTGTTTCCCATCACAGCTGATGGGAGCCTTCCAGTGGAAGCCCCTTCAATCCCTTAGAAATACCATGACACCTATAAATACTAGAATGGCTTTAAAACCACAACAAGCGTTAGGCCAATAGCTACCAGGGTATGAACAAGAAGGTTGGAAAAAACGAGGCTAATAAATATATTCAGGGGCCAGTTTTCATGCTGATGGGGACAGGCATGGGAGCGGGCGGGGAGGGAGAGTCCTGGAGCCCGGTGTGGGGAGCCCAGTCCCACCCCAACTCCATCACCTGCCTTGCTCTGCTTTCCTACGGGAGAGACGGGACTTTTTCTGCCCTCTCCACCTCATTTCCCACCTTCTGTGAAATAGGAGGTACATCTCACCTACCCAGCAGGACAAGCGATGGGGGTGCCAGCCCACGCGAACCCAAGCCCGAACTCCTCTGAGTTGCGTGCATCCATCAGCAGGGGCGCGAGCAGCTTGCATAGGGACTTGTAAATATGAATCGTTGCTTAAGTGCCAAAATTATAATTAAAAAGGTTTTCTCTTTTGGCTTTTTTCTACATACTTTCCTAACATTGTCATTTGGCAAAGCCGGGGTGTCTCTCACAATGTAATTGCCGCAAGAACATTTCCTTGAAAGAGCAGCAACACCCCGCCTCCTCCTAACACTTGCATGTGGAAAGCACCGACTGTTTTATAGGCATTAGTGAATTATGCTTTTCAGTGCAAGGAGGTATTAACTGTATGTACAGCTGAGACAGCTGTAAAACAGCTTCTGAGATGAAGTGACCTGCCTGAGGCTGCACGGCGGATGCTGTAGCAGAGGCAGGAGCGGCGGTTGTGCCTCTTCCAGAGAGAAAATACGGAGGCTTTTACAGGATAGGCTGTGTGCCTGTAGTATTTTTCTTCCCTTCCTCCTCTGCAGGGGTCTGTGCATAAGAAGGGACCCAGGGCAGCGATGCTGCGGGCTGTGTGTTCACGCCGAGCTGCGTTCCCGCGGCACAGCCGACGGCAGCACCACCGCTCCGGCTCCCGTTGTCGTCGTCTCTCTGCCCGGATTTCGGTGGGAAGCCGGGGATGCAGGGACTCCAGGCCCGCTCCTCTCATCGGTACTGCTGGCAGCTCTCAAGCATGTAGGTTTTTAAAAAGCCGAATGTCTCTCTGGCCACCCAGTTAAGGAGTTCCAGGTAATCCCTTTATGTAGTTACCGGCATTTCCCTGCCGGAGCATCGTAACCTGCACGGAGAAATACAGGCGCCTCCCTGTTAGGGACCGAACGGCAAGAAATACCCCGGGGTTCATTTTCTAAAAGAGCAGTCGTGGTAAAACTAGAATTAGTAAATAAATAAATAAACAGAAGAGCTCTTTAAAATCGGTTGCAGAACATACTTTCTATTTTTGCGAAGAACTTTGAAGATCTGGAAATTTTCCAACTGTTTCAAAATGAAAGCTTAAATTACAATGATAGCTTTTGAGGGGGTTGCGTAGTATTTTTTTAATCCGTAGTACCAAGAAAATTAATATTCTAGAGAGGTGTTACATTTGAGGGAAGATTAGTGCATGGGCAATTGGGACTTTTTGCCCCCTTCAGAGTGGTGAAGCCAAAGTTTGGGGT
This sequence comes from Egretta garzetta, assembly GCF_000687185.1. Lineage (NCBI taxonomy): Eukaryota > Metazoa > Chordata > Aves > Pelecaniformes > Ardeidae > Egretta > Egretta garzetta. The sequence continues at coordinate 987,644 of NW_009258884.1, forward strand.
AGTACAGGCTCAGGTCTTCAGCTGGCCTAAATTAGCACAGCTCCGTTCCGGCTCCAGCTGTAGGCACATATTACTGTTCCATTGCAGCAGATCTCATTTATGACATGTTTTTAAAGCAGATCTGTGAAATGATCCAGCTTTAAAAAAACAACACTAATAAGGGTGTAGTTACATGAGCATCTTATCCCGCAGCAAAGCCCGTTTAAGAGGCTCCCAGCCCTTCCCTGACCCTGCCTTCTCCTTCCAACCCCACGGTTCGTTTCCCCTCAGCTCTGCTGCTACAAGTTTTTGGTGTTTGTGGGTTTGGGTTGGGTTTTTTTTTTTTCCTGTTCTTGCATTGTTTCAGTGGTCGAGTAGAGCACGTTCCCTTAGCACGTGTATGAGCAGAACTGAGCACGCGGTGCGCCGTCGCAGGGGATGGCAGGGGGGGACAAGGGGAAGGGCTGGGGTGCACGCAGCAGCAATCTCCCAACCTGGCTTTGGTGCCAGAGCGGATGCTCCTACAGCTGCCGCTAAGCCCAGGTGGCTTTGCAGGGGGGTTTATTCATTTTTTTGCAGAAGACCCAGCCAGGCAAACAGCTGAGTGGGCGCTTCTGGTGCTGCCTGGGGCGGTGGGTAGGGCTCGCACCCCCCCGAGTGATGCTGGCTGAGACTTTGGCTCCTGCAGTCAGCCAGGGACGTAGCGTGGTCCCAGTCGACTCCTGGACGGCTGCTGAATTGGGGCCGTAGCTATTAGGTTGTTAAGTACATCGTGCTGATTTTTTTTTGTTCCCAACAGCAGCTTGGTTTTAGCAGAGCGGCGCTGGTGTGAGCGCTGGAATAGATGAGAATGAGTCGAGATTTCAAGGAATCTCAGAATAGTTCACAGTACCAGGAAATTCAGTCTGCTGGGATTCTGTGCTACGTAGCAATGAGATCAAATGCTTTCCTAACTTATTTACTTTAAATGTATCTTGAATATTAGTAATGATGGAGTAAACAGGCAGATCTTTAAAAAGCGTGGTGCCTGGCGAATGTCTGACACAATATTTAATGAATGCAGGAAGGGTTTTTATCCAACTGCTTTTGGTCTGTGAAATGTGTTTTCTCCTTGTTTTGGCTGGGTGGATCTTGTGGCTCATCTATTTAAAAATAATTAAGTGAACAGTTGCAGAAACAACATGGTATCTTAGACCTGCACGTGGTACAGATTAGGTGGAAACGCCGAGCTTTCCTTCGTATGTGGTGTGGTTATCAGTACCCTCCCAACAACGCGTGCAGATAGCATTCCACATCCTTTCTAAATGAGCTGAAAAACACCATGGCACCCAACGAAACCTCCCCGGGGCTGCAGCTGGGCGTTCGGTGGGGAAGCAGCGGGGCCTCGGAGGTTCACTGTGGCTGCTCGGGCGATACGGGGAGCTCCTATCCCTTGGGTGAGTCCCACATCAGCCGTGCACGGTGCTGGCAGCAATGCCCCAGCGTGGGTTTGCTTGACTGCTGCTTTCTGGGACCAAGATGTATTACTCACCCCTCTTATTCCTTTATACATTACACAGAGTGGAAACAAAAATCAGATACAAACACAGAGTCCATCAATCATTACTAACCTAGAAGATAGACCCCGATAGTAAATCTTCCTTTTTCTTCTTCTTTCTGGTCTTTACACACAGCAGTACACGCGACGTAGTAACACAAGAAGAATTAGGTTGCTCGGATGCATGCCAGAGCGTAAAAACAACTGCCTGTACAGTCGTCGTGCCTTGGCCAGCATACCTGTCTGCTGCACCCCGGCACGTGGGCCAGAGCGGCCGCCCCTCTCCTGGGATCACAGGGTGCTTGCTGAAGCGGTCTGGATGCGCCCAAAAGGACGGTGAAGCAAAGCGCAGCAATTCTGATTTAGCTGAGTCAGGAATAAAATGTTTAACCACCCGCCCAGGTGGAGGCAGTGCCCAGAATAGACCCCCTAAGTACAGATTGGTTCGGGTGGCTTTGCCATTTGGATTTCTTTTAGTAATAATTTTTGCAGCCGTGCCAATGCGATGGTGGTGGCAAGAGGTGCTTGTTTACATTCGGTGCTTATTAGTGCCATTTCTTTTTTGATTAACCTTTTGCGTACCACGGCTGTTGGCTGCGATCTGGAGGGGGTTTCGGATTTGAGAATTTATGATAAAGGCACTCTGACACAAGGAATTTGAGCTCATGGGATGATGGTGGGCGTACATAGGTTATTGCAGGAGCATGCGCTGGTTTTCCTTCTTCTGGTAATTCTGTCGATACCAGTTACATGATTCATAGGACATAGAATTCATATTAGAACATTAGCAAATGCAAACGTGTAGCCACATTCTCATCATTTAGCCTGATTTTAATCCTTTGGATAAAGGACTTCATTTTTATCAACTCACAGGCATGGAAGTGACAAGGCCGTTTATAACTATCAGTGATACAGAGCAGCAGCTCCAAAAAAGCCATGGGATTTTGGAATCGGCACTGAGAAACTTTTCCATAAATGTCAGGATTATATTTGAATATTTAACCCTTACCCAGGCAATTTGAGGACTGGAAACCATATGTGCTTTTCATAATGGGAGCCAAGATGACCCTACATAAAGATAAATATAACTACATAAAAGCATTCAGGAAGGATGGTGTTGTGGTTAAGAGCTGGGCAAGGACTGGGGAGCTCGAAGGTCTAATCCCAGCTCAGCCACAGGCTTCTTGGGTGATCCTGGGCATGTAACTTAATCTCTGCGTGTTTCAGTTTTTCCATTTGTGAACGAGCGATAATAATACTGCCCCGCAGCCGTGCCTGGGGGATAAGCGCATTGCTGCTTGGGAGGTGTGGGCTTGGAGATGGTGCTGGTGACCACCAGGGTAAGTCGCAGCCAAGTGCTCTGCTGAGGGTATGTGCTCCACCGCTGTCGGTGGCATCCACGGTTTCACCTCTGCTTCTCTAAAGGCTGGTTGAGTAAACCCCTGCCTTAAATTAGACAGTGTGCCCGACCGGGGTAGCACACCTGAAGCCTCGTCTGGGCAGTCACATCATTGGCAAATGTTCCTTCTTTGAATATGATTTAAATTCAAAAACAACAAGGGGAAAAAATGAGAAAAGAAGAGGGAAGCCTGCAGTAGATGAGACCATATGGTTTTGTTTGAGTGCTACCTAAGTAACTTGTGTTTATTGGTTATAGACTGGTGTTTTCTTTATAAAGTCGCTGGCCAGGTAGCCGTTGCTGTGCTCATGACTTGGCATTCACGGCTGCCCTTTGTGAGCCTGCTCAGGAGGTAGAAATCCCCGTCCTCTCGCGCTTCTCTGAAAAGATGGGATATTTCAAAGTAACCATCAAGATGGAGACTTTTCTTAACTGGCCACTGCGAATTTCCACTCGTAGCCTGTGGCTCCCATGGGGATATCATTTCACCACCGCAGGAGCCGAGGCGATCGAGCTGGTGGCACCCGGCATAAGCAGCCCGTACAACTGTCGGTGTGAGGATGAGTCACGTTCATGAGAGAACATCCCTGCTCAGGTGCCATCCCTGCTCTGGAAAGCAGGTAAAAGCCTGCCAAAGGCTGAGCAGCCGGCCCCAGGTTCGTGCGCAGGCTGGGCTGCGTAAGGTGCGGGGGAGCGTAATCGCCCATCGTTTGGAAGGAAGAGTTTTGATGTAATTATACCCTTCAGCCATTGCCACACTTTCCTCTCTTTCATCTTCAGGCAGGTCCACACGTTCAGATGTGAAGCTGGAAATGAAACACATCTGGATATCCAAAAATGACAACAGACTTTTATTTGCTATTTTTGGTATACAACAAAAGCTTTGTATCTTGCTAATTGAACATATGGGCTCTCGGTTGCTTTTTTCCCCAGCTAAACTCCACTTTTCCATGTGTCATCATACGGTTCCAACATTTGATCTGTCGAGTCCATCTTGGCCATGTGTTTGTTGTAATCTGCTACACATGTAGGCTTGTTTTCGTGTGCATCCTGACCTCCAGTGAGAGCTGCAGTTGTTTCCATCATGGATAGTGTTGAGGAGTTACACATCCTTTTTATCAGTGTATTTGGCCACCGGCAGCTCCTCGCAGCGCGGATCGGGGATCCTGCCAAGCCTCTGAAAGCTCGGTGTTTAGGGTAGCCGTATCTGTTTGTATTGTGATGCCAGATGCTGTGTTTTTTCCAGTAGAAGGGAAAACTTCCCAAAAATAGAAAATAGCCACATAAGTAAAATCCAGCGTCTCGGCGAGGGAACCTGAGGGGCAGCTCATTAGAGTTGGAGCGTCAGGAAGGGATGGAGGTGGGTGGCTGGTCGATGGTCACCGGATGGACCTGGGCGCGCAGGAGGGTCGGCATTGCGGCAGCCAGCACGGAAAAGCAGCGATCGCTTGTGCGGAAGGCAGCGTGCTCCTCGGGGTCTGCAGGATAAAAAGAGGAAAGCGCCGTATCTGGAGTGGAGGGCTGAGCCCTTCAAAGCTGGCTGTGCCATAAATACCCACTGGGAACTTGGCCCCACGGTACGGACATTCGTGAGACTCGACTCATTACGGATACAGGACCTCTTGATTAGCATGAAAGATTCGTCATCAGAATTTTTTTTGTGCCTGTGGGGGATCCACTTACTTATTTCCAACTACAGCTCTAAATTGTTCCCATGCTTCATCATGGTTTGATTAGCTAAAAACTTAGAGTAACTGTTTGAGGCACTTACCATAACTAAAAAACAGGTGACAATGATCAGACCGTAGGGTCCGGAGCAGGGACTGCGGGTGCTTTGGGGTAGGGAGCCTGGATGTGGGTGGGGGCAACCCCGTTACAGACTGCTGGGCACTGAAAAGCGGCATTCCCTGCGCGCTTTCAAAGGCCTGAGCACTGCTGCGTCTTGTTCCCCAGGATAAATGACAAATTAAAGCAAAAATCAAAAGGGGTAACTGTGCATTTAATGGCCCGCGCACACGTGCATGTGTAGCCCCAGCCTGCGCGTCCACGTCACGTTACGGCTGTGCTCGTAGTCACCTTTCTTGCAGGAAATATTGGGCCAATTTCATCACATTTGGTTTATGTTTATCAACACAGCACTTAAGCAATGGGGGTTTGGTCGCAATAGGGGAAAGACCCCGTTGCTGTCTAGCCCCGAGGTGAGGGAGTGAGAAGCCACATGCGGTGTGGCCCGGCCGGAGGCTTCCCTCTCTCCGTGTCGCAACGCACCCGCCTGACGGCAGCAAAAATCAAATGTTTGTGCTTGAAGGCAGAGCTGAGACGATTTCCCCCACGAATATGCCATCTCCCACCAGCTGAAAAATATTAAGACCTGTATCGTGCTATTATTCTGTTCAGTTCTTGACGTACGCTGCCTAGTAATTTTGTCTTGAACTCCCCTTTTCTTCAGAGCCGAAAGCGTAACATTAAACAAATCGGAGATTGCGTTCGAGGTCTTCCCAACCAACTGAAGAATGAATTCTGAAGCAGTTGCTGTATTTGACAAAACGGACTTACAATTATTATTCATAAATGCACATGTTATGGCTGCAGTTGTTTCACTTCTTTCTTTTACAACCCTATAAATTGTATACAGAACATAAAGGCTTTACTTCTTAAATAAATGTTTTGCAGCCGCCATAAATTATCTTTCTTGCATTCATAATGAAAAAAAAATCAGTGTTTGATGTTTTATATCCTCTTGCCTAAAATTTAAAATATGGTAGTTGGAGCCAGATTTTATCTCATTTGAAAATAAAAGAAGGTTCATTTCCTACTAATTTTTTTCAGTCTTCGGTTTGGAGTTCCCATGAAATGTTGCCCAATCTGCAAAGCAGCGTTACAATAAACTCTGCTTTATCGGAGGGTTTGTGTTTGAGTTGCACCAGCATTAATAGTCATCATCATGAAATGAGTTATGAACGTAACCTGAATCTCTTTTACTTTTTTTCGAGCCCCTAACGTTGGTTCTGTTTCATCTTTCTACGCACCCCGAATCACTGGCTGGATATCGGGTTGTTGAACTTTTCTCTCCGCCAAAACTTGGAGGACCCTGCCCCAGCGTTGCTGTCCTGGAAGCAGGCCTTGCTAAACTCCCAGCTCACTGGTTTGCAAAGCAAACTTCAGCCTTGTACTATTTACCTTGGCAAGTGCCCGACCAGATTGATGATCTGTAAAGTGGATTTGTTATTTGGCTGTTTGCTTTGGCAGCTCTTGAAAGCAGTTTGCTGATTACAGTCCCAGATGTCATTGCATACATTACTGTTCGCTATAAGTTTCTTTTAAAGTTTTAATTTCAGCCACAAATACTATTAAGCTTTTTGCACCTTTCTGTCTTTAACTCATGGATATTAAATATCAAGAGCAGACAGCCTTGATTTCCTTAAATTTTCTTATTATCTTTGTCAGCCTCCTCCAGGCATCTCCGTCGTGCCGGCAGCCAGGAGAGGTGCTGCTGGCTTTCCCCCGGTTCGGTGCCGTGCCTACCCCGTGCCACAGGCGGTTGCAAGTTGGTCACACGCGCGGTTTTCTAACTGTAGATCACCTGGAAAATTGACATAGCATCTTTATAAATGACCAGGTTTAACGTGACCGAGTACTTGAGTCAGTAGAGTTGAGAACATCAGGAGTAACGTTAACTAAAATCGCCCCGTGCCCCGTTCGTGTTAGCGTAGACACCAAAGGAACGTGTATCTTCAGGGGTGGTTTTTCTGGGTTATGTCCATCTCCTCTAACTGTGATCTTGGGTTTTAAAGGTTTGCAGTTTGGCAAATCGATAGGCTCAAAATCAATTTGTTTCTGACATGGGGTAATCCTGAGTTTGGCTCTGGTGCCAGCAGCGCCTCTGTGCTCTGCTCCCGAGCGCTCCGCTCCCAGCCCCGTGCACGCGGCCGTTAGGGTTAGGGTTCGGGTCGAGGAATACCAGGATGTTTTATTTCCGTGGTGCCTCAAAGTACGTTTGCCCTTCTAAAATTCCGTAACCGGCAAATAAAAAGCTCAGCTGGGCGTTTGCTGCTCCCCTCCAGCCAGCGCTGCAGAGCGGGGGCCTGGCACGGTCCAGCATGGACCAGCGGTGCTTGGATCCTGGGTTGGAGCAGGCAAACTGTCCGTTGTGGACAGGAGCTTTTTTTTTTTTTTCTTCTCGGTGGGGGTACTTTCAGCTTTGAAATATTTAAGTTGAAGAAGTTAATTCATTTTAAGTAAGTTTACTTTTCAAGGGGAGGATATCAGTGTAGTATTTTTGGCCACTGCTTGAAAATTCCTCTAACCCTTTACTATAATAAGCAAATTGAGCAGATTAAAGACACATTACACTGCCAAATGGGTTTTCTACCCAGGGTGACATATATTTTTTCTGTGGAAAAGGTTGTGGGGGTTTTTGTGAGCTGCTATGCTTTTTTTAGCACTTCCTGTTTTATTGTGTTTGAAGTGTCTTTGTGGTGACCTGTTGGGGTAAGATTCTTCCATATGGAAGTGTTTCTTCAACTTTTAATCATTTTGTTTTTTAAAAAAAAAAAAAAAAAGAGTTTAAATCCCATTTGCAGATGTCTCTGGTTTTGTTCGCAGAGAGCTAATCCAACTCACTACAGTGTTGTAGAAATGTGAGTCAGGATGAGTTGTTTATACGCAACGCGAAGATGACATCCCCATATTTTCACTCTTAATTAAGTGGGATACCTTCTTTAAAATCTGTTTAAAATATCTGTAGGAAAGCTTTTGTTTGTGTTTTAATGTGTTTTTCTCTTCAGAAAATGATATTCCTTTAAAGATTTGGGGCGAAACCCCACCTTCACTGAACGTGAAGCAAAACTCCCATGGGTTTTGGTGGAACTGGGATTTCACCAGTAGACCCCGGCTCAGTTGTAGGCGTCTCTGAAGTCAAGTAATATCAGGATAACAAGCAATTTTGTCCTTCGCCTGTTCCTGGAGAAAATCTTGCTGGGATTTTACATAGGGTCAGAAAAAGTTACAAGTTTATTTTTAAGTCTACGAGACAAAAGTCTTCATTAATGTACAACAGAATGCATTTTCCCTGCCCTCGTATTGGACTTGCTGGGTCGTAACTGAGACCAGAATTTGGACCACTGTGTTTGCATTATAGCTGCATCCTGTTTCCTATTAGTTTTGACACTAACATCTGAATTTCAGATTTCTCCTTGTTTAGGTTTAACCGCTCAATCAGTACATACAACAGACATCTCGGGACCTCTCTGTAGTCGTCTGGCTTGCACAGGGTGCAAGGGCAGAACTTGGCATCTGCGCCAACAGCACTGGAGCAGCCCCTGCGTTTGAGCTGGTAGAGCACGGCGTGTCATTGCACAGCTGGCGTTGTCGACCAGGCATCTCCAGGCTTTCCCTCTGCATCATATCCTCAGCATTTTAACCATAAGAAAACTGCCTTTGACAGTATTTTTGAGCCCACATGTGAATACCACATGTTGAGGTCTCATGTCTGCAGTTTCACTCCTAATTAAGTATAGATGTAAGTACTGGGTATCTTATAAGGTCTTTGGCTCTCTGCAATTCACCACAAGCATCTAATTTCCACTTCCTTTGTCTTGGACCTGTTATTTATACGAGGAGGGTAGGTGGACTCGGTGGTTACAAGTCTGTTGGCTTATCGTGTTGCTTTAGCTGTCATCCTGTCGAAGGTCCTGCCGGAATTTGCGCTACGGGCTCTTGCAGGTTTATTACGGGTAAAATCCCTTCCCGTGCTGAAGGCTAGCCCAAGGTCTCTGCACCACTTCAGTCTTACTAAGCCCTGAAAATGGGTCTTAAATGGTATCTTGGCCTCGCGCCTGTTCTCAGCATGGAGGTGAATTTTATTCTTTATGAACAGTGAGATTTCCAGTTCAGCGTAGGCCGTTTGTTTTCACTGCCATGAGTATTAGGATGGGTTCTCTAAACCTGCCTAAAACTTTTGGTGCTACAGCCCACGGAAGCTAAGGTCTCCCAGGCTTTCTGACCTAACAACGGGGTGGTTGAAGAACAGCGGCTTTTTGATGTAGATGGGCACAGCATTCATCTGGTTTGGATTTTCAAGGTGTTCCGAAGTCATACTGTTACCTCTGGGGGGCCTTTTGTGAGCAGCGATATGCACTGACTCGCTACTGAGACCTCAGAGCTTTCCCAGATATTTATTTTTGGAAAACTGAGGTCAGGTAGCTATATTGTCTCATGCCTGTTATGCAGGTGGAGAAATGAAGGGATAAGATGGACAAATGACTTTACTGGGGTGGTCAGAGTGGTATCAAGAAGACTCGGACATAAAGCTGGAAAGTTATTTTACTATTTCCATTAGCTCTGGTTTCAGTGGTGTACAGAGTGCATTGGAAGCAATCTCAGTGAGGAAAATCCTTGCAGCCTTGTTTGCGTGGACGCGAAGATCGTGATGATGTAGCCTCTTCAGGTGATGCTTTCCCTCGTCCCACCTGACAAACTGGCATGTTTAGATATGGGCCTGGATTTGGGGCTGGCTTTCAAAGTGGATTGAGTGATGCACTTGAAGGTCTTCATCACCCGTGGGCCTTCTTTCCGTTGCGCCCTGGCAGAGCTTCAGGGGCGCTGGGGAAAAGGTGCCTTCAGCTCAGTGGCAACTCTCCAGTTTAAATATTTCACCAAAACACCTCCAACATATCCCACTTCCTCAGTAGTTTCCGAACGGTGTCCAACTAGATGAAAATTAGCCAGTGTCTTAGTTTGTAGAGCTACAAAGGTCATACGTCTGGGAGAAACAAGGTGCTAAGATGCTAATTCTCCCCCTTGGAATGGGAAGGCAGTTCTCTGCTCGATTAAGCAGAAAATGCAGGTGGTCTTAAACGTCTCTATTTTCACCTTCTGTTTTGAATGCAGTTAAACAAAATCTGCTGTGACTGCAGGGAGGATAACGGGCTTCCAACGCAGTCCCAAATCCTGCCCCACGAGCTGTTATGAAGCAAACAGCTTGGGGAGCGAGCAGAGGTCCTGGGCTGGTCCCTGCCCCATCTGTCCCCAGCGCAGGACATGCGGGGGGCTCGTCCCCAACTTCTGTTCTCACACTGCACCTCCTACGCTTCTCCTCTTGGAATCTTGTTTTCCACTTTTTGGAGATTTGTGAAACATATGCTTTGGAGGGTTCCCAATTTTTTTCACTACAAGAAAAGAATTACGCTTTGCATTGTAAAAAGCCTCACGAAAAAGTACGCTCCTTCTTTAGAACGGACTTGCCTGGCACAACTCAGCAATCCGCATTTCTCATCACTTCGCAGTGTACTTTTATAGGGTATAAAAATGGTGTTATGATCCATGTTCCCAAACCTTGCCTCAGCTAGCAAGAACATCAATAAACAGGGCTTGATAGACACCAGAGCTGCACCACCGTTTCCCTCGGCGCTTTGAACGTGCCCTAACATACCTTTTGAATTTATTCTCCATATATGAAACTACTCGTGCCTCTGTTGACCTTTTAATGTATCAAAGGTAATACTCGTGTGCTTAGGAAAAGTTACTTCTCCCGGGATACTTTTCCAATCTGGTCACTTACTGTACTTAGAAATGATTTCTTTATTTCATCCTATGTCCCTTTTTTTTTTTTTTCTTTCCTTAATGTAAATTAATCTGCAGATAAGGAGGTCAGTGTACCTGGAACTGGCAAAAGATTTTACTTCCTTTTTCCCCCTTTCCTTTTTCTTCTCTGTCTGTAAAATTATTATTGTTATTCCTTCGGTTCACAACTGAGATGACGGGTTGATGTTTGAACAGTTACGCGCTCCGTTCCAGGAAAGTCCGTTTTTGTTCCAAGGCTTCCAGCGCAGCGGCTCCTTCCACCTTGACCTTTCAGCAGAGCACTAAAGCATTTGGCAAGGTTTTTGTCACATTTTTTGCTGCTGTCCAGGGTTTTTGAGAGATTCCCCTTGGACAGCTTCCACCCTTGAGCTTGCCCACTGTAGGGAATACTTCTACAAGTATTTATGCAGCCACATCACCAGACCCCTCTCATACCTTCATCTTCTGGTACCTGACACCCGCTTGCCCACCTCCTTGCATTTGCTTTTTGTGGTTTTAAAGCAAGTTTTTCCCCCGTCGCTTTGTGCCAAGCGTGCTCCTCGGTGGCTTTGGGCTGATGGGGAGATTGTCAGGACACCAGGCTGGAACAGCGGTTGCTCCGATGGGCTCAGGAGGCAGCTCAGCGGGCTGTCAGACAGCAATCCTCTGCAAATCCTCTGGTTTGACTCCTAATTTTAGACTGGGAAAGGTGTAGGATCAGCTCCTACCTGAGTTATAGGGTGCTCCCTAATAATCAGATTTCTTTTCTGTGTTAAATTCCCCAGGAACTTGTGATTAGCCCCACTTCTGAGAGTTCGCAGCGGCTTAATTCTACTGTAAAACTGTCAGCAGTGATTTTCTCTTTTTAAGACTGATTTTGGTTCTTGTACAGAACTGCTTCTTGCTAAATTCCTTCTCAACCAAACACACTTGTCATTTCTCAGGCATTAAAGACAATAAACTCCATCTTTGGATTTTTACACGCTGAACTTAGCTTATAATGATAGATCCTTGTTTATAACACACTGAAGATTTTGTTAGCTTTCTGGCATCAAAAATTGGAATCCTCTCATTTGATGTGTAGTTATTAGTAGCAGGTTTATCCTTTTAAATACGGACAAGCTATGATTTCCGTGGAATATTTATTGTCCGCGAGAATGGCAGTCTGCAGCTCTCAGAATCTGTCTTGCCTTGGTTATAATCATCAAACTGTTCACGGGAGGGTTTAGGTGTTGCAACCCACAAGGTCACGGTACCGGGTTTTAGATGCCGGGGTCCCTGGGGAGGGATGGGCTTCCCTCCCCTGGCCGGGGGGGCTGCGCTAACGGGGCAGCTCCGTCTCTGGGTGTGAGCGGTCCCGCGTTTGCTGGGATGCTTAAGCCAGTCGGTGCTATAAAGTGCATTTAGAGGGGGCTATAAAGTGTGAGCAGAGCCGAGTGGCTGAATCGGGCCCTCCTGGGGAAGCAGGCGGGGAGAAACACCCACTTTGATCATCCCAGATGTGTTGGGAGGGGACATGGGTGCTGGGAAAACGGGGGCAGTTCTTCCTGGGAAATCTGCCAGAGAGGGACAGGGGCCTGTGGGGTCAGGCAGGGATTCGGGGCATCACGATTCGGACTTCCAGAGACCCAAGTTTCTCCTTCATCACTCTCTGTGTACCTGGTCCCTTTGGGTATTTGGTGGCTTCTGGTTTGATGGTTAATCCCAAATTACATTACAGGCTGCATTGCTTCATAAATCACAGCAAAGCATGTCCGTGCCGTCACTGCTCCAAAACGGGGTCTGTTGAAGGAAGAAAAAGGCAGATTGACTATAAAAATCCAGTTCTTGTGCTTCCAAGTTAGAGCACGCTGCGTTTCATAAATTAAGGGCACAAGACGAATTATCAGACTTCCCTCTCACCCTTGATTTTTTTTTTTGCATTTCTTTGGGTTGATGCACCCACTTTCTGTCCTTTTCTGCTTTTGTGGGAGATCCACTGATCCCCATGGTACAGGTGCCAGGGTCCGGCTGACGCAGCGAGGGCAGAGGCCTGCAGGGGATGGGGGATCTGGCGTGGTCCCTTCGGTCAGCATCTCCACGGGCTGTACATCGGCCTTGTTCGTCTGAAGTCAGGGAGTTTCACTGAGCATCTGGCAGCAGACTTTAACCCGTGCACGAACATTCATCTACCATTCATTGAAAAACTTGTACGTAGCGGGCTTTCTCGTAGGCAGTGATCTGATGGGAGAAGACAGAAATTCCAAGATAAGGACATTAGTAAGAAAAATCTTAATTTTAATTTGTCCCCATAAGAATAATGCCCTATAGGTGCACCCTTCCAGTCCCCTTTTGCGATTTCTTTAACAGGAGGTCAGAGAGCCCTTGTCAAGTGAAAAAATGGTGGCGTTAAGGCAGTAGAAGTCCGTGTATGACTTTTTTTTAAGCAGTTCGTGCTTATTCCTGAAAGCTTTGCTTTTAGCCGTAAACGGTGAGCCATCTCTGCCTAACTCCTCTTTGCATTTGGAGTTGTTACTGCAAATTGTCAAGTGCAAACGTGAGGCGTGCGGAAGGGTAAATCTCCTGCCCTTTGAGTAAAGTCTTTTCCAAGGATGAGAGTGAGATGAGTTAAATGACCGAAAGCCTTAGGCTAGGACATGCCAGCTGCAGTCATTTTTTCACTCCATCATCTCACCTTGCAATGTCGCTCTGCCTTATCCAGCCACCAGATGTCTGATGGATAATATAAGTGACAAGGGCAAAACCTCCTCAATGTATGCAGGGGAAAACTTCAGACAGCGAGGACGGGTCTGCTGGCTCCGGACCAGCTGGGTCCTGCCTGGCCTTTCCAAAGCCTGCCTGGCTGGAGCGAAACCCCTCCCTTGGACAGGGTTTGGTGGGAGATCAGACCTTGGTACTGCAAGTCACCAAGTGCTCTGGCCCCACTCCAGCAGCACACTTAAGCACACACTTAACTTCCAGTATATATATATATACACTACCATTGAAGTCACTGTGGCTGTTTGCATGCTTAAAATTAAGTATATGCTTAAGCTGGCTTGGGACCAGGGATTTCAGTGCTTTGTAGGTCCGGGCCTTGCTGGAGCTTCGATAGCTAGCTCATGCAACTTGGCACGTGCTTTTAATGCATCCAGAATCGGGCCAAAAGAATTTATCTTCCCGGACTTGGAAAGCTTACAAGGAAACAAGTTTAAGGGGTTTAGAATTTTTATTATTTTCTGAGCATAAAATTTCACATTTCTCTGTAGTCCTTAAAGAAACACATTTTCCTAGTGTTCTTGGAGGGATCTAGAGACTTGGGAGTGAGCAATTTCCAAAACGCCCAGAGCTGATGGAGAGGCGTCTAGGGTGTCCTGAGGGCCAGAGCAGGACTCGGCGGCTCCAGAGGTCCCGTCCAGTCGTGTGTATTCCTGCCTTCTAGGAAGATGTGGGTGTCCTCAGAGAGAGGATTTCTTTCTGGGCAGCCCTGGCACAGACTTGCCCAGTGACCTTGGGTGAGCTACTTAAACCTTGATGTTCCAGCTCTTCCCTGGTGTAAGCAATAAAACCCTTGATATCAGCACTGATAATTCCTTTTGCCTCAGCTAAGGATTTGGCCTTCTAGGTGTGTTTTACAATTTCTCCTCCATTCCCTGATCTTGGTCTCTCAATTAATAAACAGCAAGACTTGAGTTCCCAAACCAGTTCCTGATGTTAATGGTGCTCCATCCTTACAGCAGCCGCTCAGCTGCCCCGAACACAAACGTTTCCATCGCTCTGGTTTAATAACGCCGTCCGTCTCGTGCTGTTTGTGACATATGTTGAAATACTTGTAGGGAAGTTGTGATTACAGCAGGCTGCGCACATAGTATTGGATACAACTCTAATAAATGGAATGCTAACGTGGTGAGGTTTGCTACAGAAGGCATCAGGAGGAGGTCATCACTCCGCCGTTACTCCCGAAGGAAAGGCCGGTTTGCAGCAGAGGTGTGTGGCAAGGAGTTGCACTACCGACATGGAAAGCCCTACCAGAATTGACTCAAATAGCCGAATTTCTACGAAGCAGTTGCAAACTGCAGATGCCTCCTGCTTACGAACGCTGCGGGCGGCTTCACAGCTCTGGGCGGGCAGGGGGGTGCCGGAGCCGGGGTGCTGCCGTGCCCGTGCTGGGCAGCAACCGGCAGGAGAACAGAAATCGCCCCCTGAGCTCCCCCCAAACACCCAGCGAGCGCCTGGTATTTGCAAGTGAGATTCATTTCTCCTATGTACAAGTACTTATTAGACAGTAGCTTGGAGCTGACGCGTACATTATCTCATGGTGAGGTAAGACAAATAAATTACAAGTTAGAGGCCCCGAGTGGGATTAGTGATGCACCTTAGGAAAATATTTTGGTTTCTGTTTATATGTTGGCTGGGTTGTGAAATGTTTCATCTGGAAAAGGTGATATGAGACCAGAGAAATATTTGCTCTTATAATGCAAAAAATATTTCAGTTTCATTCTTAACTGGTTGCTAGTGATATAAACCAAATTTCACATTTCCGGAGCTTCGATGACTGCTCAGCCACTTCCCTACAGATTCTTTTCTGCAAACTTTCTCCTAGCCGGTAAGAAACCACCCCTCTATCTCCCATTATTTGTGAACATTTCTCTGCGTGCGTATTACTTCACAGAATCCCAGAATGGCAGGGCTTGGAAGGGACCTCGGGAGATCATCTAGTCCAACCTTCCTGCTAAAGCAGGTTCACCTAGAGGTTGTTGCACAGGTCATCGTCCAGACGGGGGTTGAATATCTCCAGAGAAGGAGACTCCACAGCCCCCCTGGGCAGCCTGGGCCAGGGCTCGGGCACCCTCAAAGTCAAGAAGTTCTTCCTTATATTCAATGAAGAAAAAATTCCCCAAAGCCCAGCAGAAGCCTCTGTCTCTGGTAGACTCAGTCGGCTGGGTTGGGGGATGTCCGGGGTGCTGGGGCAGGGCTTCGGGCAGCGTGCTGGGCCACGTCCATGCCCATGCAGGCAGGGTCCATCCCGGGGGGTCCGCGATGGAGAAGCCTCCGCCCCTCCTTTGCAGCGGGTTTACGATACGGCGTCCCCTGCAATTCGGCTGCGGAGGAGCCGGACCCGCAATGAACTCGGCCTCTCCAAGCATTACACCCTCTGTTTCTATTGCACAAGAAAGAGCCTCCTATTACAATTTGAGTGATATATTAGTACGTAGCACAGTTCCAATGTTTTTTCAACGCTAAGATTTTTTTAATTCAAATGAAACAATCGGAATTAAATTCCTTGGCTCAGGCAGTTACCACTAATTCTCAAGCAATATGACAAATCCACACTTGTGTCTCAGTGTAACATAAGATCTTAGTTATCCAGAAAACCCCAATGAGTTGTCAGATCTTTCCTTACTTGTGGGTAAATATGAGCCTTTTATAATCCATTATGTGTTCTTTGTACGTGTGTGTGTATATATATATCTCTGTGCATTTGTACATGCCACGAGATTGATAATAAGCAAGATAAATCTTGCTGTTTTCTTAAGGGAAGGAATAGGTTATTCAGGTCCCTCCCGCGGAATTGGCATCTGAAAGCTCATGGACGTGAGCTCACTAAGGCAGGGTATGCCTGCGAACCTCCTCCAAAGAGGGCAGAAATGACTTGGCAAATAAATGAGTAAGCAAATAAGCATCGTTATGTCGTGTCACAGAAATACCAGATGTATCCTTCCTCTGTCCTGCACAGCTTTTTTTTCCCAGTGAGGCCAATACAAAGACTTCAAGCATCGTAAAGTCACAGCTTTTATTCAGAGGAGACGTGAAACAAAACAAAGACTCGTCTAACAAAGCCTCCACTGAGATTTAATGGAATTCGTTGTGTGTTTAAATTTCCTAGGCATTGTTGAAAATCTCAATAATAATCTTATTGTAAGCTTAACTAAGTCGTAGATCTTCAGAGAGTGGGAAACTTTGCTCGGAGAAAAAAAAAGTTACTGGATTTTCTAATTTTAACCAGGACTGAGAATTATGAGTATGCGAATACCACAAGAAAACATTTCCAACCTTGCAAAAACTAAAAAGTGCTGAAGATCTTTTGCGAATCCTTTTTTAATGAAATTTCCAGACCTGGAGGTTGAAAGAACATCAGGTGAAGTTTCTCTGTGCAGAACGGTACCTGGTAACACGCACCCAGCCCAGCTGCCCCGCGTTGCGCAGAGCTCTCGCTTCTTCGGGATACTCTACCTTATGTCAGGATTAAATGTAAAGAAATGTTAATCTCCAACGGGGCTCGGGGCTGATCATAGCATTCCTGATTTTTTCCAGACGTTCTGATCCTGCAACGCTGTAAAGAGTTAAAATGTGCAAGAACCTTGCTGTTCAAGGGGAAAAAAAAAAAACAAACCATTTCTTCTCGGAAATTAGTTTTATTATGAGGGGGTATTTTGTTTTTAAAATCATAATAGCACCCAGTTATACTGTAGTTTCCGTCTCTTTTTGCTTTTAGAACGCTAAATAAATTGCATCCAGTATTGCAAAAAGGACCGCGCATCCGCTTATACTGCTTTTCATACTACTGTACTGCTGAGGTTGTAGCTGAGCTGCACCTTCCCCGTCGGTGCCTACAGCCCGCGGTGGCAGCCGCCTGTGCCCCCAGCTTGCCCCCAGCACCTTGTTCTTTTAAGCAAGATGACCAAGTCCTGCGCTCCTGGTACTGCAAAACTGCAGCACAAATTCCCCCCCGATCGCACCAAACGCAGATTTTTTGCATTTTATCTGTTAAGTCCTGCTTTGGATGGATGTCACATCCTGCCTCCAGTTTTTAAACCACCCCGTCTCTCTCCCGTGTCCTTTTGCTAACCTCCGTGCCTCTGGGGAAGCCAGGAGCTCGGCCAGGGCTGCAGAAGCCCTCGGCGATGCTCGGGGGGCTCTGGGGGGGCTTCCAGCAGCTTTTGCCAGCCCGGGGCTCAACGTCGGCGCTGCGGTGACACTCGGGTCCCTCGTTTGGTGGCCAGGTGTATTACCAGCGGGCCGGTGTGAAACCGCAGTTTGGATGGCATAGGAGAGAGTCGCAGGGAGCATTCGAGGCAAAGGCAGAGTTTAATAAATATACTTAATCATTTATGTTTTGACCTTAACCCAGACTCGTACTCAGACACAGAAAGCGGGGAGCTGGAAACGCACTTTGTCAAGGCTCCTTTGGCTGCTGCAGTGGTAAAACAGGGCAGCCTTGCTCTGAGGAAAGGCAGATCCTTCAGAAAGGAGAGTAAAAGGTCAGAACTAATCCAAAAGGACAAGCAGTGTATGTCTGTGTGTATATTGGGTTTCACATATGAAATCCAGTCATGATAAATCTGATGGCTTTAGAAACATCTACTTTGATTAATGAAAACATAGTTCCCATAGACCACGGGTTTCATACTTCAAAGTTCTCCTGGATTTAGGACCTTAGGTTTTGCTTATTCATATAGCATGCAGGAAACTATTTTTAAATGAATAAGGGAGTTTTAAAAAAAAAAAAAAAAGGCAAATGTTTCAACATCGGTGGTACAGATAGACTGGATAATAAGGAGCAAAATTAACAAACAGCAGACATTTTATAATGCATTTTACAATAATGTTTACATTCTTTCCTCTATATTTGTTTTTCCTTGAGAAGATTTATGTATTTATAAAAATATCTCGCTGCTCCAGCTCTGAAAATTGCAGCCTCGCTCACATTTGAAAGCCTTGACGATGGCTGTGATCGCTGGCTGCGTTCCTAATCATCCAAAATGCTTCTCCTGAGCCCGCGGTTAACCCCTTGTGCGGGACCCGAGGAGACAGCATTTATCGGGGCGGGGAGGAGGAGGAGGAGGAGGGTGAGATGATCCCAAAGGACCTGCTGAGCTTGCGCCGCGGCACCGCTATGATCCTGAACGTTGCCATCCGTTGCCTTGGCCGGTGTCCAGCAGCGAACGCGGGCAATGGCTGAGCAACCTCCTGCCCGACCATCCACCTTCATCCCCCCAAAGCCGCTGGGCACGGGGGGCTCCCAGGGCCACCCCACCGCCAGGCCTGCTCCTCCCGGCAGCTGCGGGTTTGCTTAAAACTCATTTAGAAATAACAGCAAAGGAATAAACAGTATTTTTGTTTACAAGTCTGTAGTGCGCTGAGGAGGGACGCAGGAACCTCTCAGCCTCACTTAGCCAAAAGTTCAAAGGGATTTGAAAGTGTTCGTTGCCTGTGGGACTGGGCACCCCGGCTGAAGTCTCCATTAATTAAATGCACTCACAGGATACAGAGCTGGTGAGTAATGTCCTGTTTATAGCAGAACTGTGAGCGATTCTGGAAAAAAAGAAACTCCGTGGGAGGAAAGATG
>NW_009258884.1:1006463-1018018 GCF_000687185.1 Egretta garzetta
GCAAAGCCCGTCGCTCCTGCCGCCGTTTCCAGAGGCAATCATTAACGCTCACCCCTCGATTTAACAGCGGAGGCGAGCTGTTGCAAAGCCTGCCGCACGTAAGGCGCCGTGCGCGTGCCGGGGGAGAGCGGGAAGGCAGCATGCGAGCTGGGCACGGGAGGGGATCAGCAGCGCCTGCTGCCGAGCACGGGCACGCGTTCAAAAGTCGGCTATGGGGCAGGTCGGGGAGATTCCGCCTCCTCCGCGCTTAAATAAGGCATTTGCACAAGTCCCCCTTCGAGTACGGAGAGCTGCTGCTTTGTGGCGTTCCCCCCGGAGTAACAAAGTTATGGCATGGAAGGGAATTGGCAAACCCTGTAGGAAAGTTCAACCATTAATATTTAAACGGGGTATGTTACAATTTGACTCACTACTTTGGGCAAGGAATTTCCATGCACTGGTTCCTCACACGCCCATGGGTTTCTCGCTCCCGGCCGAGGCTTTTCTGGGCAGCGCTGTCATGCTCCCGCTGCGGTTACCGATGCGTCCAGTGCCCAGCGGATCAGGGCTCCCTTCAAAGTCCGCTCCTGCTTCTGAAGGGGCCAGAAAAGGCCGGGGCTTGGTGATGGGCAGCCCCTCGTCTCCCTCCGAGACCTTCTCGGTTGCGCCCCAGGGTCTGCCATCCCTGGGGGTCAAACCCCCATCCCTTTCACTAGGAGGATGCATCTTTTATCGGTTAAAATTGGCAGGTCATTTCCTCTCCTATTTACTCTGTTATTTTTGCTCACACGTATGTTGCAATATGCAAGGTGAGGCTCAAAACTGTCAAGCTCCTTAATAGAACCATTACTGTATTTTTGGAGAACGTACTCTTTTTGATTTACTGTTCCTTAGAAGACAGGAAATGGAGCTACTTGATTTCATATTTTAAACAAAGCCGTCCAGAGGTTTAATGAAAAAAATTTCCCCTGGCTTTCGAATTAAAGGGCTATGGTGAAAGATTTAGCTTAGCTATTTTGACTTAGAAAAATAACACACTAGAAGCATTAAAATATTTTGTAAAAATACTTTTTACTACTAGATTTTTCAGAGAAGAAAATAAGCTTCTCTGGTTTTCTTGGTCTTGGTTGGTAGGGCTAACTGTGAAATGAAAGGACATTTCCAAAGTTCGGGGCTTTTTTTTCTTTCTGTAAAATTTATTTTCCTTTTATATTAAAAGCCTTGAAACAATTGCAATGCAAAAGACAAATCCTGCGCTTCTAAGTAAGATAATTTGGTATGAGTAATGAGAGAGGCCTTTGCCATTAATAAAATGCGAGAAACGTTAAGCAGAAAGACAGGGGGCCTGATCCTGCTCCGTCCACCGGCGGCGCGAGTGAAGGGCGGTGCTCGTCGGGAGGCAAATGTCAGTGGAAGGGCAGAAGCGGGAGATGAGTATCAGGAGAAAATTAAAGTTTTAATAGGAAAATCCTGCGTGGGGAGCAGAATTAGCTTGGAGTGTTTGGGGCAGTGTAAAGCAAAACGCGCTGGAATTGCAAAACAAAGCCCTCTCGACCGAGATGTGAGAGCCAAGGTTTCTGCTTTGTTCCATTTGGTTTGATCTGAGGTTGTTTTCTATTTGCAGTGCCGTGGGTCTGGAATGGTGCTTGGGCATCGTACAAAGGAGGCTGATGGTCTTAATTTCCACTCGGTTTCATCTTCAGTAAATAAGGGAAGGAGTAAATGTTCCGCTAGCTTGAAAGCACCACGCGATAGCATGAAATATTGACACAGATTTAAGTCAATGGGATCTTTTTCGGTGATTTAATGAGGCTTCACCAGGACTTCACTAGTAATTGCTTGGCTAAACTAATACCTGATTTGCTTCTTTCTGGAACCGTTCCTAAATGCATTGCTCCTTTTCGGTGGAAGCTCTTCCACCACCAAAGCTGTATCAGGTCCAGGGGACAGGAGGAAGGCTGGGCTTCACACGTCAAGGCCTGATACCGGTGGCTGTCAGGAGGATTTCAGCGGTTTGTCAGGAAAGGCACGGGGCTAACTCTGCCTTCTCTCAGCCCTCCGGTCATCCCTTGAATCAGCAGGAGCTTCCTCAGCCGCGCTGGTTCTGCAGTTGCATTCTGGCTGCGGGTTTGGGGGATTTTGAGAGCAGGACACTCCACTGAGGTTTATTTGTAAACTTCCCTCTGGCCGACGATGGGGAATGTGATACGTTATCAACGGAGATGCTAGGATTGGAGAGGGGGGAGCAAGGCGGCCAGAAAGAGATTACGATTTACTCAATAGCAAAGATATGGTTGGCTGCTGTCGGGGTAAGTTTAACGCCGCTAGCTCATGTGCCGCTGGTAGCGATGTACGTAGGCGCCTGGGGAGCCACCAGCCCATCTACCATCTCATGCGCTTTGCAGAATCATAGAATAATTTAGGTTGGAAAACCCCTTAAAGATCATCGAGTCCAACCGTTCCCCTAACCCTGCCATCCCACCACTAAACCCTGTCCCTAAGCACCTCATCTACCCGTCTTTTAAATCCCTCCAGGGATGGGGACTCGACCACCTCCCCGGGCAGCCCCTTCCAGAGCCTGACAACCCTTTCTGTGAAGAAATTTTTCCTAACGTCCAGCCTAAACCTGCCCTGGTGCAACTTCAGACCATTTCCCCTCATCCTGTCATCCATTACCAGGGAGAAGAGAAGAATTGTCCAAGGCATAAAAATACCCAGGACTTAATTCTGCCTTGAAAAAAATTCTTTTACTTTGATACGTGTGCTGTCCGTGGATGCCACGGTAAGAAGAACAGGAAGGTCCATGACAATCGATCTTGTTTTTCCTGAAACAGTTTTGTTTTGCATCAGAGAGGGACAGAGCCAGGGCTTTATGGTAGGAAAGGACCTGCCCGTTCAAGCAAGGTCCCATTTTCTACCCCCACGCCCCGAGTGACCTCGATCGCACATCTGCGTGATCAGCTTTAGGTGGAACCCATTTTATCTGTGTGTATATTGGGAAAAAAAAAAGGAGGGATTTGCGGACTCCACTGCGACACAGAGCAGACGCCGGCGCGCAGACCTCCTCTGCCCCTGCCGCCCACGGGCCGGGCCATCACCCGCGGGGGACGCTGGTGGCCGGGGTCGCAACGACGGCTGGTGAATCACAGCCGGAGGCCTGGCCGTGAATCATGTTGCCAGATGTGCACTCCTGACACGGAGAAGGAGTGAAAAGGGAGGAAAGATAAAACTAGAGCTTCACCAGCCTTACGGTTTTTTACAAGCAAACTTTCTGTGCAGTTAATCCCTCGAACCTGCGTTTGCATTAACACTTGCAACCTCACACGTTGCTGCTAAGAAGTTTTGGCAGCTCTTGGCCCTGATTGCAGGGGTAACGCTGCACTTGTCTCCTTTGCTCTCCCTCAAGTATCTCAGAAGCCGGAGACGAGCGCTCTCCGAAGTTTCTCCCCGTACACGTATGCAGGCATCTTGGCAGAGCTTCAAAAGCCATTTGCCTTATTATTCATATGTCTGCTTATAGGAGCAGAAATGCTCCCATTTCTCACTTTCAGAATAAGGGCAGGCACTAGTGAAGAAGACATTTCTCATCAGCATCTCTGGCACAACCCTGCAAACCCGCGGGACCTCGCCACCTCCCCGCTGCCACCCTGGCGGTTTGGGATGCAGATTTAAAAGCCCCCCCCCCCTCGTTCCACGATAGCTCTCCAGGTACATGAACAGCCCGATCGAAACCCACTGAAATCGGTGGGGTCTTGGAGTGTATACGGAGTGGGGGCCTCAGCGTGGCATGAAACCACAGAAGGATGACTTGGAAAAGGAAGCTTCCAAAAAAGCCCAAATTTTGCTTTCCCTCCTGCAGTTAGGATAGCTGACACTATGGAAATGTTGCAGAGACCTAAACCTCATCAAAACCGCTTTGCCTCCTCACTGCATTTTCTCAACAAGCTTCAAGAGCCCTTGCTTTAAAACAAATTAGTAGACTGGAGCAACCTTATAAATCCAAAGACCCATTAAAAGTTGAAATATTTGGTCATTCCTCCTCTCAGTTTAAACTGGGATTCATCCAGAGTTCAAGTGCATGTATCACATAAGAGCCACGGTCCCGTTTTGTAGAGGTCCATTTTAGCGTTGATGGTTTTCTAGTGCCAGGAATCTACCCTGCAGCCAGGCAAAGAGATAAATCAAAGTTGTGCGCGCCGATGAAATTCAGGAGCCAGAAGTCACCATTGCAGCCCATATAAATCCCTGAATGCCAGCCCTGGTGCTTTTGTCCATGCCATTAGAGTTCAAAATTATCTGCCCCTCTTTGCTGATGTATGGATTAACCGGCTGCCCGAGTGTTTACTAACGGTTATCACCCGGTACTTTGGACGTTATCAGAGGAAGGGACGCCTGCCGCGGGGCTTGGTCTCTCACCCTTTCTATTACCACCTGTCAGTGGCAGGGGGTGTGCTGTGAAGCTGTACAGTCACAGACTACAAGTGTAGATAGTTTCTGACGGCTGATCAAAGGGGAAAACCAAAGGCCTGATAACAAGGACGTGTTTCATGTACTTTTAACTTTGAGAAACATTGGCATTTGCATTTTTTCCCCTCAGTCGGCTTGCAGAAAGCAGGCACAATAAATGCTGCATATTCGGTTACCTAATAGGTGAGTAAATAGTGTGTGCTTGAAGCAACAAAGCAGAACTGTAATCTCGTTCCAAGTGGGAATGATTTAAGTACGCCTTTGCAGAAGACTTGCTGTATAATAAAGCAGAATCATTTTAATTTGGACTTTGAAGCGATCTTGAATTCAGAGTCTAATCTTTGCGTTCAGCAGAACATCGTACCCCGTTGTGAATGAGGTAGTGACTGCAGGTTAAGGAATTATTTTAAGTATCCTTTGTAGGTATGTGGGCTCCGGCACAAAAGCCGACATCTTCACGCAAGCCCTGCTGATGAAAGAGTCTCTGTTAGCTCGCGTTTGACCTAAAATTTCACAGTGCGGGCGCAGGGAATAGCGCCGACAGCCTGGGCTGGAAGAAGGGCTGGCTCTTCCTTCAGCAGCCGTACTACAGACCCGCCGCAGAACGCACCCCGTCCTTTCCCCATCAGGCTGCCTCGCTGTTGCACTTTTCTGCTCCAGAGCAAGAAAGGGATATTGGCTAAAATTTGCGCCCCTTAGCTAAGATGAAATGGCTGTTTCCATTGCCCAAGACGGGAAGGGGGAAGAGCGCTCAACAGCAGCCCAGTGAAAGGCAAATCAACCTCCAAAATAATTTCTAGCTGTCTGACGTGTACTTAACAACATGTATGCGGTTTTTAACATCGCAGTTCCCGATTCTGTTGTCATTTCCATCGGTGCCGTTACGCTGGTTTCCTGACTCTCTCTAATGTGAGACCGGAATGGGGTCTGTATTTTTGATTTAACCTTTTTGCTTACAGCTGCTTGGTCAGAGCTGTTCGGTGGTTAGGGCTCTGCTTGCTCCTGCTGTGCTATTAACGCCAACGTCTTAACCAATGTGCTAAAATGAGCTTTTCAGGAACTCCAAATGCAAGGGCTTCTTTCTTTCCAATGCGATAAATAATACGTATGGAAGTAGTTTGGTCCCAGGGTCTCCCAAACATCTCCCGTTTGTTTGTTGAAGGTGCCTTCGACCGGAGCGTGACCTTGCTGGAGGTGTGTGGGAGCTGGCCTGAGAACTTTGGTCTCCGTCACATGTCTTCCATGGAGCACACCGAGGAGGGCCTCCGGGAGCGCCTGGCCGATGCGATGTGCGAGTCTCCCAGCAGGGACATAGTGGGATCAGGAACAGGTACAAAGAAGAGGTGTGATCAGAGATCACGTACATCTCACCCAATGGTGATTTTTATTTATTTTTTTTTTTTTTAAGTTTTGCTTTTCCTTTTCTCTGTACGCTACCTCTCTGATTAATTAACTTTTATGGGGATCTCAGTGGGAGATAAGTCACTTATAAAAAAAAAAATATTGGTAGATCACATAAACGTAGTCTGAGAAGCCCAAAGTAACTTGAAATAAAATACCGGTGCTTAGCGTATAGCTGTGACAAGGGCTCTCCTCCATCCCCTGCCAGCACAGGAGCATCTGAGTCTCTGTGCAGATCGCTGCCCTTGCCCACCCTGCTCCGAACAATGTCATAATCACGCACATCCTCATTTTGTGTCCTGAATAGAGCCACTGCGAAGCGCTGGTTCTGTAATCCAAATTAATCCATCTTCATCAGTGTCCATTATATTGATAAATTATATCATCTGTTTAAGTAAATGGAATGGCACGTCAGAGATTACGCTGCTCAGAAGGGGCCCGGTGGTAGGAGATGCTCAGAAACGTTCAAGCGCAGTTATTGCGGTTTCATTGTCTCCATTAATTTTGACTTGTTTTAAAAAACGCCCTCTAGTAAAAGGACCGGGCCCATCTTTGGTCCATGCGCCGTTTGTGTTGTGACCAGCAGCTAATAGTGATGGTGGCTTCTAACATCAGCTGCCAGCTCGCTTGTCACCCTTCTGGCAACTTGCCTGGGAAGGAAAAAAAAGAGGACAAGCTCTAGCAGAAACGCGTGGACGTGCCAACCCATGGACGCTACAGGAAGGCTGCGCAGAGCAGAAGCCTCTTTGCTCTTGCCCTCACCTATTGCTGAGGGCCTCGTGCTGCTCTGAGCTCTCCGGGCTCTGCACTGCTCCAGCTGGAGAAGCCTTGGGGGCTCTCCCATCAGGGTTCATCCCCCTGTTTTTCAGGTTGGGTCGTTACTGAGCGTGCAGCCCACGGCAGGTCACCAAACGGCTGCCACCTCCCACGGTCTGGAGGAGGCAGCCACAAAGAAGCAGAAGCAGAAGTCCCTGTGTGTAGGTACAAAGAGCAATAACCAAGCTGTTGAGTGGTGCAGACGCACCCTTCATAGCCCAACATGTCACCTTTCAAACTGTCTTTCCTCTGATTTCCAGCTTGAAAAAGATGGAGTCAAGGGATGGTTTAAGATTTGGTTTTAACAGGAAGAGTTGGTTGGACACCAGGTATGGGTCTCAGTTACAGATCTGGTGCAAATTCTCACCAGCTTGTAGCCTTGGATGAGGCACTCAACGTGCCCGTGACTCCAGTGCCCTATCACTGCAGCGAGGACGGAGATGCCTCACATTGCTGGCGCAGAGTTTAATCGGCTCGTGTCTGCAAAGGGCTGTGAAAGTGGAAAAACAGGATGTGTGAAAATGGACAAAGGCACGTATTTCATCACTTACTGACCCGTACGGTGATCAGAGTGAACCTTGGGATGGTATCCACTTCCGATAACAGGTCAGCTCCCCTCAGGCTGTGTACGTTAGGGGAATACCTCCTCTGAAAGCTGAAGCCATCTAGACGTGCCAAGTTAGGGTGACTGACTGCCCCGCAGACTTGACATTACATTATATTGTAAACCCAAGACCTTTGTCAGAGGCAGCAGTCTGTATTTTCCTTCCATTTTCACCAAACCCAGCTGATCGCAGTGTGTGCCAGCTTCTCAAGCACAAGATTAGGCTCACGGTACCGCAGGTGTAAAGACAGAAAGGAACCGTTTATAGAGGTGCCATCACTGAGCTAAAATTCAGCCAAAGAGATTTCTCCCTGCTTTTCCGCCAGACACATAAATCTTCATAACGAGTGTAAGATAGGTGCCATCGCAAATGTAAGCGGCAGTAGTGAGTAACACGAGCATTGACCCAACTCACCCCACCCCGTACCCTCCTCTCGCTGTCATTCCGCTCTGCGTTTTCCTGCCTGTCGTGGGATTCTCTCTATCACTAACACACTTTATTCTCAGGATCTGGGCATGTGGTGACTCAGTGCAGCAGAGAAAACCTGGTGATAAGGCTGTGAACTCCCGTGCCCTTTCCACTTCCATCCCCTAACAGCTCTTGAGCTGTTCTTCTTACCAGATGGCCATAAAAAGTCCTCTCCTGCTCAGATGATACCTGGAAAACTGCGCTTGCCTAGGGAGTCGACCAACGCCGACTACACCACGCGTGGCTGCGCTCACAAAAAAGAGGGCAGGCTGCCAGCCGTTCGGCAGGCTGCGGAGCACGGGGAAGTGCCAGCATCTGTCTGCTGGTTAATAAATGGGGGAAGACAAGTTTGGAGGTACATTACCCTCGCTTCAAAGAAGTGGTGTCTTTGTCGGCTCGTAACAAGTAGGATGGTTTTCACTTCCCCCAAAACCACTTACGTCTTAACAAAACGAGGCTGAACCAAATTATCTTTGAAAAACATTAAGTTTTCTGGCCCGGTTCTTCCTTGCTTGGATTCTCTTCTGCCCACTCGCCTCAGTGAAATGATAGCAAAGAGTTCGGCAGAGAAGGGCACTGTAAATGCGCTTGGTGGTAGTTGATTTATGTATCGGTACTGGTTCCAAAGATAGTGTTTATATTTCTGCATTGGACTCAAAATTATGGAAGTTCTAAACCTCCCCCTAATAATCCTAAAATGACTTATTTTAACCTATGCATGCCTTTATGTTGTGCATGCCTTTAACCCCTGTTTGTGCTCCTTGGATTCTCTTCAGTCCTTAAATATGTTTTGCAGAGGTTTAATGAAACGTGCAAAGTCTTATTTGAGCTGAAACATGAATTAATGAAAAATTCTACCTCTGAACGTGAAGATATGTGCGTGTGCAGCGCTCGGGTCCACTGTGTGGACAAAGGCAAAACGGGCAATAGGGTGGACAGGGAGACTTTATCAAGTGCTCAACTGGTCCTGACATGCACTTAATGGCAAGAGATAAATAGATTCTTTTAATGCCTTAACTGTTAGGACATAGCTGACACGTAGATTTATATAGTAATCAGGGCTGATACGCTGCGGTAGTGCCGAGGAAACGCGTGCTCATGGTACGCAGGCGGCGTTGGGGAGTAGATACCCGCAGCGTCTGTGTTTCTGACCTACCCCGTTGCGTTGCAAAGCAGGGTGAGCAACGCCTCACGGGTTCGGTGGTCCTGGCAAAGGCAAAAATGACCCAAAGATTGGTTATACAGGGAACATCGAACTGGAGGATACTAAAAACATGAGGAGTAATCTGGCATTTGCAAGGAGGGGGAATTAGGTGGCCTGATGGGTCTTTCCCACCTCTGACTCCGACTTGTTGCCAAGGGCTGTCGGACAGTGGGTGGGAGAAGAACCAGGTCTGGAAAATGACCCCCCCAAAAATCTACTTTCCTTGTGACCTAAATGATAACTCCAGTCATCCAGCTAGTTGACTTGATTGGGAAACCAGCTTTTCTCCTTGTTATCCAATTATCCAGACGACCCATGTCTATCTTAAGTGGAGTCTGCTGTACATAAGCTGTCAGCCCAGATACACATTTAATTCCAAAGAAGGCGTAAATTGGCAAAGATGCAAAAAGATGTTTTTGCTGTTTCAGTTTCTGTCAAACTCGCACTGAATAAAAAAAAAATGAAGGTCTACTCACAAAATGTTAGTGGTCAGTGACCTCTTCTGCTTGCAAAGCTTTGTTTTCCAGCAGCTACAATATTTACATTTGGAGTATAGTTTCTGAGCATGTGCTGGAGCTTCACATTGCATTCTCAAAAAAAAAAAAAAAAAAAAAAAAAAAGCCAGTATTGTGATTTATGAAACTGTGCCTCCAAGAGACAAATATCTCTGACGATGTTCCACTCAAACTGGACATGCGGGAATCACCAGCCCAGGCTGGAAATCTTTCCCTCCAAAAATACTGTAATCAGTGAATCCTCTGATTTATGGATTCCTTCAACAAGTACTTTTCTTAAGCTTTCAAATGCATTTTGGTCATTTCTAGGCATAATATTGAAAATGAAGCTATAATAGGGGACCGAGCCTTTACAGTCTGAGCGACAGGATGGTTTCTGAAGTTTATCTGTGGAAGACAATTTCCCTGGCTGGCCCCTGTTCCTGTGCCACGGGCGTTAAGTGTGCTGAAGCCCAGGAGACAGCTCCCCTTGTGTTCTCTGCCCGTTCCCTCCGGGCTGAGGACGGCGTCTGCAGCCGTGCTGCTGATGTGGGTTCTTCCGACAGAGGTATAGCATGGTCTGTGTACACCCCAGGGACCCAAATTCATGAGGCCTCCAGTCACGTCCACTTAAGATACAGGCTGGCCTGAAGAAAAACCGGTGGATTTGTCAGTCAGTGCCAGAAAGGAGTCACTGACTGCAGGCCAGCAGCAGCGAGCATGAAACGGTGCGGCTCTGCCTCTGCAGCACCAGGAGGAAAGGTATTCCCAACCCTGGGGAGTTCGTCCCAGCTTCTCCTCCTGTCTTTGACCTGGCTGAAAGGTTTAGCTCTATGTTAAATCTAGGCGCAGCTTCAGGCTCGACTTTCACATGATTTACCAAATCAAAGCCCGTTCTCTACTTTTTTCTCAGGTTTATTACTATAAAGCACGTAGCACAGTGACAGAAGGGTAAATTTATTCTTTAGGAGACTAACACAACAGTCGGGTTTTCAAGGGAGAATCATCAATATTGAAAATAAACAAATATTCGTCACTGCCCAGGTTATTTTGTCAGGCTAGGCAATACTGCAAACTTCCTTCCCTGATAAATGTGCTGCTGGAGTCCAGGCTGTGGGGATGCAGGATGGGGCTTACTGTGTTTGCAGCGCGCAATTCCAGTCCGTGCCAGTCTGCTGCGTCTTCTCTGTTACCATTTGTTTGGCTGCCTGAATGTTGGACTTACACGCCTATCTAATTTATTTTGACACAGCATACCCAAATCCACATTGCTGCAGCGTTTTACAAGTGGTGGAACTGTTCTGTGGACATACGAGAGGAGAATTGCTTTTTGTGGGCATGCATCGGGTTTTTTTAATTCATCATGAAATCCAGTACCCTATGATGGCTCAGTTTACGCTGCAGTTTGCGGAGCAAAATAACTTTTTTCTCTATCTATCCTGTCTCAGGAGTACATACGAACTTGCAGTAAGAGCTTATATTAAAGAGCATCCCCCAAATTTTGCATCTCAGAACCAGCACTGTAGGTCTGAACAGGGAAGGATGTGAGTATGGCACCATCGCAGTCAATACAACCCGCAAGGTTTGAAGAATTTAAAGCAAGGTGTTTAAAGCCCATTATAAAGTTTCAGTTAAAAAAAAAAAAAAAAAAAAAAAAAAAAAAATATGGCTCGTTTTCTTCCAAAACTGCAAAACTCCGGGTCTGTCAACTACCACCTGTGGTGCAAACGCCGCAGAGTGCCCTGCACCTCGCCCTTGGAAGAAACCGTCTGGATTCCTTCCAAAGTTCGTGAACAAACTCATAATGCGATGAAGGAAGCTCATATGTTGAAGCAAACTCTTTAACGTGATTAATGGGCTGTAAGTAAGTGGAGCTAATTAGACATGCTGTTAGGGAATAGCCCATACGAAACCCGGGATCGGTGCTCAGGGTGGTTGGGATCCTGGTCCCTAGCCGAAGCCATGTGGTTACACCAGCCTGAGCCAAACTGGGGTCCTGACACCCTTGAGCTTTGCAGGAGAACGTTTTTGAAATCTTTCTGTGAAATTTGTGGTTTGGCGAAGTGAAGGCACGCGCCTTCTGGCGTGCCTGGCTGAGGCGGGAGCCGCTGCCCCTGGATC
>NW_009258884.1:1018061-1033609 GCF_000687185.1 Egretta garzetta
GTTTTAAAACCCCATTAAATGTTTTACCTAAAAAAAAAAAAAAAATATGGCTCGTTTTCTTCCAAAACTGCAAAACTCCGGGTCTGTCAACTACCACCTGTGGTGCAAACGCCGCAGAGTGCCCTGCACCTCGCCCTTGGAAGAAACCGTCTGGATTCCTTCCAAAGTTCGTGAACAAACTCATAATGCGATGAAGGAAGCTCATATGTTGAAGCAAACTCTTTAACGTGATTAATGGGCTGTAAGTAAGTGGAGCTAATTAGACATGCTGTTAGGGAATAGCCCATACGAAACCCGGGATCGGTGCTCAGGGTGGTTGGGATCCTGGTCCCTAGCCGAAGCCATGTGGTTACACCAGCCTGAGCCAAACTGGGGTCCTGACACCCTTGAGCTTTGCAGGAGAAC
Source organism: Egretta garzetta (assembly GCF_000687185.1). Taxonomy (NCBI): domain Eukaryota; kingdom Metazoa; phylum Chordata; class Aves; order Pelecaniformes; family Ardeidae; genus Egretta; species Egretta garzetta. The sequence goes on from NW_009258884.1 coordinate 1,018,467, forward strand.
GTTTTTGAAATCTTTCTGTGAAATTTGTGGTTTGGCGAAGTGAAGGCACGCGCCTTCTGGCGTGCCTGGCTGAGGCAGGAGCTGCTGCCCTTGGATCCCCTGCAAGGAGCATCCTTCCTGGGGTTCTACCAAAAAAGAAAATGCCTGTGGTGATGTGTTGAGCGATGAGCAGCCACCTGGGCATAGATGGCACCTGTACATTTAGTTTGAGGACTAGGATTAGCCCTGCATAGAGTCAGCTTCAATTGGTACCTTTCCACCCCTTCCTTCCTTCCTTCCTTCCTTCTTTCCTTCCTCTTGCTTTTAATTTTTCCAAGACAGTTTGTCCCTTCCCTCTCCTCAGTTGGTCTTAATCCTAACTTGGGCGTGGGATACAGGAACCCAGGAACACACGACAATTGATTTTCCCTCTGAAGAGCATTTCTGCAAAGAGATTTCTGCATAAGTTCAATGCAAAATCAACTTGGGCAGCAAACACACTGGCGTATCACATAACACGGATGCTAAAAGCAGCCTTTGAACTTTCAGAATATTCATCCCAGGGTCAGAGATTAAATTACCCCCCTCAAATAAGTCTTAAGAGCTCAACGCAGTTCTTCCTACAAAAGGTTTATTTGCATGAGACTCTTTTAAAAGAAATGCAAGTTCAGGGCTCTTTAGGAGCCACCGTTTTTGAAGTGCAGGGTGTAAGAGCAGCAGCATTTGCACTGCACACATTTTAATGTGGTTTTATTAGTTATTTCTCACGTGCAACATATGCAACGAGAGCGCAGCTGCCCCGTGCAGGACATCAAGCACCTCAGCATGGGCTTCTCGTTCGTCCCTGCCCAAGCCATCGTCCCTGGAGCAGCCCCGTCCTCCAGCCCTGCTGGGGCCAACAAGGGCAGTTCTTACATCCCAACCATTGCCCAGGTCTCCAAATCCAGCTTGCCACCAGCCCCAGGAGTGTTTAGTGGGATTTCTTCCAGGTCGTACATTATTTAAGGGGGTGGGAGGGATGGATGCTGATACCACAAATGGTTCTGGGGTGAGTTCAGGTTCATTGCTGTTTGTAGAAGAAGTCTGCTGGTATTTCTAAAAGCAGCACTGGTACCACGAGACGACTCTGACTTTCTGCCTTTTGATAACAAGTTGATCAACTGCATTTACTTCTTATCGATTGTGGTGTGGGGAGATTCCTTTTCTTTTTCTTACTATTAAATCAAGGCATTTTTTAAGAAATATTTTATTTTTGATACAGACACAGCCGGTGAAGTAGCAGTAAAAAACATCCCCACAAAGAGGCACATGGCTTTGAGATGTTTTGGTATGTAACGTAACTGTATTGTTATCAGGTCTTAACTTTTGCACAAAGACTATTTCTCTGTGTTCTAAAAGCAAACCGTCTTGTCAGCTTTCAAAGGGTTCTGTGCATAACACGGTCGTAGGGGAACCAAACAAAAAACATGGAAGTGTCTCAAATCATTTCACAAATAACATTGTTCTTTTTCTCTCCTTAAACGAACAAGAGTTTCTTTGATTTTTTTTTTTTCCCCAAGTCAAATTTAGGATTCTGCTGTTCAGAGCAGAGAGGTCACAAGGCCCTAATGTATTTAGCATTGACTGCCCTCTCTTGTAGTGCGTCTATTAGTCAGTAATTTGATTTGTACCTATTCATTTGCAGTCCCTGCAGGAGCTCTGAGCTGGCCCCAAGTATAATTGGTGCTGTCTCTATTTTTACATCATTAGATTAGCCCCGACTCCTGGCCACTTGTTGTCTGCGCTTGTCTGTCCATTTATACAACCTAATGTAACACAAAATTCATTACTGATCACATTACTTTCAACTCTGAAGCCAGCTTTGTGATAAACATTTTGTTAACCCTTTCTTGCCGGCACACAGACCTGGGGGATAAATGCACTTTCCCTTTGCAGAAAAATCAATATCATAATAAAACAAAGTGCAGTCACATTTCTAGATTTGTCATTCCTCCTGGAGAAAGAAATGGGGAGAAACATATATGAGATGACTAAATGATGTCTGCATCCAGGCATCTCGCGCTGCCGTATACGGAATGAGCTCAGCCGTGTCCTTTCTCCTAGGATATAAAGAAGTGACACAAGATAGGGCCAGCACTCAATTTAAAACTTAATTTCTTACTCATTGTTCTGCAAGTGTTCTAGCTCTTCTGCGCAGGCCGTAATCGGGTTACGACATTATGGGAACTGGACATTTTTCTTCCAGTGCTTTGTCTTAGAGTAGTTAACAGAGAAACAATTCCCTCTCTCCTTAGAGCCCTACTATTGCCTTGGGGTTTTGTTTAGTTTGCTTTGGTTTGTGGTTTTTCTTCCTAATGATTAAGCAAATTAATTTTCCTGCTGCAATCCTCCAGCATTTCACAGGAAAATGTAAAGCTCCGTCCTGTCCAGCTTGGCTTTGCTCACATCTGACCGTTTCAACGCGTACCTACTAAAGCATTAAGCTCTTTGCATCACTGAGGCTTCTGCTATTGATTTTGGGGGGAACGGGAGGGAAGCCGTGGTAGGTATTCGTTTAGGCCTGATTCTGCAAAGGGCTGAGCATCCTTACAGCTCTGCAGCATCGTGCCCGTGAGGTGCTGCTTGCTATTCAGAGAAATGTATTTTGGTGCACGCAAAAGCTGTTGATTTTTAACAGTTTTCTAAATTCATTTTCTGTTTGTACAGCTTGGCTTGGAAATCCGTTACTTTGGGTTTTCTAAATATTTAGAAATGTTTCTCAGTGTTTATTAAATCTTCCCTTTAAAAGTCTGAGCTCTGAAGCCTGCCCCACACCAAGCGGTCCTGCACTGAGCAGGGTGCAGGAGACGAGGAGACTACAGGATTTTTCCATCTCTAGTTTCTATAATTACCTCGTTATTCCTTTTAGGAGCCTTTGCATGGTATTTTTATGTAGGATATGGCTTATGGCAGGCATATCTCTTAGTAAGTATAACAACCCTCGTCTCCCAGCATTTGAACCAGGACTAGTATTTTTACAGCTGTTTTTTGAGCCAAAACTTGTTGCAGCTGCTGAGGTGGTGGCAGAATAAAGACAAGACAGTTCTTTCTCCCTTCCCCAAGCCCAGCAGCCCCCGAGAGCCTTTCGGTATTTTGCTGATTTTCACAGGAGCGATCGTAGGTGTGCGCAGCACCAGCTGGTGCTTGCTCCTAAAGCCTGGCTTGGCTGGGGGAAGGCACAAGTCCCCGCTCAGCTCTGCTGCTGCCTTTGTACCCCTCGGTCTCTGCTCCAGCTTTGCCATCTGAGCACTGGGGAGGCCAGTGCACCCCGAAATCCCCGTATGGCTTTACGTGACTCCTGTAACCCTCACGGTTAAGGACAAGTGGCAGCTCGGGGCAGAAGGTGTGTGGCCAGCCGGACCACGTGCCACCACCCCGCTCCCTCCCGGGGGTCCCGCTGTTGGGGTTTGTTAGGCTGACACATTGCTCCCATCTCTGCTTGCACTGTAGTGCAAACCTCCAGCACATCTTGCATGAAGTCTTTGAAAGTTTGAGCCTTTTGTTATCTTAAAATGACACGTGGCCGGTTTGCCAGCTCACCTTCCTGCCCGTGACGAGCATTAACATCGCACCAGTGCCAAGGGCATCTCCCATTCCCTGGACTGTGAAAGGATGATGGCCCAAGTCATTGCAAAGCTCTCATAAAAGATGCGTGGCCCTCACCAGGGGAGATGGGAGAGGAGGCTGTAGAATGGAAACCTATTTATGCGATAACTTGTTAAGCAGTCGAACTGTTAAATGAATGCTTCTTATTAGAGAGATACGATGAAGTATGAGTCACCAAACAGCAAAATATGCATTAACGCAGCACAACCCCCAGCAATAAGTGGAAGGTCAAAAGCTAAAACAAAGTCCTTCGATGGACTCCCAAAGCACCACCTCTGCCAGCTCCAAGGGCCCTCTCCAACCCGTTGGGATGCCGTATCGTTTCCTATCATCGTACTGTAGCCTGCAGTCCTGCCATCACCTCTCATCACCCCCGCGCGTTTCTCTAACAGAATATCAGACAAATAGTAACCTGATTTTTCTGATAATCTAGCCTTGCTGTGCACAGTGGAGTCTAAGAATATCAGGGCTTGGGGCCGCATCCTTGCTTAGCAGCGATGTTGTTAGTTATCAGATGCTGGTAGCGTGCCTAGTGGAGATGGTCGGGCAGAAAGCGGGAAGGGAGGAGAGAGGGCAGGGGAAAAGGATCTCCATGCTTGCTGGGGATGGAGACTCCCTGGAGCATATCCCATGGGACCAGGTCTGGTGGGTGCCCCAGGAGGAAGCAGCCTTGGGGCTGGGTCCCCGGCAATGCTGGGAAGGGTTGGTTCTCCTTGAGGTATGTATCGTAATTTGTGGTATGAAAAGATTAGCTTTCCTCCCATTCCTAGCCTGCTGTCTCCCCACCATGGATAATATATAAAACAGTAGACTTTTATTCATTAACATTTATGGGAGAATGTTAATATTAAACTGTAAGTGAAAAGCCCTATCTTATTGAATTCTTCTGCTGTGTTATTGGGAGCCTAATTACATTTTGCATTTAAATAAAAACCAGATGACGTTCAGGACGGTCAGGCAAGCATTCTGTAAGTGAGAATTTATCTTGCGATCTGGGTAAACAATGTCTCATCATTTAACAGTTATTATAAATAATGGGTTTTTAAGCACTTTGCTGGGAGTTCATATTGGCTCCACATGGGTTGCACTAAGGGAGAGAGAATTTCAGTGACATCTTCCAGGCATCCGGTGAGGAGGAATCATATCCTGAGCTCACTTCTCAAGCTGCAGCAGTTTTCATCCTCCTCTGTTTATTATTGCTCAATATTGTGTGCACAATCAGCTGACAAAAAAAAAAAAAAAACCCTAAGAGTAAGAAAAATGACAAATCAGTTGGAAGCGTTTTGCAAACGGAGAGCCCGTCCATGCTGCTGCCCCAGCAGAAGCGGAGGGTGTCCAGGACTCCTGTGGAGGTTCATGCACGTGGTTGACGCCTCCAAAGGCATGTTCTTTCTGTAAAAACGGTGCCGTGGAAAAGTTGTTTGCTCACAAGGAATGAAAAAGATGTTGAGGCAAAATGTAGAGGCAAAAAGATAATAGCCTGGCTGCTTTTTTCTCTTTCTGCTGGTGCCCTCTTAAATTACATCGTTGGTAATTACATGCTTGGGAATGCGCGAGCTAATGTAGAAAAAGAGTAGAACTTCTAAAAAGTGTAAATAGCTTTTCCCCCACTTCTGTTGTTTATATTCTGCCCTTCATTCCTGTCGCCTCAGCCGAGGCGGCGGCTTTTGCCGCTGGCCAGCTTTTAGCCTTCACTCTGTGTTCCTCAGACACGAGCATGAACCTCTGAGATTTCTCCAAGCACCTTCCCCGCAGGCTATCCCGCATCCCGGGGAGGAAGGAATTTGTTTTCCATGCAGACAGAAAGAAGTGGTAAGAGGATGGGGTTTTTTAAGCAACCATTCGCTGTTGGGAAAAGATACAGAATTTGGGAATGCCTGATGCCGGCTGGTGGCGTGTCACCTCCGGACACGCCAGGAAGCCACCCACCCTCTAAAATGGCTGTTCCGGGACATAAACTGTTTACTGCCTTTTTCTGTGAGAGGCATTTTATCCCATTTTCCAAGAAGACCCCTGCAGCTAAAATACCATCCCTTTATTTATTTATTTATTTATTTATGGTATTTATTTGTTACTTGCTTGGTCAGTGACTTTCTCAGTATCTGCCCAAGACATGAACTCTGTGTTTATATCAAAAGCTGATGGTGTTGTGAAAGACAAAGGGTCAGTATCACTTCTCTGACTGTTTCCAAAGACGTTTTTCCAGGAAGGCCACAGGCAGGAAGGTGCAGGCAGGGTCGGGAGCCAGGACCTGCCCCGTTCCCTCCGCTCCGGCTCGGTGGCACGGCATGGGAGCGAGGAGCCGTGGGTGGCTGGGGATGGCGAGCACATGCAGACCCCTGGTCGAGGTGGGCAGGATGGAGATGGTGGTGGTTCCCAATGCAGATAGCAGCGTGCCGGGGGACGCAGAAGCAGTGCCACGGGCTGTGCTGCAGGGGGATGTTGCTATGCTGGTTTTCTCCTAAGGCAGAGCACAGCAATCCCATGGACGGCATCTCCCACCTATTCCCACACGCCACGCTGAGCAGCTATTCCCGTTGGGCACTCCGTCACTGGGGCCAGGTTGTCCAGTGGAAATGATGCTTGGAGGCATTAATCAAAAGACAAATTAGCCTAGCAGCCTTCCTCCCGCATCTGCAGCCACGGAGGCAGCAGTGGGAGGATGAATTGTACGGGCACAGATCCCGAACCTGAAATCTGGGCGTGCTTTCTGGCCTTTGCTCAGGGCTGCTTTTATCCCCACCCTTTAAAAAAAAAAACAAAACACCTTTATATCATGCCAGTACTGTGTTGTCTCTTTGGTTTATCTTTTGGAAACGTGGCTGGTCACCCATCAAAATGCAAGCGAAAAGTCTGCAAAAGAACACAACGCGAAGAGCAGGTAGTGATAGCAACTCCGCTGCCAGATGCCCAAGTGCAAGGCAGAATCTGCACAGCTTGAGATGATTTAAATTGCCTTTTATGTGGGATGCAGCCAGAGGAATGCCTTGGTTTGCCATTAGGTCTTTTGGATTTCACACAAGCGTTATCCTCTGCCACGTGCTCGTCCGCAGGCTGCAGCTCATTCACACGTTTGACAGTGCTTGTGAGAGCATAACTAAAGAGGCAGGGTATATTAGGATCAATACTTGGAATCAATTTTAAAATATGACTTTTAACAAGTTAGAACATCCAGGTGACTTTTTTCCAGCTGCCTTCTGGTTTCATGAGAACAAATGCAAACTGCTGTGCTGAACAACTCCATTAGCAGAGGGCCCAATTAAGCTTTGGATGTCATTTTTATCAAGGCTCTTCCATATTTATGTCTAATGTCAGAATTTGGAGCTATATAAATAAGACAGAGTGTATCAAGACCCTCAAGCAATCCCGTAAGAGAGCGAGCCCACAAGGTTGGTCTGTTGTTTTTCCAGGCTCGGTTAATGCTCAGTCTAGGTAGACGTGATTTTAAGAGTAGTACTGCGAGCTTTGAGTGCTTCATAAAATTAAGTCTGTGTTTCACAAATGGGTCTGCTTGAAGCAGCGATGTCAACAGAATCTTTAAAATAATTGACTAAATATACCAACTAAGTTGTGTTTGGAACTAGGATTGTTTGGATGGGTTCGGAGTTTCTCAGCAACACTAACACCAGCGCTGGGCAAATGAAAAGAGGAGACCTCTGCTCCTTGGGTTTCCACCTGAGCTTTTCAGATCTGAGAGCCTTGAACCATTTAGATGAGCAGAAAAGCCTGAGCCTGCAGTGACATCATTTCATGAGCTTCAGCAAAACTCTTCTGATTTGGACCAGCTGAGCATCTGCTCCCCCCAAACTTTTAACTTTTCCTTTGAATTGAACCCAAATTCCAGTCCGGTCTAGCTTCCTCCTCAGCATCAATCTGCACCGCGGAGACAGCCCAGAGCCTCTCAGTAGCTTTCCTCACTGGCCCGAAAGGCCACTTTGTGTCAGAAGTACTAGAAGTTGTGCCAGAATTACTTTGCTTTGTAATATTATACTCCTAGAATGAACCCAGCAATACGTTTGTGTCAGAAGCGCCTAGCGCACATGTGCGAGAGGCACGGGGAGGCACACTCCGAGCACAGCAGTTGCCCTCCGCCGGGGTTGCCTCTCTCCCTCGCCGAGGGTGATTAAGGAGGCCCAATAACTGAGGAAGCATCACAAGAGGGGGGAAAAAAGAGGTCTTAGATGTGAAAGAAACTGCTGAGGTTTGGAGGGTGGGCATGTCTGAAGTTCAGCATATCGGCGAGGGGCTGCCCAGACCCTGAAGTCACTGCTCGATTTGTATTTCTGACCTTCAGGCAACTTCCCCATGCCCAGCTTTTTTGCTGGGACTGTTCGGCCGAGCCCAGGGCTCAGGAAGGAACCCCAGCACTCCCTGAGGGCTCCCAGTCATCACACTCCTGCGCGGTGGCTTTGCTGCAGCCACCTTTGGGACAGGACCCCCCGACCTCGAGACCTCGAGTGGCTCCAGCTCTGGTGGGAAGGGGGATGCTTAGATCCACGCGTTGGGTCCAGACCTGCTCTGGTTAGAAGCGTGGTGGTTTCAGGAACAGGAGCATCACCTCCAAATCCTCAGAAGCAGGATCCAAAGAGTCCGGAGGGTGTAGGGGACAGAGCTGGTAGGTGTTGTGAACACGCCAACGACATGCTTTTGCATTTTCATCGCGTTTGTATTTTCCTTTGTGGAGTCGGAGGCTGACAGAGGGGTCACTGTTGAGCAATCCGAGGCACTCCCATAACCCTGGGAATGAGAGACCAAACCCAGGAATTTTAATACAGTGTTTTCTCTGCAAATGCTTTTGGTCTGATATACACAGATGTGCTGCTTGCGTAACTGAAGATACAAGATAATTCTGCCTAAATACGTTAAAAAAAACTTGCAAACAGACTGGCTTGCAGAGGGAAGCGTGTATTACATATAAGTTACGTTATAGGATTTACAGGGGCAACATATTGAAACTTTCAAGATGGGGTAGGAGGGAATTCCTTTAAAGCTAAACAACCGTATCTGCGTGTTCGTTTTAAAAACTCGAGAAATCTTGCACAAGGAGTCCTCGGCTTCCATGGTGTGGATGCTACAGGAAGTGTTTTCTATAAGGATTTGACTGTTCTGGCTTCTGAAATTTCACATACTGACTAAAATGGGTAACTCATCCTTCTGAAGTGCCATTTATGGAGGAAAACATCCTAAACCTCTTTACAAAAATATACAGCTCTAGGAAACTTGAGATTATTTTTTAAAAGCACTGCAGTCACTGTGAAAGTGCCTATCGTGAAGAATATTCTCTCTCTAAATGCTAGTCCTTTATCTGGTGCACTTTTAACCTTCCGTAAAATGCTCAGAGTCAAGTCTGGCAAGATGCCGAAGTCTTGGGTCTCCTGCTCCAATGGACTCGAGTCATACGGAGCTTTTTGGGTTCTCTTTTTTAAAGGAAAAAACAAGCTGCTTGCTGCTTTTTTTTTTTTTTTCTTCTTGGTAGACAAAATTCTTTAGAAGTTCATGCATGAAAATGTTTTGTCCATATCTCAACAATCTCTTCATGCCTGGAGTAAACCCAGACATTTATGTAAGTTCAGATGTCCTCCCCATTTCGTAAGTGTTAGTTGTTTGGCATCTTCGCATTGAAATAAGGCCCTAGAAGTGAAATTTGCGGTCTCGGAGGGGCTCTGATGTTCAGAAGGCTCAGTCTTCGTTCCCCTGGTTATCTCCTGCCTCCCGTACCCCCTCATCTCCTTGCTAGATCGTGCCACCTTTTTTCCAAGATGCCAGGTTTCATCTCCAAGTGCATGGCATTAATGAACTCTATGTGGATTCAGCACTGGAGTTATTGTAAGATAGTTTGACAGTAACTAATATTTTACATAGGCCACTGAATTCTGATTTCAGAGAAGTTGTTCAGGCAGTGTTTGCCGGTCTTTTTGACTTTGCAAATTTAATGTAGGTGCTTTAGTGGTGTCTCAACATCTTTCAGCTTGCAGCAGGGTGAAATGGTTTTAATACGGGGATTGATTTTCGGTGTTCAGACGCCGTAGTGTTACATTTCCCCTTTTGAATGGAGTTTAAAATCTCTTTTTTTCAAACTGCTGGTTTAAAAAAAAAAAAAAAAAGGAGAAAGAAATATTTCTTAGGAGCAGGTCTATCACGGCCACCCGAAGCATCGCAGGACATCAGTCCCAGCAGCCGCCTGCCCTGGTTGCCGGAGCGTGGGGGAAACGGGCACCAGTTAATGGCCCCTGCAGGAGTGGGGCACGGGGCTTGGGGCAGAGAGCAGGTTTAATTGACTTTTAAACATTATCATAATCATATGAACTTGTAAACATTATAGTCGTATATAAAGCTGGGAACCAACTTGCTGTCCATGCTCCCTTTGGAAAGGAGCGATGTAAAAATAACATTTGCCCGGAAATCTCTTTTCAGCCATCTCAAATTAAAAGGAGCTGGGAAAATTAAGAGCTTTAATGAATACTTGGTGCTTTCGTTTCACTACAATTTAATATTAATGATTTTTGCTTATCCCAGTACCCAAAAGCGCAGGTTTCCCCTGGGGGTGCGGTGCCCCCCCCTGCCCTGGAGGGTGGTGGAGCTGGATTATAATTAGAGCTCCCTCGTTAGCATAATTGCATTTCATAAAAAAAAAAAAAAAAGGGAATACCCAAGAAAAACCTACAACCGCAGCAGCGGTCATGGACTTTCCAAGCCTCTGTGTTAGGGGCGGTACTGCTGCATCCCGGTTCAGTATTTCTGCATCCCGGTCCGGTTTACGACTTCCCATCGGCTTTTGAGCCCTTTTCCGCCTTGGGCTGCGCCGTGCCCATCCCAGGCAGCGGCACCGGCTCCCGTGGGGACCGGTTGTGATGTTCGTAGTAAATGTTCCTGCAGAAATAGAGCCAAAAGTGTCCAGCTGAGTTTGGGATGTTGTCTAAACACTGGAAGATGGAGAGCTTACGTGTAAAAGTGCGTCTGGGCGTACGGGGGAGCGGAAGCCGCGCGTCGGGGGCCGGTGCGAGCTCCTCCATGGGAGCACGTCCCGCTCCCTTCGGTGGCAATCAGTGAAATAAAAATGTTTAACTAATCCATTCACCGGGGAGCGTTGTGTAAATTACAAACAGTTTAAGAGATCCTCGAGACTTCCATTGTGTTAATACAAATTGCCTTTTAGTGTTTGCTTTATATAGGATCCTTTTGAATGAGAATCCAGATGGCAGAAGCTACATAATTATTATTCATTACAGTTAATAAGTAACACTCAGAAGCCCCAGTCAGCTCTGCAAGTCCCCCGCGATAGGCATTGTGCAAATGCAAGGGTAAAAAAAAAATAGTCCTTGCCGCAGAATATTTTCGGATTTCGGTTAAAGACAAGGAGGTATGAAGGGCCCTTAGGTTTCTCCTGCCCAGGAGCACAGACCGGGCGGTCGTTTTGAGAGCTCAGTCTGCAGGGAGCCTTCTCACTTCTCCTCCGAACGAAGGACACGATCTTTGATTTTGAAACGAAGCTCTAATTTTGGCCTTTTAGCTGTTCATTCAAAAACTGCTCGTGGCGGGGGAGAAGGGGTTTTAGTAAGCAGCACCTCATTTCTCCTCCCCGCCGCGGGAAAGCGCCCGTCTTGCATCCGGATCGCGGGGAAGGGGCAGAGCAAGTCGCCGTGCTGGCAGCCCCCGTGGCGCACGGCGGAGCCCCGAGAGTTCCCCAAAACAATCACCGTGAATGACAGAAATGAAATCAAGGAGATGCAAGCCCTGCTGGCCATTACCCCGCTTCCTGCATTCCTACTTGTTAATTGTCTAATTCCTAACGAGTCTTCAGGCGTCTGATGGACTTTCTGATGCGTGCTCACGCCGACGCTTCCTCCCCTCCCCGGCCTCATCCCTCGCCAGAGACCTTGTTCCTTTAAAAATGCCATCCTTAAAAATCAGAAATACTCAGCCCAGCAAAAGGAAAAGGGAACTTGACATTAGTTGAGCTTGAAAGGCTTGGTGCTGTGAAAAGTGACTGACGTGTGAAAAGAGGCTACAATTAGTTCTTTCCCCGAGCACTCTCCCATTCAGTCCAGGGTCACTCCTTCAGCGAGCTGCGGCTTTGAGGGTAATGTGTTGTGACAGTTTGAGATGATGAAGAATAATTCTTGTATTCAGAGTTGCTGCCGCTTCCCCGCTGCCCCGACACATCAGGCTGCTGTCATTGTATCATTTATCCCGGCCGCGGCTCCGCCGGGCTGCGCGGGAGCCGGGGCAGCCCTCGCTAGGTAAGAGGAAAGGGTCAGCTCTTCCAGCAAATGATTTTGGAGGATATTTTGAAACTCTGCTTACCAGGAGAAAGCAAACAGAGAGAAAGGGAAAACCATTAGAAGAAATAATGCACTGGAGATGAGATTTTTGAGTAGACATAAAGGAGATGCCACGGCTTCAAGTGGACCACTACAGAGAGAGCTCGAATAAGAAAGGCAGCATAATTTATGAGTGTTCCGGGCAAAAGAGGGCTATATAGATTTTTTTTCAGGCATTGAATTAATGCACCCTATAAAACGGTTTCACATTTAAGCTTGGCAGGGTTTTAGACCTTTGTAGATTTGCTGGGGTCCTTTGACAGTTCCTGGAGCTTTCTGGAATTGAGGGTGCAGCCACCTTGCTGGACAGGGGACGGCACCGCTCTCCTGGACGTGGGGACCCCGGGCTGTCCCCAGAGCAGCTCCTCCTCCTCCTCCTCCTCCTCCTCCTCTCCACCTTGGCAGCCAGCTCAGGGACAGTGGACAGTGGCTTGGGCAGCAGAACAAGGGACAGGTCCGTCAGGCTGCAGCGTGGTGTTTGGGAATATTAGCGGAAAGAAACGTTTCACGGGAGGTTTTGGTTTCCATTTCTCACGCAGTGCCGCAGGAAGGCTGCGCTGGTGCCGGTCTGCGGGCGGACCAAGCTGGAGGTGATGCCAAGCAGAGAGCGGCCAGCGTTTGCTTTGCACAAAGCACCTTCAGGGCCCCGTTGCTCTCCAAGCAGCATCGGTGTTTCCACAGCCCCCGAGCGTGCCGGATGCTGCAGGGCCATGGGAGGGGGGGCGGCCACCCCCCGTCCGGGCTGGGGACCCCAACCAGGCGCTCGCCGTGCTGCCTTCCCCCCGCTCCGGACCACCGCTCCTCCCCACGCCGGCAGTGGCGAGGGTTTTTACTGCCAACACCTTCACCACGTCGGAAAGCGCGTGTGCCCTGGAAATCCCTATTATTCCGGGACCCTGGGTGATGCCAGCGGTGCCCATTACTGTTACCATCAAAAGCACAGGCAAGGCTGCTCCTGGCTTCCCTGAAGTGACTTTCTCCTCATGGCTTCAGCAGATGTTCCTGCTCCTTCGCCTTTTTTTCCCGTCGTCTTTTTTTTTTTTTTTTTTTTGGGGCAGTCAGGACGCTGTGAGTTGTATTCTCCGGGGACATGGGCAGGTTTTAGTATTTACGTTTCCAGTATTAGCATTTATTTGTATTTGTGTTTGTTTTTCACGGGCTTTTGAAAACCTCAGGGAGCCATTTATGGGGCCAAAATAATGCAAGTGCTGGTCTTCTCACAGTATTTCATTTCCTTGATGGTGGAAACGCTACGAGAAGAGCAGGTCTCATGTTATTTTGACCCCATAAATAGCTCCCAGAGGCCCCTTTCTTCCTTCTCCCACCCACTCCCCCCCAAATCAAATATTTAGGTTTCTGCAAAGCCTGACTTCTCAACCCTGGTTATCTTGCTTCAGCAGAAGCAAATTGCAGTTATTACAAAATAGCCAGAGAGTCTATAAGGCCGAATGGGTTTTATATGATGCACAATTTGTTGGCAACTGTACAAGTTCATTAAAGTGTATCATAAGAGGTTGTTTTACTGGTACATTTAAGGAAGTTAATACATCTCGACAGTATATGCATGGGGGAATGCAGATACAATAACCCTCAGACATGCTGGGGCCAAGTCCATTCCTGGCGTAACTCCACCGAAGCAAACGAAATCACTCGCCGGGCAGCCGCGTCCTGCTCTGCCGGCGGTGCCGAGCCTTCATCCCGCGCGGCCGTCGCCGCCACTCCGGGCTCTCCTGCCGCTCACCCCCATCTTTTTGCGGGAGGATCCTGGGTTTGCCTCGTATTTTGTGTTTTTCAGCAAGCGTGTTCCCAGCAGCGAGGACGTCAGTGGTCTGACCGGTTATGTGACGCGTCTTATTTAAGGCTGGGAAGTATTTCACCTCCTTTCAGCCGTGCCACAGGGCTCGGCCACTCCGTCCCGGGGCGATGGGAGGGCAGCGCTGCCTCCCTGCAGGGACCTGCCTCGTCTGGTACCAGCAGTCCCACTGCGCCGTTGTGGTTCCTTCTGCACTCGTTGGGTCTATCCAGGCGTCAGATCTATCAGAAATTGTCCCCTAGCTTTTTACCCTGTAACAGGAAGGGTGTCCCCACGTCATGGAGCCGTTCCCAGTCTTGTCTGAGCTTCCCACGGGAATGGCATCAGCGTTCCTGTGCATGTGCTTCTGCCATGCCCTGGGCTGCTGGAAGGTCCGGGAGGAAAGATAATAGTTTGCACTAGACTTTTTTTTTTTTTCTTAATTATATTTTTTATCAATTAAAGAGCTGGGAGAAAATGGACTAATTTGGGGGGGGATGTAGGAAAACGTGCTGACTGTGGCCTTAGAGGTCATATGTGCGGCGCAGGTATTCCCTGGTGAGCGTGTAATGGCTAATTGCACATCTTGCATGACCCAGCCATGCACGAGAGCTGGGCTGGGCAAGGGCAAGAGCCCAATTTCCTGAGCACAGCGGTGCTTTCTGCTGCAGCGGTCAGGAGTTTTACAATGCTTTCTTAGGTATCAAAATACATTGCTCGTCTGCCTCGCTGTGTGTAATTAGTTCCAGAGCAAGCGGGTTTGCGATGCGGGGCTGTTTGAGAGCGCCCAGACTCATTTGCCGAGGTGAATGTGTGCGTTTCCCATCTGCGGCACTTGGGATGGCAGCTCCGATGCGGGAGCTCCCCTGGTTTTTAGCCTGACCCCCTCCAAACCCAAAGCGGGCTCTGTGCAGGCTATAGGGCTGGAAAACTTCCCCTCCGGTTCCTCTTGAGCCTTTGCATCTCTCTTACCCTCTGTTTTGTCCCTCGCCGTTGCTAATTGAAGGGGTTCCCGTGCCCGACAGCAGCAAGGGGAGCTCGTGGCCGCTGCGCTCGGAGGGGCGGCAAGGCGGGAGCGCGGCGATGCCCAGCCGGGGCCACGCGGCACAGCCGGACGGGACCCCAGCCTCCCCAGCCAGGCCCTGCGCCCACCGATCGGCCTCCCTGGATTTTTGTCCATGCTTTTTCCCTGGCTGGCATCAGCCTCTGCAGTGCCACCCCCTGGCAGTCCCCCGCAGAGGTGACAAGCGCTGCCGGCTGCGGAAATCCCGCAACCCCCAGAAAGCCACCCTGCGAGCCCGAATCCCCCCAAATCCCATCCCGGCAGGGCGTGCGGTCCCACACCAGGCACCGAAGGGCAGGCGGGACGCGGCGTGGCCAAGGACAGGCAGGAGCGGGCAGGGGGG
>NW_009258884.1:1033780-1034339 GCF_000687185.1 Egretta garzetta
CGGGGCGTGGCCAAGGACAGGCAGGAGCTGGCAGGGGCCGGTGCTCGGCCCCAGGGGACAGAAACGGCTGCGCAGGAGCCACGGGGCTGCGGGGAAACACGGGAAGCCAGTGCTCCCTCACTCTTCCCCTCGCCCTTCTTTTGCTACAGTTACTGAAAACACAACATTTGCCGGCAAATCAATTATGGCTTAAAAAGAGAGAGAGAGAAAAGTAACCCCACAAGGAGTTCAGCAGCCCCACGGGTGTTTGGGGGAGCCCCAGCCTGCCCCACGCGGGCGATGGCTGCCCAGCGCCCCGGAGCTCTGACGGGGGACGTTTAACCGAAGCCAGCTGTGTGCAGAGGCAGATAAAAGCCCCAAATCAGACAGGATAAGCACAGTATTAGTGTGGGATACGCCACTCATTTCTGATTTAAATGACTTGTTTTTACTTCCTGAACTCATGGGAGAGTAAGGATGTCAGGAAAATGAAGAGGTTTAGACATGGACATTCCTTCACCAAATACTGGCAAGAACTGGTCATTAATGCAGCTGAGGTCGTTGCCATCGCTGCTTACAG
>NW_009258884.1:1034433-1040535 GCF_000687185.1 Egretta garzetta
CAGATTATCTCCACTGCGAGTTACCTTCACAATCAAGGATTAAATCCCCAAGCCCTCCTTTGCTAGGTGTCGTCCCTGCTGTTGTCCCTGCAGCGCCCAGGGAGCAAACGGGAGCTGGGCAGCATCCAGGGATGCTGGGGCGGGATGCGTTTTGTCGTAGCGAAGAACTGGCTTTCTGCTTTTGCTGTGCGCTTTGGGTATCGACGTGTCCTCATCGCGGAGTCCCGCTGCAGCAAAAGGACTGTCGTGGTGTTGGCAAAAGCTTGAAGACCCAGGCGGGAGACAAGAGGTGTGCAAACGCAGAGGTGCAGTAATATTTAGCAGAGAGCAAAGCGGGCACCGCTCTCCAGCTCCTGTGTCTGTGGCTCGTTTCCATCCCCATCCGAGCAAAACCCCTTCTGCAGGGGCAGGGGAAGCTGCCTGTCTCCTCCAGGGGTTTGCCCCCTGTGCCTTACACCCACGACACTGGGCAGGCAGCAAACAAGAGGGTTTTTTCCTCTTCCCCTTTCGGCAGCAGAGGAATTTGCCCGAAGCTCCGCTCCCATCCCCACCCGGCCTGCACAGAAGCAGCCGACAGAAGTCAGGCTCAGGGCCGCGCGTTGCAACTCGCCAGAATATTTCTTGCAGCCTGTCACCGCGTGTCTGGGAGAGGATTCCTGCCGTGTCCGTGGGGCTCTGCCTAATCTCACCGCTGCATGCCGCCGCTGAGTGCCGGCCAGGCGCTGCTGCCCAGCGGCGCTGCTGCACGCTGCCACTGAGTCGACTGGTGGGTTCAAGTGGCTTCGCAGAGAGGCCACGGTTAGAAGCGATGCTCTGCACGCACAAAACCCCTCGTGTTTGGAGATTAGGGAGCAATAAAGGCTTTGGGAGGTCAGTGAGGGGAGATGTCTAGATGCGTGTGACCAGGAGAGGGAGAGCCATGGCCAGGCCTGCTTTCTCTTTTGCTTTGAGGCACAGCTCAGGCACGTAGGAAAGGGGATATTTTCTCTTTGGCTCAAAAAATAAGAGTTATTTATGTCCGTTTGTGCAGGATAAAAGGTTGTGGAAAGTCCCTGGTGTTCCCAAGGTGGAGAATCACAGTGGTTATGCACCGCTGGTACACCCCACCAGGAACCAGTGCTCCCCCTTACCTGCTCTCTCAGCAGCACTGCTGCAGAGGAAAGATGTTTTGTCATCTGCCACCGTACCCTTCACACCCTCCTCAGTTCAGCCCTGAGCATCCCCACTACCGAATCCTGATAAGTCACGAGCCAGCAGCCTCCTCCCAGGAAAGGGGCCGCTTTGCCGGGCGGCATTTAGCATCTCCGTCCAGCTCTGCTTCGGCTCGGCTGAGCCGTGAGCCTGGCAGAGAAGTAGAACCAGGAGCTGGGGATGCCTCTGGAGTGATTGATCAAATCACCCCGCAAAAGATGGATGACGAACAAACACAGCGTTAGAGCAATGCTACAATAAACAGATTTGTCAATAAAGCAGCCGCCGAACGGCACTCCGGGTTTATCTGAAACGCTAACCAGGACCTGCTCTCTCTTCCCGTTGCAGAGCTTCAGCGAGAGGGAAGCATAGAGACGCTCAGTAACAGCTCCGGTTCCACCAGCGGCAGTATCCCACGCAACTTCGATGGCTACAGATCACCCCTCCCGACTAACGAAAACCAGCCCCTCAGCCTTTTCCCCACGGGATTCCCTTAACTTGGCCGAACATCCAAGGAGAGATTCGGACAGGGTAACGAGCCGCCTCCCCGCCTCAGCAGCCCCGATGTGTCTGTCACCTGCCAGTTCGCCGCTGCGCTGGATGGTTCTCGTTACCCTGATAAATATTGACGGCTCTTAAACCTTCCTGAAACATGCTCACAAAATCTTGACTTGGTGTTCCTGTGCAATATGAAGAGACTCCATCTTCAATCCCGATAGCTCTGCGGCTTCTTTTTTTGCTGTGTTCAGGAAGAGGTTAGTTGAGGAGAAATAATTCTAAGCCATTTTGGGTCAAGCACATGGTTTCACAACCGTTCTCTGCTTTTTTGTGTTGAGAGACGAAGGGAATCTCCATTAACTCAGAGGAGCTCTCGCCGTTTGCAAAAGTGCCAAGCGTTAACGAATGAACTGGAGAGAGTGGAAACTGGAGAACTTTCTGTGGACAGGGTTGATAATGTTATTCCTTCCTTGTTGCGTCTCCTTGCTGCCCTCCTTCCCCACTGATGCTCATCAATGCCAGGAGTATTACAAATGGAAATGTTTCTTTTTGTTCTTTGGAAGAATTCTCTCTATCGCTCCGGTTTTCTTCTAGTCATGTATTTTAGAAACGTACTTAATTGACTAACTGCAGTCACAAATTTCTCATATTTGGTTATAAAACTTGTTCATTGGAACTCGGATATCTGTCCAGAAATGCATGTGTCATTGAATAAATCTAAGTTAAACAAGAAACTGCTTAAATGGCAATGTTCATGGAGTGTTTCTGGGCTGGCTGTGGGCTTCGTATGTCTTCCCGGACCAGACTCTGTGCATATTTACTAACTTGAGGGCTTTAATTAAAGCCATCAGTGGATGTTTTGCAGCCAGTCGAGCTTGGTTTTGCATCCCTGCCTTCTCACCCCCATGTGCAAGGGCAGGATTTTTAAAAAAACGGGAGACATGGGTGGTGTTCCTCACACCCGCCTAGCACCTCTGAAAATCGGCACCCATCTCCGTTGGGGTGTCTGACCCCAGCTCCAGCTCCCTGTGTCGGTTGGGGCCCTGCTTTCTTGTCCCGCTGATTTTGGTGGGATCAAGGACCAGGCAGGCTGGAAGCAGAGGCACCCACCTCCGTCTGTTGTGTTACGGGATCCCAGAGAAGAGGCTCTGGGGAACCCGTGTGACAGCCCGAGCCCATGCACCGTGCCCAGCGCGCACAGGCAGAACCAGCAGCGCATAACTGCTGATAAAAGTGTCATGGGCTCACACAGAGTAACCACATGAATTCCTACATCTCGGCCAACTTGTGTCGAGAAGCAGCGAGTGAGACGGGACTGTCAGCTTATGAAATTTCCTTCCCACTCCTTGTTTTTCATAGAAGCCGTTTTGAGTCATGGCAATGAGAGGAAACTATCTAAACCCACAAATCTTTTCGCGCTCTTAGAGCTTAAACCAGCCATGCTGAGTGATGCAGAACCGACCACCCTCTTCCTACTCCATCCCCAAACACCAAACACCAAATGCAGTCTTGGGCTTGTTTTTCTTTGTTTTTTAACTGTAACGCTGCGACTCAGATCTCACAAGCCTTTTTTTTTTCCCCTCTCTCTTCAGGCTTGGAAACCACTAATAAAAACCGAGAGTCTGCAGCAATAATTTCAGTTTCTTGCTTGGTTTTCAGGCAGCCCTTTCTCAAGTGAAAAAAAAGTTCCTTGGGATGAAATCAGAGGAGAGTTCGCCCGTAAGTAAGTACTCGCAGCTCCGGCCTGCTGGCTATATCTGCCGTAATGTTATGTTTCTTTTATGTCTGTAAAATAATGGCTTGAAGTAAGGGGCTGAGGGTAGGGCTGGCACTGCGGAAAAATGGGACCGCAGGGTCAAGTCAGTCCACACCAGTTGGGATTTTTAACACAGTTCAAGCCAAGGTCAGCTCCAAAAGTTCAAACAAAATCCAGATTAACACAGGCAGAAGGGATTGCGTTGTCACCGTGATGCTTGTTTCCTATCAGGCTTTCCAAGGAGTGGCCGTAAGGGACAAAGTTCTTGCAGAGGAAGGAAGACCGCTCTTTTCCCTCCCGCCCGGACCGCTTGGTCGCTCCTTCCTTCTGAACACATGAAGTAGGATAGCACATAAGGCAGAGTGGTGTCATTGGAAATGTATTTGGTGTTGGCAAGCATTAAATCACTTTTTATAAGTGCTGCAATACGGCCATGTGGAAATTCCCAGTCTGCAAGAAGCTCCTTTGAATGAGAGAATGTCCTAAATTCCCCGCTGTTGATAGCCCCATAGCCAAACTGTTAAGAAAGCCTAGAGCTTACAAAAAAAAAAAAAAAAAAAAAAAAAAAAAAGAAAAAGGAAAAGCAGCCTTGCAATGAGGTGGCTAATTTAACTTTCATTTGATACTTCCACAGATGACCCAGCAGAATAACCATCGAGTTCCAGCTCTTCAATGAGCCAGTGAACGCTGGATATGTTGCAACGATAACTCTAGATTCAAGCGTCCCTGTGCGCCTGCTCCCACCCGTGGCCCCCGCCTTCAGCACGCACGCAAAAGCCCCCCGGTTTCAACTGGGTGCCTCGTGCTTTCCTGCACGTTCTTTCCACCCTAACCTCATCAGCGATACCATTTTCAGGCACCAGGAGAGAATAGTGCTGCTCCTTGGTGATGTCTAGGAGCTGCTCCTAAGGGAGGTTTGCCTCTGACTTGAATGCAACCAGGTTTTCAATCTAGAGACCTGATCCAAAACCCCACTTAAAGCAAAAAGCCAGCCAGAGGCTCGTGGTCTTTGCAGGATTTCGGGGGGGCGTCTCCCGTTGTTGTGGAAATAATCCAGGTGAGTTTCTGAAACGCCAGATTTTCAAAGGCAGGGGCTGGCAGGCGGTCGCAGGCAGCCCGGCAAGAATGTTGTGCCATGATATAAACCACTGGCTCAAAAAGAGCCCAAAAGACGTGCCGGACTTACAGGTTTTTAAACTGTTTCCAGTAGTGGTAAGCAGCAGCCTCCTGCTGAGTTCAAAAGGCAAAACGTCTCATTTAAAGCGAGGCGGACTGTATATCACTCTGTGCATAAAGTGGAGCTCTTCTATTAAAAGTTGAGTTCAGATTTCATGAATTAACATGAAATACTGCTTTCTTATCCCATCCTGGTTTCTGTAATAAACACACGCATGTAGCGTGCTTAAATCATGGGAGGGGAATGTTTGCTGTTTGAAAAGAAGTGGAAAGTCAAAGGTTCTCCAAATGTGACAGCTTGAAGTTCAAATGAAATCAAACCTCAGAACCAGTCCAGGCCCTGGGCACAACCAGCGGCGCTGGCGTTTCCCAGTGCTTTGCCAAGCGCGCGGGGCTCGGGCTTCGTTTGCTTTGCCAGCGAAGCTCAGCCCAGCGAGCCCAAATAGAAGGTGGTGCTCTGCCCGAGCGGTGCCCCTCAGCCCCATCCTGCTGCCCGTCCCCACGAGGGGACAGCTTCTGGTTGTCCTGCCCCGAGCAGCGTTAGCCAGCCCAGGAACGAAGTTCTCTGGCAACAAGGCTGGGAGAAGGCAGGCCAGCGAGGGGAACCGACGGAGGGCAAAATACCCCCAAGATCTCCGTCCTCCTCCTTCAACAGAAAACCCAGAAGAGGGTTTTGCTGCAAAGCGCAGCTGTGAAACCCCTGAACGTGGCCCCCCCCTCCTCTCTGACCCTCTGAGCATGGGGGTAAACACACGGTGCTTTCACGGGGGCTTCCTTAGTCGCCTTTTGAGGATCCAAACTGCATCCGCGCCGCGTCTCTACGTTTATTTTCTCGCTTCTTTGCTCTGGCTTGTTGCTGTGCAGGGTAGGAAAGTTTGCGCCATTTCCTGTTGTCTTTCCCTTATGCTCCTGAGATATTGTAAAAATGTTCGGTATCCTCCAGTAGGTTGTAATCACTTCACCCTAATGTTTCGCAGCTGCTAAGTGTAACTTTAAACCCAACCATTTGAGTGCTTACAATTAGCGAGTCGAAGGAGCTGAGATCGGGTCTTTGTGATTGCAAAAAGAGAAAATGAAACTTCTTCCCCCGCCCCTGAGTTTTAATTGGATAAAATGGGAACAAAAGTTGTGGAGATGAGGGGGTTTTTAATGCAATAAATTATTAGTAGCTTATGTGCTAGGAAAAAATAATTGAATCCACTGCTTGGCCTGTCTCGCAGATGGAAAAGGCACCGGGACAAGCATGTGTCTGCGGCGGCAGCGCCTCTGTCCTGGTAACTGCACGAACCCCCTCTCGGTGCTCCCTGCCCTCCGTCTGTAGGAGCAGAGCTGGTGGGAACAGAATTAGCTGGAGACAAGAGGCTTCAGCTGTGCCCCCACCTCCTCCCGCCCCACTCCTGCTCGGCTACAAAACCATTTGGCTGCCCCAGTGCTGGCTGGGTTTTCCTGCCTGGCTCCTGCCTTCCTGGGTGCTTTCAGCC
>NW_009258884.1:1040606-1045755 GCF_000687185.1 Egretta garzetta
CCAGAAAATGCCACAAACTGGGCAAAGTGGTGCAGAGCTGGTGAGTCTGGCTGTGGGGGCAAATGAAGGAGCTGAAGGTGAAGGTTTGGCTGGGGTCTCTGGAGAGGAGGGCTGGCTTGCTCCCTGTGCCGTGCTGTGCTGCCTGAGCCCTGTGGGGTGCCGGCAGGGCCCTGCTGTGCCGGCAGAGGTGGCTGCCACATCCCCAAGTGGTTTTGCAGCCAAAGCAAGGGGCAAGGCAGCCAGCACCTGTGCGGGGGTGTGGGGGGGTCTTGTGTTGTGCGAAGCTGTTTGTAAACATGTTGTAAGCCTTTCATAAAACAGCACAGGGGCCATTTAATGCCATGCTGTTCCTTAATGTTAATTGAATACAGTTGTAAACTCAGGCTGGTACCAAAGAGTCCCCTCAGCCCAAGAGGATAAAGTCTCCTTTGGCTGGTCTTACTGGGTTTGTTCCCGCTCAGCGCTCCCGTCTCCTGCACGTGTTGGGAGCAGGTTTCATTTATACCAGAAAATGGCTTTACCCTGGTGAAAGCAAAGGGCAGGTTGTAGGGGGGGATACAAGCCACCAACTCTGGAGCTGGATGGTGGATGCGGCGCAGTCGGTGCCTCCCCCGGCCCACGCAGTGCCTGGCCCACCCTCCTTCCCCTAATGCCATCCCCAAGTGGGGTCAGCGCTGGGGCTGATGTTTCCCGCTGCAGGATACGGCCTGGGGGACGTGCCATGTGTCCCCCAAGCCTTCAGGCATTGCTGTTGTCCCATCAATTGCCACCCTGTCCCTCACTGGGCTCAGATGTAATTTGAAGCTGTGCATCGGTCGGTGAGTTCCCAGGCTGAAGTTTTGCCTTTCTTGGGAAATTCTGCTGCAGGAAATTACGCTTAAACACTGACAGCCATGATCAGGCAGATCGCAGGCATGGGCGTCATCCGAGCAGGCCAAGGTAAGCTGCCTGCGTATGGCCCACGTGTGCCGCGGACCCGGGCTGTTCCTCCGGCTGCAGAGCTGCCTCCCTGCCCTGCCCCACACCGGGGAGCGTCCTGTGCCTGCGGCAAAGGTCCTGTGAGCTGAGTCCTGCTGGGTCCCAGTTATTGCTGGGAACTACAGGTGCTCAGCAATTCCTAGTGTGCACCCAGTGCCTTGCAGGATCCAGCTCCCTCGAAGGTGGCAGCTCCATCCCCGATGGGTTCATCTCCCAGCAGCTCTGGCTGGGGCGACCAGAGAGGAGGTGACCACTGGCCTCGCTGGGTGGTCACCGCAGTGGGCAGGGTCGGGGGCTTGCAGCCTTCCCTGTCCCCTCTGCCACCTTTTCCCCATCCCAGTGGCCTTCATCGCATCCCCAGGGATGGGCACGGTGCAGCAGGGAAGCTGCTCCCTGGCAGCCCTCCCTCCCCGGGAAGCACTCCTGCCACCTGACCATAAATACTAATTAATAGCAAAGCCCTGGTCTAGATCAAGGAGGAGGCTCTGAATTTTCTTGGGAACTTCTCTGCCTGAAAGGTATCTTAAATATTCTCTAGCACTCAGCCTACCAGTAGGTCAATTATACAGTGAGCAGTCATACGAAGTTAATTTCTAATTTAATACAATGTTAAAAGGTTGTCAGGTTAAAATCTAATCTATAAACAAGACATGAAATGTCTCTTTAAAACGAGTGTCATGAACTGGTCCTGGCTCAAACCACAGACTGCTGCTTCTTTTATAGGATGTAATTACTTCCCAGTGAGTATTTACAATATTATTATAGGACTGTAATAAAAGGCCGGTGCCAGCCGTGCCCATGTGGCGGCCCGGTGCCAGCTGGGTGCTAATCCCACTCCCACCCCGGCCCCTCTCCCTCCGGCCCCTTCTCCAGGGAGGCGAGAGATGCTGGCTCATGGGGCTCCGCTTCCACACAGTGCCAAGGGAAGCAGGATGGGGGAAGAACCGATCATGTTTTCACTTAAATACACCTCGAGGTTAGGGGGACAGGGACCCCCTGATGTGTTTTGCAGGGAGCTCAGATGTCTCTGCATCCCCCGGCGAGGCGAGCATGCCGGCACGGCAGCATGGCATTTCACCGGCCCCTGCGATGTGCTGGGCCTGACAGTCCCGGGGGGAAATGATGGGCGAGCGCGTTCATTTTTGAGCAGCCTGGGGAAAGGACTTTGGCAAGGTTTGGGTGAGGGCTGAAGGTTATGAGCCACGTTCAGACCAGCGGCTTCATTCAAGCAGAAAACCAGAGGCAGCACCTGCAGCCTGGGGTAAAGAGCCAGCCCCATGCCCTCCCTCCCTGCCCTACCTCACACCCTCTCCAGGACGTGGGCAGGGGAGGCCGGGCGTTGCAGCCACCTCTCAAGGTACGTTGAATTTTGCTCCTTTTGCTGTCGAAAGGAGAAAGTCCAGCCGTCATGTGGGAGTGATGCTGTTGTCCCACCCGGGTGGCTGGCTGGACCGTGAGACTCCTGGTAGTTCACGGTGTCTGTGGGAGCTGGGCAGGATCAGGGCTGCCCTTGCTAGGCTCAACCAAAAAACACCGTGCGTCACCCCGCTGTAGGTCATGCGATTGGCTTTGAAATCACGTGGGTTTATTTTCCAGGAGGAATCTCACCGGCTCCAAAGGTTTGGATCAGAGGTGGTCATGTTTGAGCTCTCCTCTATGCCCCTGAGGCCCCGCAAGGTGGGGTTTTTCTGAAGAACACCAAGATTTTGATGGGAGCAGGTGACCCCCACAGCGAGGGCCGCAGGGAAACACAGGGTAATGTAATCCTGATGCTAAAATGGAGGGAGGTGGTGATGTGCTGGTCCGATGCGGCCCACGAGGCCGCAAGGGATGCGTGGGCTCTTTGCTGCGGCCCCTCCGCTGGCCAGGACTCCTTCCCTTTCCTGGGTTTTCTGGTAAATTCTGCTGCAGTTTGTAATTGAGAAAAGCTGCTGCTGAACATCTGCGCAGGCACTGACCGCTCCGAGCCGGCTGCCCGGGTTGTTAGTGCTCGCGCTGCCCGGGCTTTGATGTGCAGCCCCTGCTCGAAACACCCCGTGCCTCCTCGCCGGGGCTCGGGAGGTGACCTCTCCTGCTTCCATCTGCAGAGGAGGGTACCCAGAGGCATCCAGGGAGCCTGGCTCGGGCGCTTCCCTCCATCCCACCGGCACAGGAAGGGTGGGAGGGATGGCGATGCCCAGGCGCCGGCCAGCACGGCCGAGCCCCACCTCACCGGTGCGAAGGAGAAGCAGCCAAGCGGAGGGAGCAGAAGAGCCCTGGGCTGGGGGCTGGCAGCACCAGGCGGGCAGAGCTGCAGGGCCGGGGCTTTGCTCGGCAGGCACGGAGCGGCCCGGGGAGCGCAATCTGTGGCCTTAATCCCGCCATGTCCTGTGCACTCTCAAATCCCCTTCACTTCAATGAGCGCTTGTAGTGTCAGGCCTGCGCCGGGCGAGACGGCGCGCGGGGACGGCGGGGAGGATTTGCTCAAGAGGCACTGTTTTTAAGGTGAGATTTGAAGGATGGAAGACAGATGGCAACTGGAGAGGACAAACAGATCAAGTGAAGGGTTTGTTTTCAGCGTGGAGGGGAAAACACAGGAGGGAATTACTGCTGGCTACAAAATGGGGGCTATTAATACCTGCAGCGTCTCGAGCTTTGCACTTAGCCCGGCGAGCCGGGATCCTCACGGGGCGCCCACGGCGGGGGGGGACACCGGCCCCTTTGCGATGCAGGAGTGTGGTTTTTTCTGCTGAGATGAATTGATCCCAGCATAGCGCTGAGTGTACCCAGACAAAGCCGGGAGAGGGGTTATTAGCCGGCCGGCGGCCCTGCCATTGTCCCCACTATCTTTTCTTCCCTTTCAGCCTCCCTCCCCGTGGCCCAGGTCTCAAAGAGCATGTGTCAAGAGATTAGTGACCTGCGCGAAGGGCAATTGCTTGCTTTGTGCCGGCAGCCCGGTGTCGGGGTTGTTATTTACTTGTTATTTGGTGCTGCCTCCGTTGAGGTATCCATGGAAAACAGGCCTGGAGAGCAATCCGCCGGTGCTGCGAGCGGGCGAGGAGCTGGGAGAGGAGGCGCTTCAGGGTGGCAGGTTTTGGCGTGCTCGCTGCACACCCGCACTGAGACCCCCGGATTCCCCAGGGTGGTCGGTGCCCAGCACCTACAGAGATGCCAGGAAAAAGCTGGGCAGTGAGAGAATGAAACGCAGCGCAGAGGTTGCCCAGGCTGGAGCCGGGGCCATGGTGGGACGTTGCCCCACAGCAGTTTGAGTTTGCAGGCTTGTTTTAAGAATTAAAAGATGGGAAGAGTCTGTCCTGTCTGCAGATCCCTGCTCCACTTCTCCGTGCCTCTGGCAGAGAGCAGCTCAGAGGAGCGCTGGGGTTTTGAGGCAAAGTGAATAAAACTGATGAGAGTTGGCCCTTCCGTGCAGTGCTGGGTGTATGTCAGGTTTGTTCATGGTGTAACACCCACCAAACACACAGGTGCAAGAAGAAAGCATTACTCCTGGCCCTGACCATGATTTATTCTGGCTGGTTTTATCTTCTCAGCAGCAAAATGCACTCTCCTATAAACACAAGACAGTGATTTTCTGCAATCCTAAAAGTCAAATCTAGACCAAAACCACAACTCACGTGATGAGGGAACAGCGGCGTCGCATCCCGCTTTAGCTGTGATATCAAACAAGTTCCCAGATCCCCTCTGAAGCAGAGGCCAAGACGTGAGCCCCCATCAGCGCTGCGCACCCAGGGGTGTTTCATTGCTCTCCCCCCTCCTTTGGTGCTCTAACTTCTGCCAAACTCTGGGCTCCAGAGAGGAAGGGGCCAGGGCCGGGTGACCCCCGTGGGGCTGGGGGCTGCCTGGCACCTTTCCCCCTTCCAGGGGCATCCCAGGGTGGGATTGCACCCACCGGGCAGAGTTTAAAAATAAAAGGAAGGAGGGACAGAAAGCGGGGGGGCAGGAGCCAGCCGGGGGCATCCCCTGCCCTCGGGGTCTCCAGGGTTTTGCTGCCCGGGCACAGGCGGGGTTCCCGTCTGGAGGGGAATTTTTGGGGGGGTAGCGGCCCCACCCGGGCGTGGAGACCCCCGGGATTTTTTCCTTTCACCAAAGCGCCGCAGCCGCCCCCATCCCCTCCCCAGAACCGGCGTTTTTGCCGGTTTTCCCCCTGTTTCGCCGGGACTCCGGCGCAGAGCTG
>NW_009258884.1:1047980-1048368 GCF_000687185.1 Egretta garzetta
GGGAGGAGGGGAAGGCGGAGGCCCGGCTGCTTGTGAGAATTGTTATTTTTCATCAATCACCCGCAATTTGTGTAAGTGCCCCGGACAGGACACCAGCCGTCCTGCTGGCTGGGGTCACGGAGACAACACAGCGATGGAGAAGAGCAAATTGCATTTGCTCACCAGCTCACAGATCCAAATTACGGCCCTCGCATGGCGCGGGGAAGGGAGCGAAAGGTCCATGTGACATGAGGGAAATATGAAGGACTTTGACAGGTCTTAAACGGCCTGGCGCCAAGGCCTAAGTCTACCGGCTAAAAATAGAAAAGGGATGATGAGTGGAGATGGGCAGAGATGAAAGGGGAAGAGCGAGCGGGGCCGCGCTGCGGGGCGGGTGGGGCCCGGGGGC
>NW_009258884.1:1050480-1051796 GCF_000687185.1 Egretta garzetta
CAAGGTACGTTCTTTTCTTGACTGTAGGAGTGTGCTCAATAAAGGTTATGTGGGAAAGAAATCTGGAAGGATAGGGGTGCTCCTTCACCCATTCTGTAAGATAATCTGTACCAAAAACTGGGTTTGCTGGACGATACAGGCAAAAAATTTGAAATTTCAGAAATCTTGAGTGGGCACGTGCTGTATAAACAATTGGTACAGTTTATTCTTGCTAACAGTATTTATTTCCTTTGTTCGGGTGTAAAGCATTTCCTGTCCCCCCATCTGTGTCAATCATTCTGCCAAATGAGGAAAAGAAAAATTTTGTAAGTATGCATTTGTACATTTTAGTTAGCTTTGGCTTATAATCCAAGTAAGATAGATGCACATTGTTAGCAAAGAAAAAAAACTTCAAAAAGTTAATCATTCATCATCTTCCATTGTTTAAA
Organism: Egretta garzetta; assembly: GCF_000687185.1. Lineage (NCBI taxonomy): Eukaryota > Metazoa > Chordata > Aves > Pelecaniformes > Ardeidae > Egretta > Egretta garzetta. The sequence goes on from NW_009258884.1 coordinate 1,050,909, forward strand.
ATAAAAATCCAAATGAAAATTAATTGATTAAATAAGCCCCTGTGGACCAAATACCCACTTTTTGCCTACTCTGGAAGGAACTATTTTGTCACAAAATGTTGCAGGATTTCGGCAAAATCTGGCCTTTAAAGTGCCTAAGTTACGTGGTTTGAAACTTCAGTACCAAACATAGAATGTCATTTTTTTAACAAGAGCTGATTCAAACTTCAGTTTGGATAGTCAAAATTTCAAACGGATCTTGGTTTTATTGTTTACATGGATTAATGGCTGCAGTCATGCAATGGGTAATGAATTAGAAGCTGTTTTCAAGATAGATGTAATTTCCTTTTTTGTACCCAAAGCACGCCAGTGGGCAAAGCCATCTGCACACAGAGAAAGAGAAATCCTTTGTTTTGGATACCCTACATATTGATGAATGTTTCTTAACTTTCTGCTTCCTCTCTTTTTTTTTTTTTTTTTTTTTTTTTTTTTTTTTTTTCCAGCTCTAGTTCCGCTGTTTTTCGGCTTTTTTTGTGTGATTTTTTTTTTTTTTGCGCGTGTGTTGTTGATTTTCCTTCCTCTTCCAGAGACTCGAACGAGTTCGCTGGGCAGGAGAGAAAAAAAAAACAAAAACAAAACCAACAAAACCAAAACAAAAAACCGCGCACACACATTTTTGTAAAGGGAATCCCTCTTTTTCTCCTGGATTTGTGGATGCACCGATGAGAGATCCAGCCTTCCCAGGGACTGCCATGGCTTACCACCCTTTCCACGCACCCCGGCCGGCCGACTTCCCCATGTCCGCTTTCCTCGCAGCCGCCCAGCCTTCCTTTTTCCCCGCTCTGGCTCTGCCTCCTGCTGCGCTGGCAAAGCCCATGCCGGACCCCGGGCTGGCCGGGGCGGCCGAGG
>NW_009258884.1:1053367-1054961 GCF_000687185.1 Egretta garzetta
GCACAGGCTCTCTTTAGCCTCCGGACACGCGTTTGGGGCGATAAAGGAAAAGTTCATCACCCGGCGGCGGTGATTCGGTAATTAGCGGGGACCCCGGGGCGGCGGGGCGCGGCGCTCAGGTGGGGAGAGCGGCTCAGCAGCTCCCGGGTAACTTTTCTCTCTTTATTTTTATTTTTCTTTTTTCTTTTAAGGCAGGAAACAGCATCTTTGTTAAATAATAGATTGCGAGGTTATTTATAGGCGGCAAGGTAAATCGATAGAGTGAGTCTAAAAAAAAATAGCATTTTTTTGATAGAGGGGAAAAACTAGTTTGATTCAGTGTTTTTTAACGGTTCGCCTCCTTCAATTAAAGATTTCTGGTATCTGTCGTTGTCCAAAATCCGGACTGTGTTAAATCTGGCAGATGAGGTTTTAGCCAGTGCCCATCTGGTCAGAGAGGGATGATTATTTTTTTTTTAAAGGAATGCAGATTTGCACGCCTGAATGAGACTTTTTGCACCATTTTCATGATAAATCCCGTCTAGAGATATCAATATAATAGCGATCCGACAGTTCATCAGCAGGTGATTATTGCTCGGGTTAAAAAAGGGGGGGGGATTTTTTTTTTATTGCCTTCTAAAACGAAATGAAGTGATAATTATTTAGCCATTTGGCCGACGTTATTTGACAATAATTACTCAAGCTTTCGCCGTTCCCCTACCAATTCCGGGCGCTGAATACTGCATTTCAGCCCGACCACAGCAGGTTGGGGAATTATTTAATCGCAAACGGGCAGGAAAACGTTGCCGGTGCGGGCAGCGAGGGGCAGGGAGGGGGGAGCGGCCCCCGGGGCGCTGCTCGGGGGGTTCCACCGCTTCCGAAAATCCTCGGCCAAATCGCGGTGAATTCGGGGTTTGTTTTTAAAAGAAAAAATAATAAAAGAAAAAGAAAAAAGACGAGAGGGTAGAGAATGGCTTTGAGCGTTGGCGAGGCTTTCAGACACCTGGTTGGGAGGAAAAAAAAAAAAAAAGTCTGTTTTCTTAGCCACTTTTGTTGTAATACTAGAAGGGCAGCTCATAGACAGAGGAATGGGATATCATATTATTGAGAGAAAACTGATGTAAGCAGAATTACTACATGATTGGAAAGTTTTTTTAAAAAAAAGTAGCTCTTTACTCCCTGGATAAAGCAAAGTATGGTAAGTAAAGAGAGAGAGATTAAATCTTACTTGCTGCGCTGGGAGGAGAGCATGCTGCAAGGGGTGGGATTGGTCCCCGGGCTGCACAGCCCGCTCTGCCCATAGCAGTTACACAATTACACAACCATTTTACAATGCTTCATTTTTGTGTGGTGGTGAGGTAGAGTATTTTTTGGTTTGTTTTTTTTTTTTTTTAAAAAAAAAGGGACGGAAATGTGAAAAGCAGTGAGAAATGTGTGGAAAACTCGCCTCGCGTTTGCAGGGTTGTAATAAACCGGGGGGATCCCTTCTGCTGCTTTATTGCTGCGCTTAACACCCGCAAAGATGCTGCTGTGCCTGCCTTCCCCTGACCTCCTTACTTGGGGCAGATTGTGCAAGGGCATAAACAAAAAGAGAAATCTCCCTCTCTGACATCCG
>NW_009258884.1:1054972-1055967 GCF_000687185.1 Egretta garzetta
CCTCACCAAGAATTTGTAAATTTATTTTTTTTTTGGTCGTTGTTTTCGGGAGAAAAGGGCTTTTTTTTTTTAGGGAGGTAGCTTGGCGCGCGCGTAACGGGGACCGTGAGGCTGATGGCAGCCGCGGGCTGTGCTCTCTCGCCCACCCAGACCATCCTGAACTCCATGCACAAGTACCAGCCCCGGTTCCACATAGTCCGGGCCAACGACATCCTCAAGCTGCCCTACAGCACCTTCCGCACCTACGTGTTCCCCGAGACCGACTTCATCGCCGTCACTGCCTACCAGAACGACAAGGTACGGCCGGGCAGCCCCTGCCCTCCCCTCCTGCCTTGTCCCCCCATCTCTGCCCATTCCCTACCCCCAGCGCCTACCCCTGCTCGCCCCCCTCTCCCATCCCTTACCCCTTATTAGGGTGCATTTGTGTACGTGCGTGTGCGTGAGGACATTTTGGGGGAGAGTGGCCAAAAGGCGGCAACAGGAGAAAGGTTAAACCCCAAGCCCTCAGAGCAGGAGGCACCCTCCATGCTACTACTATTATTATCGCTAATACTCACGCTATTGCTAATGCTGTTGTTATTATTTCTATTATTACTATTGCTAATTTCCTCCTGGGCTTGGTTGCACCTTTTCCAGGCCATGGGAGGCTTTGCTGCAGGCCCAGCCTCACCGAGACCGTGCCCTGGGCTCAGGAGGAGCCAAAAAAATAGAGCCAGATAAGCTAATTTTAGTTGCTTTCGTGATTTAGCAAGTGTCGCCCTGTGAGCAGCGGAGCCGGCAGAGCTAGTGGAGAGCCTCTGCTGGCCCCCTCCAAGGGGGGGGTGGGGGTGCGTGGTGTGTGTGTGTGTTTTAACCCAAAAGCTGACCCCCACCTCCACCCCTGGCTGCTGACGCTAATTGACAGCGCTGGCTGAGGGTCCTGGTGGGCTTGTTGCCCTCGTAAAGTTTACGGCGAAGAGTCACAATCGATTAAAGAGCACTTTGTCCGCTCGCCC
>NW_009258884.1:1056685-1057935 GCF_000687185.1 Egretta garzetta
GGGGGGAGGCGCGGTGCCTGAATTCCCCCGACCGTCGGGTTTCTGCTCCCGCGGGGCCGGTTTCTTCGGGGCAGAGAGGCAAACCAGCAAGGGGGGAAAAATAAAAAAAATAAAAATAAAAATAAAACAACAACAAAAAACCCAAAACCCAAATAAGATGGGGATAGGCACAAAGGAGCCCAAGGTTATCCTTTCACAGGGCAAGAACAGAGCAAACGCGGGTGGCATTCACGGTTTGTAACGTGCTCCTGTCCAGACGTTAGCGTAAAGGAGAAGGAACGGCGAGGCAGCCCCTGGCTGGTGCGTGCCCTGCCCTTCATGGCTAGCTGACACCCCCTGGGGAAAAAAAAAATAGAATTAATGCATTTGAAAGGGGAAAAAAATGTTGTGACTCCAGGGCTTCAAGCTAGTAAATGAAAATAAACTAGCAGTTCCCAGGTTGCAGTTTTTAGATGCTGGGTTTTGTCTTGCCGCACTATCAATCTGCTCTTTAAACTTTCCACCAGCCCGATTCCCTGCAAACCTTCATCAAAATTGCAGGCCCCCCCCTGCCCCGAGCTGGTGGGAGGGTTTATTACACCCCTCTCCTCTTTCAAAGGCTTCCCCGAATATTCAGCCCAGCCTGCAGAGCTTCACCTAACCCGCACCAAAACGTTTTTTTCGTTTAGCGGGAGCCAGTCGGGCAGGGACTCTGCTCCCCTCGCCATCCCCTCGCTTCTCGTCCCCCTTTCTCCTCTAAGAGCTCAATGGATTTTTTTTTTTTTTTAAATTAAAGCCCCTTTTAGGAAAGTCTGTACCATACCTCTTGCCTTAAACCTGCCTCTTTAACCTGCCTCAACCTGCACATTTGGAATAAATCCACGGCGCTGTTGATCAGCTCCATGTAATTAAATATATACAGGACCATTTCCCCCAGCGCTGTCCACCCGCCCGCGCTCTCTTCATCCCCCGCTCCGCAGCCCGCTTTGAGTTTGCAGCTAACGAGAGAGCGATGCCGTAATAGATTTTGGTCCTTCATCAAACATGTTTTTCCTGTTTGGCAGAGCAACAGGACTGCTGTTGTTAATCCCCTTTCCCCAGAGCGACCGCGGCACGAGAGCCCGTTTCTGCCCCCCAAACGAGTTTCTCCCATTAATAACGGTTGGGACTTCGGCACCGCAATCTCTCCCCGACGCCAAGGCTCCTACAAGTGACCCGCTCCTCACCTTCCCCCGGGTGCTTCTGCTCTGACCCTCTGTCCCTCCATCCCC
>NW_009258884.1:1058089-1058444 GCF_000687185.1 Egretta garzetta
GGATGGTGCATCCTCCCGGGAGGGTCCTGGCGAGGGCCTGTTCGGCGCACGGGGCCTGGAGAAGGACAAGGTGGAAGGACGGAGGAAAGAGCCGGACCCGGGCAAGAAGGACGTGGAGGGCGGAGGGCTGGGCAAGGAGGCCTTCGCCCCGCTGATGGTGCACACGGACAGCCCCCCACACCTGAGCGCCGGGCACCTGCAGAGCCTGGCGCTCTCTGGCCTGCATGGGCAGCAGTTCTTCAGCCCCCTGGGCGCCGGGCAGCCCCTCTTCATCCACCCGGGACAGTTCGCCATGGCTCCTGGCGCCTTCTCTGCTATGGGCATGGGACACTTGCTGGCCTCGGTGACCGGTGGG
>NW_009258884.1:1058630-1059475 GCF_000687185.1 Egretta garzetta
GGGGCGTGGCCCGGCCCCGGCCAGCATCACCCCCCGTGTGGAGACACGCGGGGTGGCCCCAGTGCAGGTCAGGAGCCGTTGGTGCCCCCAGCCTCCCCCATCCCCCCTGCAGCCCATGGGGACAAGGGGGTGATGCTCCCCCCGGCCCCCGACCTGCTGCCTGGTGCGGCACAGGCAGGACATGGGGGACATTTTGAAGGCTGGCCTCAGGGCTGATTTGAGGAGGAACCTTCGGTTTTTTTGCAGCTGATATGGTTTCCCCACAGGCAGGGGCAGAGTCAGGAGCTGTGGCCCTGCGTGACCCAGCTGTCCCCATCCAGCAGCCCCCTCGTTTCCCTGCCAGCCCTGAAACAGTTCCCACAACACCCGCGCTGGTGTTGCCTTTGCCAGCTCCTATGATGAAACGCATGAAGATATCTTTGAACTCCCCTAATTTATCGATCCTACTTAACAATGTGTTTTAATGTGGTTAAAGGTCTGTGATGCTGCACAGATGGGGACACACAGCACGCGGGGAGGCGCAGGGGCAGGGATGGGGCAGGTCCTGGAGAGGGGTTTGTGCCTGGTAGCACCAGCCCGAGTCGGTGCGGGGCCGATGGGGCTCCCCAGCTATACCCCTTCCCTCAGCCCATCCTGCAGGGACATCGCCATGCTGTGTTTACACCAGGGTGTCTGGCTTTGTCTCTGCTTTCTCAGGGGAACGCTGTCCCCGGGGTAGGCAGGAGGGGGGATGCAGCAGAGCATCAGCAGGGCTCTCACCCCTCTCTCTCTCTCCGCAGGGAATCCCGATGCCCACCTTCGGCGGACTCTTCCCCTACCCATACACCTACATGGCGGCAGCCGCG
>NW_009258884.1:1059538-1059929 GCF_000687185.1 Egretta garzetta
CGGCAGTAGCCGGGAATCCAGCCCCCTTCCCGAGGTGCCCCTGCACAAGGGGGGCAGCCAGCGCCCCACCGCCTCCCCCAAAGGCTCCCTGAAGGAGTCCCTCAACGAACTGCAAAACATCCAGAGACTGGTGAGCGGGCTGGAGAGCCAGCGGGAGCTGTCACCTGGCAGGGAGTCCCCCAAGTGACCGACGGGGCGGGCAGTGGGCCCTCCCGGCGGGGGGGGGAAGCACTGGTATTTTGTACAGCACAGTATAAATATTTATTGCGGAGCGAGGGGTGGGAGCGGATGGGAAACACGGGGCGCTGGAGCAGCGGGGTGGGGCCCCACCGGCCAAGTGGACCCACCGCCCCAGAGCCAGGAACGAGAGGTGGGAGCGCAGGGCCCGGCT
>NW_009258884.1:1060237-1060890 GCF_000687185.1 Egretta garzetta
GGAGCCCCGCGGGTACCCGGGCAGATATTTATGAAATAAATGGTAATTTGTGTAAATAAGCTATAAGGATCCCAGAATATGCAAATTGGTATTAATTTATTCAGAGTTGTACATTGGTGTGTACATAATATTTAGAGTTTAACTCATCGCATTTAAGTTTTTTTGTTTTTTTTTCATTTTACATGAACATATATATTGTAAATGAAAACTATTTAGCTTTTTGTGATTGAAGGAGATACCGGTTTCTTTAACTGTGTTTTAAAATATTGTTTATCCCGCCTGTTCTCTAGGACAACCATGTGCCACCGGTAACACAATTTTTGGAGTCATTGAAACTAAGAGTTCAATTCTCTAACGGACTTTGCAAAGAAAAAAACAGAATCCAAATCATAACTAAAATATCGCTACAGTGCGGGGTATAGAGAATGCAGGAATAAACCTCAGGTTTTTATTTTTCACTCCAGAACAAAAAAAAAAAAGTATAATAAATTTAAATATCACAGGACTGTGCTCTATATTTGTTTTAAAATAAAAAGATACATGATTTGCAACGTGCTGGTTACTCGGGTATCTGTCTGTTCGGTTTTGATGAATTCTCACATCTTTCAATAAAAAAACTACTCGGAGAAGTCCTGCCGGCTCCCGCTGTTTCA
>NW_009258884.1:1062305-1062804 GCF_000687185.1 Egretta garzetta
AACCGATTAAACAGGCAGAGGGAAATGTAGTTACTAAAATTAGGCTTGCAGGATTATTTCCGAATAAACATCCCTCAGGATGAGTAACAATTTCATGGGCTCTATTTTTGGTGTGTGTGTGGGGTACGGCGTGTGCCGGTGCGGGGGCTCCCCCAGGCCTTTCCACCGGCCTTCCAACCGTGCTGGGTTTGGGCTGAGGTGGCTGGAGTGAGCACAGCGGGGAGATGGCGACGGTGCTGCCAAACGCAGCCAGCGCTGGGGGAGCCTCTTGCCGGGTTCCTGCCACCCTGGTGGGTTGGGGACAGCCACGCCGTCCAGCCTGGGGGGGAGAGAGTTAACTGTCCTATCCTCCTCAGGGGCTGAGCACTGGTGCTGGTGGGGCACCCCAAGCTCCTCGCTGAGGACGAAGCCACTCTTCACTGGAGAGGGGAAAATGTTCCCTGCAGAGGGTGGGTTCATGACAGCGACCTTGGGGGACAGTGCCCGAAGGCAGGGAGCG
>NW_009258884.1:1062850-1063475 GCF_000687185.1 Egretta garzetta
AGCCCAGCTATCCAGGCCCGCCGTGGCCAAACCCAGGCTCTGAGAAACCCTACTCAAACAGCTCGACGAGCAGCTACCCATCAGTCACGCACCGCACCAGGATTATTTTCCTCGGCTGTAAAAAGGTGCTGGGAGGCTCCATGGGTGCACACCCAGCTCAGCCCCCCCATGGCCCTGCTGCTCTGCACCCCACAATGCACCCACCAAAACCTAGCTCAGCTGCAACGGGTGCTGTGGTCACTGTCAAGTCACGAAAATAAAGCGCTGGGCGCTCCGGTGGCCTCCGTCTGGCAGAAGGTGCTGGTGTTTAACCAGCTGGTAACGCCGGCGCTGCCTCACCAAGGCGGTGAGACCACCGAACACCGAGGATTTCCCTAGGGCTTATGGTGGCTTTTGAATTTCTTCAGCTAAATGCCCAAGGTGCTTGGCTTGACACTAAAACCAGCGTTCCTGCCCCGTGGGTTTCGTGGGCCCCGTGGACAAAGCCCGGCTCACTTGGCCGCCGAGCCGCCGCGCAGCACGGTAGTGCTGCTGGAATGGCTCCATGGGCGAGCGCTTGTAAACAGGAACACGGGCTCGCGCCAGAGCATCTCACGGCCCCCCGGAGGGGAACCCTGCCAGCCCC
>NW_009258884.1:1063855-1064515 GCF_000687185.1 Egretta garzetta
CCCCAGGAAGGAACCCCTCCCAGCCCCACAGAAGGGAACCTTGCCATCCCCACGGAAGGGAACCCTGCCAGCCCCACAGAAGGGAACCTTGCCAGCCCCACGGAAGGGAACACTGCCAGCCCCACGGAGGGGAACCCTGCCAGCCCCACGGAGGGGAACGCTGCCACGACTCCCAACCCACACAGGCCCAGCTGTGGCTTTGGAGGAGAAGCCGGCCCTCGCCCGGGCTGCAGGCTTGTGCTGCTGGCCCTGTGCCCTCCCAGAGCCCCTCGGGTCACTGGTGCGTGGCAGAAGGGGCGAGGGAGGTGGTGGCACCTCGCTGGGGGTGGTCAGTCCCCAACTGCTCTGCTGGGGAGGGTGGGGAAATACTTTTTGTCACTGCTGTGCGGGGTTTATAGGAGGTGACCACTGCACGCCCCGGGGGGCCGCAAACCCCGAGAACGATGCCACAAAGCTGGGCAGGCTGCGGTGCTGGGGTCTTGCCCCGCAGCGGGGGCTCCCCCAGCCCCCCCGGGATGGGGGTCCCAGGGCCCGTGGGTGCCACACATGCAGGTTCAGTCGCCCTTTGAGCATTTCAAGGCGCGTTTGCCAGGCCCTGGCTGTGCGATCTCGGGGCGCGGCCGTCGGGGAAGGGGAGCCCCGGCCGGCGGCAGCGGGCGG
>NW_009258884.1:1066321-1078017 GCF_000687185.1 Egretta garzetta
CACCCTCCCGTGGGGCCCAGCCTCCAGTCTGTCTGTCCCCTGCCGCTGCAGGCCCAGCCCGCCACCCGTGCCGCCGTGGTGCACCTTGCTGCGGGCTGTTGTGTGGGTGTACATTCATTTTTTTGTTTTCTATACGTGTGTCCTGTGAGCAGGTGTCCCGTGGACCGGCGAGGGCATGTCGCAGTCCCCCAGCTTTGTGGGTTCTGCCAAAGATGTACGTGTTACACCGACAGACCCCCTCAGAAAGCAGCGAGCGCTTGGTCCGAGGCACCTAAGCACGACGAAGCAGCCAGGAGCAGTGATGGTCTGTTTTCTGCATGCTGCATTTTATATCGCCTGAAGTATTAGCAGATGAAATCATGCGAGAAAGGCTGATTCTTTCCCTTGCCGAGTTGGCATCGCTGTAACCGGTGACATAAGCACAGGTACATCTGTCCTTTGCCTCCCATTGATTTCTGTAAATGGTCCTTGCCTTCAGCCTTGGGCCTGGCATGCTCAGTAATTCTTTGGAAATAAGATCTAATTAAAATGAGACAGCGCTGTCAAGGGACTACCTAATTGTCTTTGCAAAATGACCTTGTGGAGATCTTGGCTCAGTTCCCAGCAGAAAGGTGTTGTCAGTGCAAAATCCTGTGCAGTTGGGGGGGGAATCAGTTAAAGACTTTTGAGAAATAATTCCCCAGGCTGGGAAATAATGAGCTGGTGGAGACATTGCGATGCTGCTGTCCCTGCTCTGCTCCAGCTCCAGAGCTGTCCTCCCCACCCGGGCCATCTCAGGGCTCGGGGGCACCCTCAAAGTGGCTTTAAAAGAGACAAATCACATGCAACAGGGTTCAGCCAAGGCAAACACCAACAGGTATCCCCAGCTTTCCCTCTACTCCCTTATGTCCTAAATATGCGTGCTTTCTCCCCGCGTCAGCATGAAGAGAAGGTGCTTTGGGTGTTAAAAGTGTTGGAAGTGTCCCACATCCCCAACTGATGGGTACGGCCGTGCAGCCGGCCCCGAGCTCACCCCATCTGCACCCGCTCCCCCCGGCTGATGCTGGAGGTCCCCACTGGCCACCCACTGGTGCTCGGTGCTGCGAGGGGAGCATGTCACCAGCTCCTGCAGACCCCTTGTTCCTGCAGAGCCCCTCAGCCTTGGGACAGTTTTTTTTTTGGGGGGGGGGACAAGACCTTTGCTGGTCTCCCAGACAGCTGGAGAGCCAGCCTCCACGAGAGGGAGCATTTGCAGGGATTTTTATTCCAGCTGGTCTGTTTTTTTCCCCAGTTGTTGTTTTCAGGCAGAGACGCATCCCTCCAGGTCTGGACCAGCCGCAGGCCAACAGACCGAGCAGCCAGAGCCCTTCACCTCCATGAAGTGCCCATTTTCCTGGCGTGGGGGGAGAACTGTGCAGAAATCTCAGCTTTCCTGAGAAAATTGTGTATCCCCAGCTTTCCCTCTACTCCCTTATGTCCTAAATATGCGTGCTTTCTCCCCGCGTCAGCATGAAGAGAAGGTGCTTTGGGTGTTAAAAGTGTTGGAAGTGTCCCACATCCCCAACTGATGGGTACGGCCGTGCAGCCGGCCCCGAGCTCACCCCATCTGCACCCGCTCCCCCCGGCTGATGCTGGAGGTCCCCACTGGCCACCCACTGGTGCTCGGTGCTGCGAGGGGAGCATGTCACCAGCTCCTGCAGACCCCTTGTTCCTGCAGAGCCCCCCGGCCTTGGGACAGTTTTTTTTTTGGGGGGGGGGACAAGACCTTTGCTGGTCTCCCAGACAGCTGGAGAGCCAGCCTCCACGAGAGGGAGCATTTGCAGGGATTTTTATTCCAGCTGGTCTGTTTTTTTCCCCAGTTGTTGTTTTCAGGCAGAGACGCATCCCTCCAGGTCTGGACCAGCCGCAGGCCAACAGACCGAGCAGCCAGAGCCCTTCACCTCCATGAAGTGCCCATTTTCCTGGCGTGGGGGGAGAACTGTGCAGAAATCTCAGCTTTCCTGAGAAAATTGTCGTGCTGTCATATTGCCATGTGCTGCAGTTTGGTGACATGAGGGGAGATCCTGCGCTTTCCTAGGGTGGGTGGTGGTGTCGTTGTCCGTGTGCCCCACCATGGGAATGGGAGGATGTTTTCCTCCTTTTGTCCCATTTATTGAAGAGGGAAAGAAGCCTGTCTTACTGGGGTGGCTGGTGAGTGTTGTGACTGGTGTTGGTCAAGCGTGGGCGAGGGCATGAGGCTGTCCTGGCTGCGAGAGAAGGGCCGAGCAAGACCCCCACCGTGGGCAGCAGCGATGGGGAGCCCTGGAAGGTGGCTTCATTGCTGGGCCAGGTCCCTTGGATGGGGATGGTTGGAGGGATCCTCACCCTGGGGTGTGGCTCCTTTTGGCAAAAAACATGGCTTTTGTAGCTCTTGCTCTCACCCTGTGGCCTGGGATGGTTTGCTGGGACCCTATTTCAGGATGGGGGGGTCCCACTGCCCCCCACCTTGCTGGTCCCCTCTGCAAGGTCCAACCCACCTTGAGGCCTGTGATGCCTCCAGAAAGGGAAAGGGCTGTTTATAATTTCTCAAGTGATTGCCACAAATCCAAGGCCAGAGCTGCCACTTCTGGGGGCGCAGGATCAGGCCCCGGCACGCTGGTGGCTGCCTGTGCTGTGGGTGGTTTGATGAAAGATGCACAACTGGCCTGAGCCCTTGGAGGGGACCTGGGTCCTGCCTCCCCCCGCCCTCCCCACATGTCCCTGGAGCCTGCGAGCGCTCAGACCACTCTATCTGCAAATTGCAGAGCAGATTATCAGCAAGCGTGTCTGAGATTAGAGACCCGTATTTATGTCTGCTTCCCCCAGAGCCGGGGAGGCCGGAGATGAATTTGGTGCAGACTCTTTGGCACCACGGCGCTGATTACTGGGGTAACCTTTTCCTTTGCTGGGAGCATCGCAAGGAGGGCTCAGATGTTTTTCAATTAAAGGAAAAACAAAAAAAAAAATAAAAAGAGAAAAGGGAACACACAACAACAACAACACTTTCCTCCATCGGGGTGGTGAGAGGGGAGTCAGGCACGTCTCTGAGATGGCACCGGTTTGTGTGAGCTGTGACCCACGAGGTGGGGAGTGAGTTACAGGGGGATTCGACCCCTTGTGCTGCTTCAGCTGCCCTTTGGTGATGTAAATTCTTGATCCAGAGCACAGTGAGAAGCCCAGAGACGTGAGGTTTGCAGCTGTGGGACACAGAAAAGCCCTTGGGCTGCTCCTGGTGTGCTGTCCCAGCTATGTGTGCCCTGCAGAGCATGCTCGGGTGCAACACTTGCTTTTGCTGGGTTGTGGAGCCTGGCACTGCGGGAGGAGGGCATCCTCATCAAACTGGAGTGAGATTTTTTTTTTTTCTGAGGGCTCTGGTTAGGAAAAATGGCAAAGATTTCTCTCTGCATGCTGTGTTCACCTAGGCAAAGTGCACACTCAGCTTCTTTGAACAAACCCCAGGGTTTGGAGGGGGCACAGCCAAGCAGCGGCTTTGCCAGGCCAGCCCAGCGCTGCGGTCGGTGGGAGCGGATAGCCCTGGCCAGCCAGAATGGCTTAACAGGCTTAGTGCGGTGTTGTTCTTACAAACAATCATGTGAATTAGTACAAATCTCATTAGATCCGTGCTTCTCCCGGCCTCCTGCATTCCTAATGCCAGGAGCAGCCCCTTGCAGAGGTCCCGGGTGGTTTCTGGGCGAAGAAACTCTTTCCAACGAGCTCTGAGCTGCTGCTGTGGGTGCTCAGCCCTCGCAGCTGCGTCCCTGCAGAGCCATGGCATTTTGGGTTTGCTTTTCTCAGAACAGTTTCCACTAAGCTTGATGGGTGGGAGAGCAGAAATCTAATAGGTAAAAAGCCATTCAAGGTCCTTGGCTATTTTAAACCTGATTTGAAGCTTTGGTTCCTCTGTTAGCGCAGTGATTCAGCTGATGTTGCCCAGGGGTGCTCCTCATGTCTCCCCTTGTTAAGCAGCGGGTGTGCGGTGATGTGCTCTGCTCCGGCTCAGCACCAGCCCCGTGGGGCTGTGACTCTGCTCTCCATCAGCTCCGTGAGGAACGGGGCTGTCTTGGCAGGGTTTTACAGTGTGTTCGGTTAAGAGCTTAGTAGCAGAGGTGGTCAGTGCCCAGAAAACATGGGAACGGCAGGTTTAGCCTGGAGTGCTTTGGGGAAGGAAATGTTTTTTCTCCTGTCAGTGCCATGCCGTGCACGCCTGCCGAATGCCACCAGCTCCCAGGCAGCACCTCCATGTCTCCCATTTCTCCTCCCAAATCGCTCCGAGAAGCGATGCAGGAGTCGCCCGTGTTCCAGAACCGCAGCTGCTCCTGGGGTGAAGCACCTCGGCGGGCACTTCAGGGCCTGGGTTGGGCTCCTGGGAGTCAGGGCAGGGAACGCCATGGGAGCTTTAATGACAAAAAATGTTTTTTACATCTCTGCTGAAAGTCTGTTGCTGTTTCACCTCTCGGCAGAGGAGGGATGCAAGCAGCAAAGGACTGGGGCAGGCAGCAGAGCTTGGGAAAGTTGCTCCTTGGGGACTCGGGCTCTGGCAGAGCAGCACGGGATAAGCGAGCATGAGAAAAGCAGGCTTAGTCCTCCAGTCACCCATTAGATGCGTTTCCGGCTGCTTTTCATCTCACTCTGAGTTTAAAAGCCATCTTATTCCAGCACCGATGCTGCCGCCAGCCCAGGCACAGCTTCAAAGCAGGGCTGTCCGGGTTGGCCCAGAGGGAGAGGCGCAGGCAGGAGAGGGAGGGCTGTGTCCCAGGGCTGCTCCGGTGGGAGCCACATCCCTGGGCGCTGGGAGGGTCTGGCCTCCAGCAACCCCCCCATGCACTGGGAGTCTGCCCCCACAACGGGTCTGTGGCTTCCCAGGAAAGCACGGTGGTACAGGGCTGCCCACGGGGACATGGTTACGGCACATCGCTTGTCCTGCTGTCCGTAGCCCTGGAGACTGGCTGCAGACACTGCTGGGGATGCTCTTTCTCCAGACCCTTTTTGTCCCACTAGCACAAGGCAGTGGGGAGTGGGGTCACCTCTAAGCCAGGGGCTGGTGACCTCTCAGAGTTTTGCATCCCCTTTTTACATTCCCATTTACCTAAATTTCTTCCTCTTCCCCGCCGTAGCTCCCTGTGGTGTGGCTGGGGACAAGCACCAGGAGCGGTCAGTGACACCTGCTGTCACATACCCAATTCTGGGGGGACACCGGGGATCTTGTGGCACTACAAGAGCGTGCTTGAGAGGAGTTAGGCCTTTAGACCATCTGGAAATGAGAGGGCAGCGAGTAACGCAGTGCCCAGCAGAGCAGTGGCAGTGTTGGCCATCAGGTTGGTGGTTATACCCATCATGGCTTGGGTGATGCTGGTGGGTCCCCACTATGACAGAGGGACCATTGCCTGACATGCTGGAGCTCTCCCGCAGTCCGAATGAAGGTTGGGGATGGGGTCTGCTCCAGCCCGGGCAATGCACAAATGATTTTGCCCCAACAGTACTGCTCTGGGCAGGAGCTTGAGGATCTGAACCTTGTGTTTTAGGCTGGAGGCAAGGCCTGAATGCAGCTGATGGTGATTTCCATGGATTTACTGGAAAGACTCTTGGAGTCAGCAGGCATATTTGCTTTTCCTTTTTGGCTCTTCCTCCAGTGAGAAATACCAGGTATGCAGCACACTGTGGTACAAGCAGTGTCTGCCCTCTGGTAACAAGCTCCCAGACACCCTTCTGGGCATCATGGGGCATCTTCGCTGCCCTGAAAGGAGCAGCATGGGCAGCGCAGGGGCCGAGGCGGAAACCCAGGCTGCTGAAGGATGGATGCACTTTTTTTTTTCCTTCCCCCGACACTTAGAGGATGAGCAGTGAACCTCCCCAGATGGAAATGTGCTGCCCAGACTCTTTTCTTCTTGGCCTTTATTTGTTTGCTGAGTGCCCGGATGAGATTCTCTGGTTTTTCCAAGAGCTCTTGCTTTAACAAATCTGTCGGGAGAAGTGCACTTACTGCTCGGTGACAAAACACGTTCTTGAGATGGAAAAAGCTCTTTTCAAGGAAAACATGACATTTCAATGGAAAAGTAACTTTGCATGCTGTTTCTAATTTTAAAGCTCTGCCTTGGAATGCTCCCACGGACTTTGAAATCAGAGCTGGCTCTTATGCTTTCCAGGCTTTATCCACCTTTCCCATATAATTTCAAATTGCTCCCTCTGTTAACGAGACAGTATTAATTCTGCCTTGGTGGATTTTGCGTAGATCACTTCCAAAGCACAGTTTCCCTTATCCCATCCCTTTTTTCTGCCTTTTTTTTTTTTTTTTTTTTTTTCCTCCCCAGCTCTAGGCTATAAATACCTTTAGGCCAGACTCTGGGAACTGCACAAAGCCCCGTACCTGGCTTATGCCTCCCGAACGGATGAATGAATGAATGTGCTTCCCGGTATTGCTCCGCACTAAGATTAACTCACACAGCCACATGCTGCAAATTAATGCATCTGCTCATCCACAAAGCATTTCGTCTCTATTAAACGTGCTAGTATTAATTTCACCCTGTTAATCCGACCTGTGTCATGAGGAAGAAATGCTGATGGGTTTTCCCCCCTGTATTTTGCATAGTCCCGGTTTGGCCTCGCTGTGCTTAACTTCCTTAAAGCAGAGGAGCAAAACTGGGCGTGAGTCAAGTGCTGCAGCTGGCCAGAGCCAGCAGAGGGGAGGCGAGAGCAGAGATTCTGCTTTTCCCCACTTTGCAATAAATTTCAGGAGAGGGGAGAAATGGCTACTGGCTTATTTTTATTATTATTTCCCAAAATAAGAGTGATCCAGTCAAGCTCATAACGGTGGTGTCCATAGCAATCAATCCAGTAGCAAACCAGCGGTGTCAGATGAGGCACTGGAGGGCTTTTCACCGTCCCTCGTCCCCCCAGTTCAGGGGTCAGCCGCAGGGCTGCAACCCCCAGTGTCATCCCAGCCGTGGCCCTGGAACCCCCGCTGCCACCGCCTGCTCCTCATCTCTCTCGGTGGGTGAGCAGGGCAGACGCGGCATTAAACCATCGCATCGGCGGCCGAACCTTCCTGGCTTGCGCGGGGCCCATGGCCGCATCCTTCCCATCCCTCGTGGGGTCCACTGACCCAGGCACCCCTCGCCTTGGCCGAGCCTCTGCCGGCGAGGTCCTGTGCTCCAGGGGAGCAGGGGAATATTTACACTGGCAGATGGTATCATGGTGCTGCTTGGGCTGTCCTTTGCGGTGAAGCACAAACAGGTTCGTTTAAACAAGGTCACCCCTTTAGCAGGTTTAAGTGGGTTTCACTGTAAAATGAATTTATTTCAACAAAACCTTTTTTGATAAATTAAACCAGCACCACTCTGTATATAATTTCTATAAACAATCTTCTCTAATGTTTACCTAACCTGGGCATGCAGAAACTCTCACACGTTAAATATTAGATGAAAAGGGGCTATGAAAGCTTTAAATAATTTTTTTTTTTTTTTTTTTTTTAAGCAAGAAAGCCAGCGTTCCATGGGAAAAGAATTTGCTGCTTTTGAGCTGGCGCTCTCCCGGCCCAAGGGGAAGGGAGGGAGGCAGCCCCTCACGTTGCTGTGGCTTCGTGTTGGGGTTTTTTATTTCCAGGGTGGTGGCCTTGGGCAGGGCTGTAGTGCGGGGCTCGCTGGGTGCACGGTGCTGCGGTGCCAGCACCCATCCATGCACACCCCTGTGTAGTCAGAGGTTGGTGGAGCGATGGCTTATCTCCTCCTGTGTCACGTTTGTGGGGTCCTGTGAAGCCCAGGCTCTCATTAATTTGTGAATTCATGGTAATTAATTAATTAATTAATTAAAGGTCTACAGCCCAGCCCTGCTCCAGGCACTGGTCTGGGAGAGCTGAGAACTGGCTGTGATTTGAAGTGCTGCGGTGTTTCGGGCTGTGCTGGGTCATTTGCTGAGCGATTTGGATGCTTTCCCTTGACCCCCCCCGATCGCAGAGCACCACTGGCAAAGATGGACACGACTTCAGTGAGGACAAACTGTCCAACTCGTAAAAGCCAGCCGTGGTGAGTCAGAGCTCTTCTGCCTGTGACGAGGCTAAAGTTTGCCTGATTGGGAACATGTCGGGTTTGGGTGAATTTGTGCTGTTTGCCTCCAGAAGGCAGGAAGGGGTGAGTGGGTCGGATCCGTTCCTGCAGAAAGCCCCATCCTGGAGAAACCCTTCCAGCTTTGCTCCTTGAGGGGAGGTCACTCCAATGCCTCTGCTCCTTCTTGGGCTGGGTTCTTGGACTTGTAGGAGAGAGCCTTAGCTTAGGCAAAGTCCCTGCTGCAGCTGACTTCTTCTCCACAAGAAACCACTGAACCAAGTCCCAGGTCCCACATGACAAGAAGGAGAGCCTGCTTTGCAATGAAGTATATAGCTTAATTGGATCAGAGGGAAGACAACAGAAATATTTCTGCCGAATAATTCAGTATTTAGAGATGCCCTCATAGCACATGTTCCACTCAGCTGTTCAGATCCTTATCAAGAGCCTGCTAAGCCGATGATTTCATCATGAGTTAAACTATTCAATAATATAGAGGCTCCTTTAGGGATGCCAGAGTATCAATCCAGCAAGCTGCACCATGGGGCTGTTTGCGGATCAATCAGCCGTGGTGGCTCCTTTGGAGACCTGATGCCATCAGGGGAGCACACAGCCCAAAAGCAGCCCCTCTGCTCCCCTGGCATCTGAGAGCCACTGACCCCCTGATGCCCATGGCTCCGTAGCATTTCCTACTGCCAGTTGGTAAAAGTTTCCAAAAATGTTTTTTGGGGCTATTTAGATGGTTTCCCACAGTCTGCTCTGGCAGGTGACAAATAACCTGAAATGCTCACGGGCGACGGGTGCCACTATTCAGAGGATTAACGGGAGCGGCAAAGCAACGCACTGCAAGGCACAGCGGCCTGCAGGGGAGCGAAGTGACGTGGGACGTGGGATGTCACAGGGGAGCGAAGCAACGTGGGATGTCACAGGGGAGCGAAGTGACGTGGGACATCACAGGGGAGAGAAGCGATACAAAGCAGGACTTGTGAGCCAACCGGCGGGCGAGACCCTGTCCGCCGGGGATGGGGTGGGACCGCACAGCCCCCAGCCAGCGCTGGGACTTGGCTGGGCTCACAGTGACTTTTGCCGTTGTCTTCAGTGCAAATGCGTAGAAACCCCTTCTCCTGCGCCCAGGGAGGGCCTGTAATGAGCTCATGTGGTTCTTCAGGGCTTTGTGGATGCCGGGATTGCGGGATCTGTCTAAAATGTGCGTTAAAAATCAGCTTATCTTCCAAATAAACTCTCAGAAATTCCAGTATCTCCAGGATGTGCTTGGAAGCACATTTATCCTTTTTGCTTTTGGTGTTTCCCTGCCACTTTTCAGCATTATTTTTAATGACACTTTGTTAACAGAGATCACTTTTGGTGGATAACACAGTATTTATGGAGAAACCAACAGCTAAATCTGGTTATCATTGATGCTGCTTATAAAATATACATAGCAATCAAGATACTGACCATGGCAGTAAATTGAAAATATATTGAAAACATAAAGCATTTTTTCAATTTCTTAGTAATACAAAAAATATTTGGGCATTTTTTTCCCCCTTGTTAAAAAGAAAGATATAGAAGCTGTCGTAAGGAAATCTGCAGCAGTGTTGGTCCAAACGCCGGCGTGGCGCGGAGGGCGAGCGGCGTGCTGGGGTTTGTGGGCTTTCAGATAGCAAACAGCCTGCTCTGGACACGCTACGGCAGTGCCTGGGGCACATTCCCATCTGCTGAAGGGCTCCAAGGGGGAGCCCAGCCCGATGCCAACGCTGACTCGGCATTAACGCTCACCGCCCTGGCCCGAAGGGGTCCTGGGGGCAGGTTTAGGGGCTACTGGAGGGTTGGTGGCTTTGCAGTGGTGGCATTAAAATACGTGACTTTCCCCAGTGCTGGGACAGGTCAGCCCTCCTGCCCCCCATGGCACAGCACAATTTGGGCATGTTGTTGGAGGGTTAACCCCAGCAACTGCTGGCTAAGTGTAAAAATATTAATAAGGCTGCCGCGGGTCGCCCTAAAATGGGAATTTACGGTGGTAGTCAAAGCTAATGTTTTGGATCAAGGCAACATCCTTTCTCAGAATGAAAAAGTAAATTAAACAGACCGTCATACGGAGGGTATGTAACCAAATCAATCATATTTATTGCATTTAATCAAAAGTTGATTCGGTTAAATTTATTCCATATGATACCCGTGCGCTTCGCGCGATGCACACCTAGCCGAGGTTGCTGGTGCGGCTCAGCGAGCTCTGCGCCGCTCACCGGAGGGAGGGCTCAACCCCTGTGTCATTGCACATTAATAAGATCAGGGGTATTAATTTGTGCACGATGCTCTGAGCAACGTGTGTGTGTATGTGTATGTGTACCCAGGGAAAGCGAGATGTGCTGCTGCCGTACAACGCGCCCAACAGCCGCCCGGCATGTGCCGGCACCGTCCAGCATGGCCTTGCAGGTAGGTGTGGTGGGGCAAAACCTGCCAAAAACCCCAGGTGGGGCCAGAGCAGGGCTGAGGGATGTGGCACAGGCACGCCGGTTTATGCTGTGCCGATATCCAGGCTGTAGGAACAGCAGCAGACACTGCCACCCTTCCAAGCCAGTGCATGGCCCTGGCAGAGCGCGCAGTCCCACGCCAGCCCTGCCCCTGCCCTGGCATGGCCTGGGCTGCTTTCAGCTCCACCGCTACCTGAGTCCACCCGTCCTGAGCAGAGATGTCCATGCCATTGGGAAGGCTCTTGGCAGCATCTCGGAGGAGCAGGTCCGTGGGAGCCAGGGGTGCTCGCACCTCCCCTGCCTGCCTGCACCCGCTGGGTGCTGCCTGTCCCCCATCCTGGAAGGAGGGCTCGATCACACAAACCTTCCTTCTCCTCCTGGAAGTTAAATATTAGAATTCTTCCTAGCTGCATATATAATTCCCTACATTAATCTTCCCTTAAAACATGTTCCTTCCACAAAGCCCCTCTGTATTGATCCAACAAAGACAATTATATATTAATGGGGGGAGGGAGAAACAGCTGAAATATTTGAGATTGGCCCTTCAGCTGGATTTATTACGTGTCTGAACTATAGTGTCTGCCTATTTTTTATTCTAAGCCTCTATGACAGGGGTCATGTCTTCCTCCATATACTGTACAGCGCTGTGCACTCCGATGGGGCTATATTAAATACCCGGGATGATTAATCACGCTGTGTAAATAACACGCTCCTGTTGTGTTTGGAGGCGTGCGCGCGGGTGTGCGTCAGCGGTGCCTCTATACCGCACAGCCAGAGCCCCGTCCCCGGCAACAGGTACTGCTGCCCCTCGCACAGGGCAGTTGTAGGGCCCCGAGCACCGCGCTCCGATGCCGAGGTGCTCCTTGGTGTGTGCAGAGGGTTGGTCTGGAGACCCCCAAGGTCCTTTCCAACCCAGATTTCTTCTGGGTTTTTCCCAGCCCAATCGGTTGCAGCGAGCTTTCCGAGCAGGATGCGGTCCTGGGGCATCCCCCAAAGGCGACGCAGCGCATGAGCCCGGGGGCTTTTCTGGTACCCTGCCTCTGCAGGGGACCCATCGCCCTCCGCCTCGGGGCGCAGAGCTTCAGGATGCCAGGGCACAGGGTGGATGCCCTTTAGGAGAGGGATCATCTACTGTCTCCATCCGTACCCCAAAATAAGGAGGCAAAGTTGGCAAGCTGAGAGCATCTGC
>NW_009258884.1:1078051-1078492 GCF_000687185.1 Egretta garzetta
TTACCAGGATCGACTGTTTGTAAATGTGTGTGAGATTAATGAGCAAAGGCTTCTCCATAACACAGAAGGTATGAAATCAATCCTGTGCTCCGAGAATAATGAGGGAATCAATAGGATTACGAGGTTAAGGCTGGAGTAAACCTGAATGACAGCTGCAAAATGAATTTTATTTGGAGGACGTGGCTGGGGTTAAATGAAATGTAATAAATAATGTAAAGCATTTAAGGGGTGGGGAAATGGTCCAGAGATGTAAGGAAGAACAGAAGGCCCCACAGTTGCTAGATCTGTCCAGCTTATATCCACGGTGTGTTTTCGCAGGGGTGTGATGAGCGTGTGCCTGCGGCTGGGCTGGTGGCACTGTGGGGTTGTGCCCTCTCCCCACGCTGTCCGGGACAGGGACAGGAGTGGGACGGTGGCAGGGGGTCTGCTGGGACCTTGGCC
>NW_009258884.1:1078580-1080640 GCF_000687185.1 Egretta garzetta
CAGGTTTGTGCATCCCTTTCTCCCTGTGCTTCTCTCCCGATGTCCAATTAAAAATAAATCCGACATTGCTGCCATCCCATTTTCCCACTGGCCACAGACCTCCTGGAGACCTGCTGCAGGGTGTGGAGACCTCCCTCTGCAGGGCCCACAGCTGCACCCGGGGCTCATATGCACCCCCACGGACACATCCCCCGTGCTTGTGGGGATGTGGACCCTTCTGGGGCTGCTCCGCCTTTGAGCCCATGGTAGTCAGATCCCGCTCTGCCCTGCTCTCCTCCAGGCACGGGGCAATGGGGAGCCGTGGGGCTGCGGCTGGAGGGGTTTGATGTCCTGTTGACCTCGGGTTTGGGGATAAAAGCTGTGCAGGTGGGTGTAAGGCTGGGATTTGAGGGGCTCAGCACCTTCTCCTGTGTGGCTTTAGGGGGACGGTTGTGGCATTGCTCAGCATCCAGCCTGCTGCTCTCTTGAGAGCTCAGCGACTTTCTATGCCTCGGTAAAAATTGAGCTGCTCTGAAAAGCTGGCCACAGCGGTGGGTGCCAAACCAGTCTGGACCCTGATGCTGTACCAGTTGCACTGATTTTTTTCAAACATGATTAACTCCTGGTTCCAATCCTCCCTGCTACAAGTTCTCAAGGGAGGAGATCTGGAGTTCCCGGGACGTGCTCAATGCTTTAGAGGCAGAGCCCAGCCCAGAGAGATGTCAGCCGCTTCTGCCCCTGAGGAAACACATTTCCCACTCCGAGGAGCAGCTCCGAGCAGGGATGGGACAGCAGAGGTTTTGCTCTTGAATCTCCATGTAAAAAACCCTCCCGCTTCCTTCTGGAGCCAGTCCCAAGGGAATTCATGGGGCACCGCTTGCCCCGGATGCTTTTCCATCAGGTTACCCCGCGCCGCGAGGGCTTGTCCTCCCGGAGCGGACCGTGCATGTGCGGCTCAGCCCTGCTAATAACGGCTGCGTGTGTTTTTCCAGTCATTAAGCGTATGACTAATAGAGCTGTCCTGGCTGCATAATGCACGCTGACAACAAGGAGCCTCAGGGGAGGGAAACAGAAATAGAGGGATATGAAGAAAATGGCTTAAATTTATCCCTCAGCCAGTAGATGTGTTTTCCCCGTAGGTGTTACATCCCTGCCGTGCTGGGGCGGGAGGCTGGGGAGGCACAGGTTGCCTTCCGCTGCCCTTTCCATTGGAGCTGCCTGGGGCCCTGTGTGTCCGTCTGTCCATCCCAAGCCATTCAATGCAGCACAGTGGCGCCCTGTGCTGTGATCTGCCCCCGTGCAGGGGAAGCCCCTGTGCACCCTGACCCCACCATGTGCTCGCTTTGGCTCCGGTGTCACCAGCATGGGCTGTTAAAGGCAACGCCGGCTGTCAGGCGTTTATCCCACTGCTGAGGAAGGGTTTGCAAACCTCTGCACGCACAGGCAGGTCCCTGCTGCCCGTGCATCGCTGCGTGCCCCTGCACACGCATGCCTTGGCTGCCCATGCATCGCTGCGTGCCCGTGCATCGCTGCATGCCCCTGCACACGCATGCCTTTGCTGTCTGTGCATCGCTGCGTGCCCCTGCACACACATGCCTTGGCTGCCTGTGCACTGCTGCGTGCCCCTGCATCGCTGCATGCCCCTGCACACGCATGCCTGTGCTGCCCATGCATCGCTGCGGGCCCCTGCACATGCATTCTTGTGCTGCCCATGCATCGCTGCATACCCCTGCATTGCTGCGTGCCCCTGCACACGCGTGCCTGTGCTGCCTGTGCATCGCTGTCTGCCCCTGCATCGCTGTGTGCCCCTCCACACGCCTGCCTCTGCTGCCCATGCATCACTGCATGCCCCTGCATTGCTGCGTGCCCCTCCACACGCGTGCCTGGTCCAGGGCAGCACCTCCCCACCAGCCTCCTGCAGACCCACCTGCCTCCCACATGAGACCTCTCTGCAACAGGATGCAGAAAAATGCCTTTAAGTTTCCTTTTAATAGCTCCTGTAAATCTTATTTTATGCTAAAGCTAAAGACACATTTATTATTGTCATAAAGGAGGAAGAACTGGCGAGTCCCCGGCTGCGC
>NW_009258884.1:1080653-1090167 GCF_000687185.1 Egretta garzetta
GAGCGGAGGCAGCGGGTGGAGAGCCACGGTTATCCCTCGCCATTTGGCACATTTGGGGACACATCAGTGACACCAGATGAAAACCTCTGGCTGCTCGTGGGGTGCAGTCCCCCATGCCTGGGGTGGGCTCGAGGAGCCAAGGGGCCTCGGGTGCAGGACGTGGAGCTGTGGGTCAGGGCTCAGGGACCAGACTGGGGGTGCACGTGTCGAAGCGCCTGGGTGCTGGTTTTGCTCCAGCACCTTCTGTGCCATAGGAAGCCATGCAGGATGCTTTTTTTTTTAATGTTTTTATTTAATATTTTTAAACCATTGCACAGGCAATCTCTATCCCAAATCCCAGCCCAGAGGTCAGTGGAGAATTGGCCCTGCACCTGCAACCTGAAACCAGCTCTGCCTGGCTGGCGAGCCCCATGCTGCGCCGCTAATTGAAGGGTTCGGGGGGGGTGGGTTTTCTTTTCTATTTTATTTTGAGGCGCTGTTTTGGAGAGCACGGCCAAGAATGGGAATTTCATACGGTAAACAGAAAAGCTGTTCTGAAGTTATTTATTGGTTCTGTTTTCCAGCACGTGGACTAGTATTGATTTATTTTGCAGTGTCTCTAGAGGCTTCTTCAAGGTTAAAATGTAGACATCGCATGTTAGGCTGGACTAAATACTGGCAGGAAAATGCATTTGGCTCTTTTAATTGGAAAAACACACTCCTTTTATCACCCCGAGGCCAAGACTCTACCACAGCAGCGCAGCACAGCACGCGGAGAGCAGGGGAACGTATTCAAGCGCGAGATGCTCTGGTTCATGCCTGCGTGGGGGATTCAGTGGGAGCGTGGAGGCCCCCACAACCACAGCCGGCTCTGGTGTCCTGCTGAGCCCTGAGAGCAGTCCCTGGGGGACGGTGGGGGCCAGCAGCTGTCCCGGGTGGGAGGTTGGGTGTGAGCATTCTGCTGGACAAACCTGCGCTGGGTTTAGGAGTTGTCATGGCCAAGCTTGGTGCCAGCTCCGTTTTTGCTGCTGTGAGCTCATGCCAATCGCCTTTGGGGGGGACCAGGCCCCCACCACCCGGTGGGTACGGCTCCGCCCGGGGCCCCCCCACCCGAGGGGGCGGGGGGGTCAGAGATGCTGTGGACTGAGAGCAGGAGACACCCACACATGCCCACCTCAGGCCCCGCTATTCCCTGTTATCAGTCCATACAGTTGCAATGATCGTTCAGCTGGAGAAAGTGATGGGAAGGGAATTATTCATCGCTAAGAAACACTTGATAACCCCTTGCATCCTCAAAGTGCTTTCCAGCCCCCATGCTGCTCCTGTACTGCTTGTGCCCTTTCCTTGGCAAGCAAAGGAACTCACCCCAGGCCATCGAAGGAGGCGGTGTCAGAGATGGGGTGGCTGCTGCCGCTGTGGGTCCCCCTTCTCCGTTGCTCCGGAGCTGGTAGTGAGCACATGCGGCCGGGGCGGAGGTGGGGAGCTCTGCTGGGAAGGTACAAGCTGAGGTTTAGAAATCATGATGTGTGAATTGAAATGGGAAGCAACGGATCTCGGGAATCACCGCAACTGCTACAAGGTGTTCCTGAAGCTGTCAGCAAGCCATCTGCCCGCTCACCCTAGGTAAACACCGCGCCGCGGCCACCATGGCCAGCCCTCCTTGGAAAGCCGTAAAGCAGAGGGGTCCCATGGGGTGAACCCCACCGGGGTGGCAGCGTGGGCCTGGGTGGGAATGGGAGGGGAAGGGCTCTGGTGCGTACATGCATGGAAGGAGCTGTGCTGTCTCGCTTGTGCTGGGGCTCTGGAGTGAAGCCCTGGCTGCGGCGCTCGCTCCTTTTCTCTCACTCGGAGCTCGTTATTCAAGAGTTGACGCTGCCCGTCACTCCCCTGCGTATGCCGCAGCCACCCCAGCCGCGCGGTGGGTGCAGCAGGGAAGGCAAGGAGCACACGTGCAGCAGGACACAGCTTGGGGCACCAGGGTGGAAAGCCTGCCATGCTCCGGTCCCACTGCACATCACAGCTCCCGGCACAACTTGGGCAGTGGGGATGTCACCGCCCCCGCAAGGGGGTTGTCTGGGTCCCCGATGCCCTTTGACATCAGGCACCTGCATGCACCGGTGCTCACGGTGACCCAGCTTGGAGGCCATGAAATGGCCGTGATTGCAAAGAGCCCGGTGACCTGGGGTGGCATGGGCGGCTACTGAGTCAGTACAGCCCCAGAAATGTGCCCAACGGGTTGGAGCTGCAGCATCGCTGCCACCCTGAAGGGCAGGGGCAGGGCCCATGGTTGGGACAGACCTGGCATCGGAGGGCCTGGGGGGCCACTCATGCCTCCCCACGGGGTTGGGGTGCAGCCCCGGTCTGGTGCCCCCAGCCCTGCACCTACTGTTTGCTGGGAACTGTTAATCACACTGTGCCTCAGTTTCCCCACTGTGCAGGGGACAGTGGTGGCCCTGTCCCTGTGTGCCCGGGGCAGCATGCTGAGCTTTGATGAGTCCTGGGGCTGAGTGAGCTGGAGAAAAGCAAATCTGGGAAAGAACAAGTGTTTTTGCAAAACTGGGCAAATGGGTGCCAAGGTCCATCTGTGCCTGGCGCAGCCATGCAGGGAGGAGTGCAGAGGGTCACAATTTTGGGGCTGAGCCCCCTCGCTGAGGACACTGGGGTCTGCGCTAGCCCAAGGCTCCCTGCAGTGCCAGCCAGTCCTCCTGTTCACTCACAATTCAAAATAAATACAGGGAGTGAACATGACCTTGAGTGTATAGTCTAAAGCTTTTAAAACTCTCCTCTAATTCTTTTAACTTCCCGCACATCTATCCTCTGCACCAGCCTCCTCATTTCTCTTTCTCTACAGTAAACTTATACCCTTTCTAAAGTGCCCAGAGAAGACGCCGTAGATGAAATGTTGCTTTAGCTTGATTTCCTATTCCTAACATATGCTTTAATTAATGTCATTTGCTTTGATTTGCTGCCAGCATGCCAGTGCAGCACTTCCTTCGTTTCCCAACCTTTACCATAACCTTGTGGGAATGAGTATCAGGTGTTCCCAGTTGATTTCATCTGTTAAGGGCATTTATCTTGAGCTCCGTGGTTTTTCTGTGCTGTGTCAGTGGTACCAGCACAGAGGCAGAACTGCAGCGTCCTCCTTCACTGGAAGCGGTGAGTATGTGTGGTACGTGGGGAAGGATGCTTGTACACAGAGCTCTGATCAACGTTTCTTATCCTTGTTTTTTCTACTTTCTAGGGCTGAAGGTTCAACCCAGAGCAGCGAGGAAAATGACAAAGCTTGGGAGAGGAGGGATGGGACCCCCAGCTCCTGGCTTCTCTGCATCAGGATCAGAGAGGCGTCCCTGCTGCCAGCCTGGACGCATGCTCATTTGTGGTGGTGGAGCAATGTTGGGGTCTGGGGCAGAGCCCCCTTTGCCTCCTCCTGGAGGTGGCTCCCAGCTAAGTGCAGGGAATGGCAGGGGCAGAAGCCCCTGGTCTCCCTCTGTAGCAGTGGTTGTGCTGAAGCTCGGTGGTGCAAACCTCTGTCCTGCTGCCCTGAGCAACAGGGCTCTGGGGGCAAGAGCAGCATCTCCTGCTGTCCCCACTGCTCCTGCTTATCCCCAAATTTCATCCTGTTGGTTTCTGACAGGTGCAGATTGACCAAGGAGCCCCTTTTGCATCCCTCTTGCTGTTCCCACTGTGTGGTGAGATGTGTGTGCCCATGTTGTTCAACACAGCTGTGGGTATGTGATGCCTTCCCTCCAGCTGGAGCTGCCCCAGCCTCGCTGCCCCACCAGGTCAGTGCCCTGAGCTGCCTGAGTGAGAAGGAAAACTGCTAATTTTTGGCCATCTTTTTCCTTCTGTTCTCCTGATAGAGCCAGCTTGGTCTCCTGTCCCAGGAGAACCCCAGGCAGAAAAGCATCATTAAGCTCCCCACGGCTTTCTGAAACTGGTGTGCTTGAGAGCAGCTCCCTGCACAGTGGAGCCCGGAGGAATATTTAGCAATTGTCTATTCTGGCCCCAAACCACTGGCACTTGCATACAGGCAGGCCTGAAATGGCCCCTTTCCCAGACAGCTCCTTAAGCAAGGTTTTCCTGTCTCTTTATTTAATGAATCTCAGCCATCCTTTCTCCCCTCGCTGGAGCCAGGGGCAGATGCAAGGGAGGGAGCACGCTCTGCTCCAGCACTTCATCTCTTCCCTCTCTCCAGTTTCTCCTCCTACCTGCAGCATTTGGGGTTCCACAGCAAGCCATGTCCCACGAGGAGGAAATTCCCAGCTTCTGGGCCCTATCCCAGTTGGCTATCGTTTCCCTTCCCGTTTGCTCTTGTTGAGAACTGCCCCCAGGAACAGGAGCATGATGCCTTTTTGCAGCTCTTCCCCTTGTGCTATGGGGGCAAAGCCACCCCAAAGGCTGAGCCCTGCTTTCAGAGCAATCCTGCTCGCGGGGCGAGGAGGAAAATGCCCAAAATGGAGAACGGCATTTGTCCCAGGCCTGGCCCTGCCCCGCTGCAGCCCGAGGAATGTGTTTCATCGCGGTGTCCCGGGAGCAGGGCAGAGGCGTGGGAGGGATGTAACTGAGCAGGGAGCAAGCCGCCACGTCCCGGAGGCCGGCTGGCGATGCAGGGTGGCTTCCTGGTGAGCGGAGTTACTGGGAACCAAACCCGGCTGAGGGTTTGCCTCTTTATGGGAGATGCTTGGGGGAAAATCCCATCCCAGCGTGTCCTGACGGCAGAGGGATGTGGTGGTGAATTTTGACGGGCTTTGCTGACCTGCTTCCTAGGAAGGACCTTTTATTCCCCCTTCCCTCCCTCCCCACTGCCAGCTCTGCAGCCTCCCAGGGCTGGGGCTGGCCCGGCAGCCTCTCCCCCCTCATCTGCGGGGCAGAAACCCGAGGCCATCACTGCCCTGGGACGCAAAACCCCTCCCCGAGGTGGCCCCTTCCCTCCGCAGCCTCCTGTTCCCCAGACCCTCGAGCAGCTCCCTTCCTCCCCGCTCTCATCTGCCTCTCACTTTGCCGCCTTCCCTCCCGCCTGGCCGCCTCCTCGCTGGCAGCTCCGCGTCCGGATGCATGTTTGTGTCTCTCCGCTCCGGCCCGTGAGCCCCAATGCTTGGATGCTGCCTGCCTGCCTGCGCTGCTCGCCGCTCCCCTCTGCCCTTTCAAATCACACCAGCCTTCCTGCACCCCTTGAATCTGCCCTGAGTGATTTAGCAAGGCCCCAGGACAGGACTGACCCCCCCAGGAGCATGACACACAGCTATCATAGGCATCTGGCAAGTGTTTAAATCCCCATTTGCTCCTGGCTTAGTGTTTCCCGTGAGCTCAGAAGAGTGGGTGTCCCCTTGCTCGTAGGTACGGTGCTGAGCCCTGCTTTGACCCGCTGCTGTGCTGCCCTGGGAGCAGGAGGAGGTTTGCCTCTGGGTAGCACCATGGTGGAAGGGGACTGGCCAAAAAGAGCTGTGGGCTCTGGCAGGGAGTGGGGGCTTGCGTGCGCTGGCCTGGGAGGCGGTGGCTTTGCTGATGGCTGAGGTGATGCTTTTGCCTAAATAACAACTGGGACACTAAGGTAAACAGTGGGAATGTGGGCTTCAGCCTCCATCCCAAAGCACGACGGTGCTCACCAGGCACTACTGGCACATGCTGGCGTGTTGCTGTGCTGCCTTGCTTGGTCTGTTGTTCGGTGGGGTCTGTCCAAGAGGCGAGGGTCCCCCTTGGGGTGTAAATGTGGCTGTTTGATCCAACCAGCCCTGGTTGCTGTGGCAGAGCAGCGTGCTGTGCCACATCAGGGGCTTGGGCAGGGGCTGTACCCAGCTCCGGGGCAGTGCTGGCAGCTGGCTGTCTTCATCCCTCCTGCTGGGAATTTGTCATCCGGACCATCGTTTTCCTCTTCACCCTGGAGAACAGTGGTTTCCCATAGCAGTAACCTCCTCATCTCCAGCACAAATTAAATAATAATCACTTTGGGCAGGACTTGCCCCGAGCCCCTTGTCCTCTGCGCATTGACGGGTGGATGATGCCAAATATGCTGTGCAGGGCCACGACATGTTGCTCTGAGAGTACGCTGGTCTGGTTTTGCAATGCCTTAAGGCAGTTTCTTGCTCCGATGCAAGGCTTCAGACAAGCCTCTCCTCTTTTCTTCCTGCCTGGTGAGAAGTGACTTGCAGTGTTGTCACTTGGTGGATTTACGTGCGTCTTGGTTTTGCTCGTAGCCCATGTGCTCCAGAGCAGCTTACCCAGGAGGTTCCGTGCATCCTCCTCCCGTTCCACCAAGCTCCCTGCAGGACGCTGAGCTGCCCTGGGGCTGCTCGCCCCTCTCCACGCACACATCAGGCTACCACCCCATCGCCTGGGTGCCTTATCTCCTGAGCCGTCCTCCGGGCCTTGGCCAAGGCTACCCAGTGATGCCGGTGACCACGGCATGTCTAACTGGGGACTTGTGCAACCAGAGGCACTGACCCGCTGACCTGCCGTAAATGGTGGCGGAGGCGGCTGCCGTGTGCGGAGCGGTGATGGCAGGGCCTGCGCGGGCCCCGTCCCGGCAACACCATTTTGGCTTGGTGCAGGAAGCAGAGCGGAGGTGCGGCCGCCGGGGCGCTTGCAGCCAGGCTGCATAAAAATCACAGCGTGCTGCGCGCTGGGTATTGTTCTGCTTTTATTTTTTAAACCATTATTTCCATTTCGGTGTGGCCCCCGTTTGCCTGCTCCCATGTTCCAGCACGCTGTAG
Source organism: Egretta garzetta (assembly GCF_000687185.1). Lineage (NCBI taxonomy): Eukaryota > Metazoa > Chordata > Aves > Pelecaniformes > Ardeidae > Egretta > Egretta garzetta. Next base: position 1,087,343 of record NW_009258884.1, read on the forward strand.
CTTCAGGGCTCTTTTCACTGAAAAACAAAAAAGTAATTGCAAAGCAGATGGAGCAATTTTATATATATAGATATATACATTGAAGTTAAATCAGACTTTTGGCTAGGAAAGACTGTTGGGGACTGTCTCAGCCTGATGTTCACCAGGGCAGCGATCTCTGGGCTACTTGTTCTTACACAGAGTGTTGCCGAGCTCACAGTAAAGTCTCTTCCGTGCAAAATGTGCAATGGACTTGAAATGTTGTTCGTTTTTTTTTTTCTCGATGCTGCTTTAAAAAATAGAAAGGTGGTGTATTCAAAAATAAAAATCCAGAGCACTTAGACAAAATTAGTGTTAGTTTTAAAAAAATAAAACGATTCCACAATTGTTTGCTTTTATTTGTAAAATACTGAAGCTTTTAAAAATTGTCTAGGTACGTGAATATTCGTTCACAGTTTAATTACTGCCGGTTATGCAGTGAACATTCCCTGTTTGCATCCTACATAGCTTTGCTTGAAATCACGAGGGGTAAGTACACTTGGTACACTGGGAGAAAATTATCAAACATCCCCCAAATATTTAAAAATAAATCAGAATATGGTTGTTGGTTTGATTTACTCCCTCTCAGTCGAGCTTGGTGCGAGACTGAGTAACACGTTAGTTTACAACGTTTTAAAACATTCGTTAAAATATTTACTTAATGGTCTAAAACAAAGCCTTAGAGCCTGCGAATGTGCCCAGGTCAGGCAAATACACGCGGATAATTCGACTGAACGATTTAGCAGCAAAGAATCACTTGCGTTTAAAACCGTGCGTATTTCCAATACCCCCTTAGTGCATCTATTTTAGGCAGATGCTTAAGATTAAAGGGCCGCATGTCAGCCCGTATCTTACCCAGGCTTCCTGTCATCGTTTCTTTGCAATTTAATTTTGTGTTTTCCTTTCAGCCTAGAAGTGTTTGGTACCAGTCTCTTGGCAAAAGAGCCTGAGGAATGGAAGGGTAAAGAAATATGACCCAGCTGCTATGCACAATGAGGTTTGTAAGTCCTTGTATGGTATAAATAAGCATATTACACAGTTATTAGAAATTTGGCACTCCCTGTTTCGAAGCCCGAGTCTGACGCTGTGCAATTCCTCCCGCGTATATGCATAATTCAGTATTAGCACTCCGTTCTTCCAGCCTTGTTACTGGCCGAATTCGGCAACTTTTTCTCAGTCCTCATCCATTCAAACCCTCCTCGGCGGTGTAAACCGGTGAGTTTCCGCTCAAGCCAATTTTTTTAGCAAAATTGCAGGTATAATATTATAATGTTCAATCTGCCATAGCCTAATGGCTCTTGCCATCCAAATTGGGGGAATATGCTTACACATAAGAAAAAAAGGAAAAAATATTCTGAAATATTTAAAGACTTTTAATTTGCTGTTCTTACCTTTCTGATTTCAGAAAGGCAATTTGAACATTCCTTTTGAGACTTTATAATCAAGGAGCTCTCTTTGTTAATTTATATTTGCACATAACACACAGTTATGAATGCTCGTTTTTAAACTCTAGGAAACATCTGTTCTCAGGATGTGCAGGATTGTACTCTGAGTTATAACATGTGGAGAGGTATGCAATTAACTGCAAAGCTGTTGATGCTGAAAAGAACTATGTCAGTATTAACTAGCTAAATAGCTAATTATTTTGCAACTTGGACATGCAAGAGAATTTTCAAGTACAGCCCAATGTAACAATGTTTACATAAAGTAAAACTATAATTTCAATACTTTTTTAAAATGGAAATTCATAATCTTTGAAAGATAAAGCTTCTCTTCTTGTTCTAATTTAATTTTTCAAATTCTGTTAAGTAAATCCATGTTTTAAATCAGTATTGCCTATCGGTATTTTTTAAAGGAAACTTGTTCTTTTGGGCTGTTTCCCTTGATGCTAAATATCTGAGTCCAAGATAAGTACTATACAGAGGTTGGGTTTGTGAGCATTGAAGTGGGTTAAAACATTGTCAGGATAATTGTGGTCTTCTGTTTTGGAAGTTACCCTGTTTGTAAACACCCAAGAGGAAGGCTTGAAATTGATAGAAGACAGAAAAACCTGATTGCATAGTCAGTCTGTAAAGTAAGCTTTATTGTTAATTAGATGGAAACAAGTTGCACGTAACTGACAAGCTTAAAATTCTGTACCTCCTTTTTAAAGAGTTAGTGTTGTAAAAGCATTTTGCTGCTTTTCTGCTGCTGACAAGCACTTGTAAGTAAAGGCAGCAGAGCATTGTTGGGCCTTGGGCTTAATGCTAAGCACGTTCAGGGTTGTCCTTCTCCCTCGTATTTGTGCACCGGTCTTTTTTGCTGTCCTTTAACTTGCTGCACCTGTTTTGTGCAAAGTCATCTCCTGAGGTCTGTGAGAGCGCACACATAATCTGACTGCAGAGTAACGAATGAATTGCTGCGTTATGTTGGGAAGCCTACGTGTCTGACAACATCAGTGCCACAGAGTGCACAATCTAATCAAGTAGAAAAGTCTTAACCGAGTAACTGGATATACAAAAGAAGGGGAGGGACACTTTTTTGGTAGCTTAGCAAATCTGGTAATACTTGAGACTTGACAGTAGTCTTGAGCTCTTCCTTATTATCAGTTTGGGGATATGTATGCACACACCTGAAAGTGATAGGCACATAGGTGCTCCCCCCCCCTTTTTTTTTTTTTGTTTTTTCCCTTTGGTAGGAGTGGGGAAAAGGTTCATTAAGAGGTTGACCCCAGTTTACTTTTTATTCTGCTCCTGTTCCCAATTTCGGCACCACGTGACGGTGGGAGTGAGTTTGGGTTTAAATTCACTTTCAAGAAAACCCACAGT
>NW_009258884.1:1093740-1097609 GCF_000687185.1 Egretta garzetta
TCCCCGTGGCTGCTCCTGCCCCCGGGTTTTGGGAGCCCCAGGGCGATAGCGGGGTCTGTCCATTCCATCGAGGCACGGAAACCCCTACCAAAAAGAAAAAAAAAGGAAAAAAAAAAAAATCCCTTTGGCCACAGTGTCCCTCCTGGATGTGAAAGTCTGCAATTAAAACCGGCCTCAGTTTGTTTCCCTTATTTTTGGCAAAGGGCAGTGGAATTTTTGGGATCTGTCCTCCTCCCGCACAGGCAGGACTGGGGCTGCTGCGGGTTTTCCCGGGGGCGAAAGGCTGCGGCGCTGTTCCGGGGTGCGCAGCCACCAGCCCCACGGCCCTTCCCAGCCCCTCTCCTAGGTTTTCTCAATCATTTCTTGCAATTCTCATTATCTTTATTTTTCCAGACAATAGAAAATATCAAAGTCTATCTCCATGAGAAGGAGCTATGGAAGAAATTTCATGAAGCTGGCACCGAAATGATAATAACCAAAGCAGGCAGGTTAGTGAAAATTCCCCGTGAACATGTATTGCTTCTGAGCCGTATGAAATGTCCCTGTTTGCCGAGACTGGGTTTTGCAGAGCTACTGTAATCGGTGGCATTTTAAAAAATTATTATTGTGATTGCAGTTTTCAGTAAGATAATTTTTTTCGGTGTAAACTGTGCATGTGTTTGAGTGTGGTAATGAGATTATGGATGCAAGAAAGAGTTGCGGAGTCATTTGCTGCATCTAGTCCCGATTCTCTTTGGTAATTCTTCATTTTGTTATTTGTTTTTTTTTAAGATGTTAGAATGATTGTGGCGCTACTTTTTTTTTTTCTCCCCCCAAAGCAAACCCCACTCCCCTTTTCTGCGTAGTGCACTAAGACCCGTGCTGGGATACTTGCGCCAAAGTTTTAGCAATACGAAAGCTTAGGCTGTGCTTTTAATCTCAGAACTGAGAGAGAGGCAGGTACCGCTTTTATCCTGTTAGGTGTGGAAAAAAAATCTGTCTTCCCTTGGAAAAAAGCAGTGTTTTTTACCAAACCAGAGCCCCCTCAGCGTGTACACCCAGGCCCGGGTGGGAGGGAGCTCAGCGGCTCACAGAGGCTTCGCTTCCCCGGGGAACCCATCCCTGCGCCTGCTCAGGGCTCCCTTCCCACCCGGGCTGCCCAGGTGGGAAATGGCAGAATTAACGTCAGAAAATTAAACATCAGAAATCAACCTCAGACCATCACCAGTCCGGGAGTCAGACGGTTCCCAACAAAACTAGCCAGCTCCCACTGTGGGCACTGAAATATCTGTCCTTGGCTCCTGCGGCAGCGGGCTCGCATCGCTGCTGCTGGAAAAGAAAAATTGCTAGGCTTTGGTATGAAAATCCATTTAATTCTAACACAGCTGTGTGGTTCTGCCATGCCCTGCAATTGCTGATTTTACACCATGCTCGGGAGCTATGGAGGAGGGCATTCAAAGAATGGGGAGCAAGCAGAAAAAAAATAATTCCACAATCAATATCTATGCAGTTCTTTTTCCCTTTGGTCCCCGATCCTTCGTGCAGGGCAGCTGGGGAGCTCGGGGGGGGGTCTTTTCTCCCCCGTATGCTGCTCACACTGCAAGACCCAGACCCCAGCTCCCAGCTTTGGATTTGGGGAGTGATGAGCGGTTTCCCTCTCCTTTCCCCCGTCCCCAGCAGTGCTGCTCTGTGCAGCAGCCGGCCAGCGTGGGGAAGCTTTACTCTAATAACCAAGATATTCCCGTTCGTCCCCCTGGAGAGGGGGTGTATGTCCCAGGGATCTTCAATTTGTTTGCTATTTGGCCTATTTACGAAGTGATTGTGCAGGTAACTCTGTCCTTATCACACTGCATTTTGGTGTATAAAATCTTAGTGCTTGTTCTGTGGCGTCTGCTGATGTGAAGAGCCGGATTCATTTTGATAGGTCTGCTACCTAAGTCAGCTAAGACTAGGGGATCAAGACCTCAAATATTTCACCCTTAATTTATAGTATCTGAGTGTGTCTGTGCGGGACGTGTAATATCTTTACCAAATTCTAGACCCTAAGCATCCCAAATGTGCATGTTATCTCTTTGTAAGTCTTAACGTGGATTGTTTAAACAAATCCATATGTATAGGGCTCAGTCCCGCATTCTTTGTCCGTGGAGCTGGCAGTGCACACGTAGTCACCTTCCGTGAGCATGTGGATGGGGTTGAGGGGATGGGGGATTGACCCCCGAGATGTACAAAACTTCGGATTTTTAAGTTACCAGGACAAATTTTCCATTTGTGGAAAATCAGTGCAGCACCAGCAAGCTAGCAGCATTTTAATTTTTTTTTTAGAAATAGTTTTTAATTTAAAAAAAAAAAACAAACCTGGCTGAAATGCTGATGAAACAGAATAGTCACTTCGTTTGTTTTCTCTGTGTCCAGCTGCAAACGGTGTCAAAATAAAGGGCCACATTTTTATCAGTGTTAGCAGTGAGTCCAGCGGCTGCCGGGCTCTGGACCCCCTGCCGCGACGCTGCCGGGCTGGGGCTGAGCAGAGACCGGCCGGGCTCTCCAGTGGCACCGAAAGCAGAAAATGCACGAAATAATTAGCATGAGGATGGCAGAAAAAAATCGAGTAACTTAAAGCCTGTGATCGCTTAAGTCTCTTCGTTCATACTGAGTGCCAGGCTGAGCCACTTGTGTCCGTGCTGAGACCAGGGCAGCCCAAAAGCAGGACCGTGCCGTCAGCCATAATGCAGATGATGAAATGAAAATTATTACTTCATGCAGATTTTATTTTACCCAAGCTATTTATTTATAAAGAGTAGCAATAATAAACCTCCTCTTCACCCAATTAAAAAAATGATGGTTAATGGAGATTTGTATGCACTTGCATTTAGCATTGGGGGGGGGTGGGAGAAGAGGGAAAACGGTTAATTGCAGGCACTAATTAGGACTCTAATCCCCCTCCCAGCAGGCACAGAGATGCCCCTGAATGCCGTTAGTTGAAATCACTTAAATGTCGGTCGGTCTGACCTCAAGGGGCACAAACGAAAAGAAATTGAAGCCTGATTTTTAAATTTCAAACAACCAAAAAAAGTGACTTTAATGACAAGTTCACTCAATGGAGAGGAAATGTAAAGCTCAGCGGAAGCGTTAATTCCATGGCAATGGTGTAAAATAGCCTTTTTGTATAAACAAGGCAAATATTGATAACTTAGCGGGGGGGTGAGGGGGAGTCATTTGTTTCATTCTTTGTAGAGCTCCACAGAACGAGCCAACTATAAATTATCGAGAATTTAGGGCTGAGAATTACTTTGGGGGATTATTACTCCCTCTTAGGACTGATCTGTAGGAGACATTAGGAGAACACAGCAAGCTCACCATTGAACTAGAAATCATGTTGTTGCCAAGAAAGCTTGATTTATAAAGTGGAAACATCTTTAAAATGCACTCGCTATCTTTTTAACGTCCGACTGCTTCATTGTGGGAGGGAAAAAAAAAAGAGATTATTTTATATTAAAAGGATCATCAAAAGATAAAAAGTTTGTGTTAGCAAAGTTCCCTGAACTTTGCATAAAACCGCTCGCCTCCTTCAGACATAAAATCCTGCCCATCGCAGCGCCCAGAGGATGGGACGCTGGGCTCCATAAATCAGAAGCTTTTCTTGTTCCTCCTATTTGAGGTTTGTTCTAATTAGGAATTTCTACTCCAGAGGATTTTCTTTTCCTGGGTTTTAAAGGCTGAGTTACATGCAGTGCACAAATTGCCCCGTCTTTCTTTGCCGTTGCCCGGAGCTGTAGGTACCCAAGGGCTGCCTAAACCGGAGGGGAACGAGAACAAAACCAGGCACGCGTAGTTTGCTTTCAGCGCTGAGCGTCGCGAGTGGCGTTTTGCAGAGCAGCTTTTTTGGAAGACAG
>NW_009258884.1:1097689-1102310 GCF_000687185.1 Egretta garzetta
CGGCCCGGCGCCCCCCGCCGCTCCCGCTCCCCACTCCCAGTGCGGGTGAATGAGCTGTGCACGCCTGGGTTTATAAGTAAGACTGTAATTGTTCACAAATCCTCCCATTTATTTAAAAAAAAAAATAAAAAAAATCCAGGTGGTGAGGTCCTATTAAATCAATTTAATAAAATCAATGTAGATGGTAATAAAGGGGACAGGGTATGTTGGAGGGTGGAGATGAGGACGTACAGCTGAATTCCTTCCCCCTAGCAGCCCCGCTGTGCGGAGCATCGTGCTGGATGTGCCCGTCGGGCTTTGCCGCCGCCTGTCCTAGCAAGGCGCACGCCTTTCCCGCTGGATTTCAGGCATCCCATAGTGATGAAGTTGTACGAGGGGTGGGTAGAGCAGAAAGCAAACAAGAGTCTTCGTTATAACGCTTGCTTTCCGATTTCATCTCGCTCTGATGTGCTGTTATTTAACTGAGCAATTGTAAATTTTTTTTTAACCTTGCAGCAAAGCCCGCTTTGTCTCTCATAATTCTTTGTGAAATCTCATCTTCCAGACCTTATTTCTGCAGGAGGTTAATCTCTGCTCGCACAATCTTCCTGGCTCAGGATTTATTTCTCTCTGTTAGCCTTTATTCAGCTCTAGCTCTTCCCTAGTTTTTCCAGGGTGCCAGTCTTTGCAGCATTGCAGTTTCTACCCAGGTACTGCCAGGAACAAACAATTTTATGAAGCTTATGGCTAAAAATACCATTAATGGGATGTCTGGTCACTTTTTCATGAACAGTCACTTAAGAGAAAATAATGTGCCATTCCTCTATGGTAGCACCACCGTCCCGGAGATGTGAACAGGAGGCTTGAGATACTGAAACTGAGTTTTGGGTGGAATGCAGGACGTGCACAGGTACGAAGATAGCTTCAGTCTTTGTGGTAGCAGGTTTTAAGAAGCATATGTAGGAAAATACTGCACAGCAAAAAAAAAAAAATCAATAAAGCAGCTTGCATGTGTGGAAAAGACGCAAACCCCCTTTAGATGTTCAAGTTTCATTTTAAAAATGGCTTATTTCAGTTTAAAAAAATCTGTTCCTAATCAACTTTAGTAAACCAAAATAAAACTAGATTTTTAGGACATCAAGGTCTGAAGAAGTATAAATGCTTTGGCTAAGCTGGTGCAGCTTTCCTCTATGAATAATCCTTTAAAAGTTAAATTTTCCATGGCTCTGTAGGGCATATGGATGCCCAGTTCTCATTACAATTAAAGGGAAATATTTGTCCAGAATCTTTTGAGGCAGTTACAAGAATCTCTGCTGAAGGTTTTTGATCCAAAAGCAAACCTTAATATCCGAGATCAGCGATGGAATGTGAGCCATCAATTTAAAACTTGGAAATAAAGTAGATATTTAAGGAATGTTTGATCTGCTTAGTCCTAAATTGGGGGTCCTGGAATTACCCTGTTAGGGCAAACTCCTGCTTTTAGGGAAAGGAGCAAGAGCAAACTCCAATGGCTCTTGGCCGTGCTGCTAAAGAAGTCGACAGCTTTGGCAAGGAAGACGGAGCTTGTGCGCGCTGAGCAGGGCAGGGATGGGATTTTAGTTTTTAATATGCTTCTCTCTTCGAACAGCAATCCTTGCTTTTAGTTTGTTAAAGACACGGGACGCTCATGGCTAAGGGTGTTCCCAAAGCTTTCCCCTCTTGTCCTTAGGCTGGAGCTGCAGCAGCTCAGGCCAGGCTTGCCGGGGAGGGTATAGTCAAGCCCAGACCAGCCGGGGAAGATCCCCACCATCGCTCGGGCTCCGTCTCTGCGTGGAGGGCTCATGGGCGCGGGGGCTGTGGATCATCTCCTGATGAGCTGGCGCATGGCCTGGCACCGACGCCAAGGCTGCTCCTCCGACAGCCCCCGCGGAGCCTGCGCCACCGGAGCGGCTGCTCTGCAGAGCAAACCTGCCCTGAAATGCTGCAGCACTGGGCTGATGGCCATGCTTTTGGCCATACCTCTCTGAGGTGCTGCTGTGCTGTGCTGCTGGTGCCGCCAGAGGCTGCCGGCACCAATCTCTCCCATCCTCCGGCACGTTGGGACCTTTTCTGCTCAACTTCAGTTATGGCAAAATGAAAGCGCCGGAGAAGCATCCCATGGCAAGAAGCCTGCCCGTGTTTCAAATTACCATGGGGCAAAGAGAGGAAATGTTTCTAGACCATGAAAGCAGCCATCCAGCTAACCAAGTTCTCAAGTATGTGAGAAACAATGTTTTATTTAAAAATCAGATGCGCTAGCCAGAAGAAAAAAATACAACCTCGCCATTCCAAAATATAAAAATCCCTTAACTGTCTGACCTTCTCATCACTAGGTCATGGTCCTGCCACCAGATAAATCTCTCCTATCTGTCCATAGGCTGGGAGTTCAATGTTGCTTGTGTTAGTGACAGTGAATTTGGGGCTGAAAAATGAACTACTGATGAGAACTCCTGTTGAACCTGTATTGTTTGTTATTCTGAGGCAAGGATCTGGCATGGGCTAATCCAGCACTTCAAAGTTAACTGCTCTTACTTTGTATACAGAGCGTCATAGTGGAGTGGCGTGGGTGATAAGAGAAATAAGGGACTGAGGGTTAGGATACACTGGGAAAATGGGACCCTGTTGAAAAACTCTTTGATCTCTTTAAAGTATTTTCTGAAAGCAAGAATCTATCAAAAAGGAAATGCCATTTAAAACACTAAAAGAAACAGCTGACATCCCCAAATTTGTTTTAATCTGCTCCGGAGAATATTATTTTTGAAGATGCGTTAAGTCGGTGGAAGAAGTACTTGTCAAAAGAAAGGAAATTAGAAAAAAGAAGAAAGGTCATCGGAATGGAAACGTGGTTCTTGAAGCCTCTGCACACCATTCCTTTCCCTCCTAATGATGAAGATGAGGAGAAGCATCCTTAAGCAGCCATGGCCAATTCTCAAGAAGAATTTAGGGTTGCATTAGTCGTTAGCAGGGATGCAGGCATGTCATCTGCCTCGGTGCTTTGAAGCCATCACTGGAGGCATCTCTGCATGCCCAGCAGCTTCTGAGGAGGTGGTCTTTCAGCCATGACATGGCTTGTTAGCCAAGATGTTGAGTGATTTCTTGTTTTTCTGATCCTTTCACGACCTGATATGCCATAAGCATCACCTTTCCAGCCAGCACCGTACAGGAGCTTCTGAAAATCCAGTCATTGCTTTACGTGACCACCCCAAAATCAAGGATTGTAAAATCACTGTCTCTTTGGAGATCTTTGTCTTATTGAAACTCCTTTTGAAAATAGGACTTCAGCTGCTGAGCTGCTGAAGGGCTGGGGGATGTTTTTACCCCCGAAGGGGTAGAAGGAAGCGCTCGGTTGTATCTGAAGCACCATCCACACCACCGGGACACGCAGTGAGTCCACACATTCCCATGGGCTTCAGAGAACACTGACAGCCTTTGGTAAGGACGTGACTTGGGTTGTTCCAACAGGACTCAGGTGTCTTGTTTCCGTGCAGTTTTCTCTATGGAAGTACCAGCTGAGTTCCCCATGGCTTCCTTGCTTACTGCGTGCGGTTAGAGAAACCCCTTCCCAGTGCGGCGGGGGGCCGGCGGTGCTCAGATGAGCGCTTTGAGCTCTTTGATCAGCTCTGATGCTTTTGCCTTCTCTGGCTGTCTGTTACACAGACATAAGCCTTTATTGGGCCTGGGAGCCTTGCAGTCACCCATCCCTCCAGGACCAACCAGGTCTGCTCATATGGGGATTAAAACACAAGTAAGGTGCCCACGAAGTGGCCAAGCCTTGGGCGCCCGGAAGGCTGGGAACTGCTGCCCCAAATGAAACCAAAGCTTTCCTCTTATCGCTCGCTTCCAAATCCAACCAACCCATTACACATTAATTAAACTTTGTTTGAACATAATAGAAGCTTTGGCTCCATGTCAGTAACTGCTCCATGGTTAAGGGGATTGGATAGTAATAGAATAAATAAATAAACAAGAGATGCTTATTCTAACAGTTCATTTTAAAACAATTTGTGAATATCATGTAGAGATAAAATGTGCCTAGCATAAACTTAGCTAAGCAATGACTGCTTCATTATCAGAACAAATAATTCACTCGCACATCATCTTTGAAGCTTGGGAGGGCTACAGAATTGTGCTGCTTGTTTATTTTCCTGGCTTTTACTGTTTTTGCTACATTTCATCTGCACAGAGCTGCGGGGAAGACATCACCTTGCGCCTCACCCCCAGCGACCGGGTGCTAGGCCGTGGTATTTTAATGCCGTACCAGATAGCCTGCTCGCACCATAGCCTTTCTCCTGTGATCGCTTTCTTTGAGGGCAGCTTTCTCGTGTGAACGTAAAAAATGATTTTGCTTTTCCCCTCTGAGCAGCACCGTGCTCCTGCCGGTGCGGGCAGGGAGGTAGAAATGTACCTGTCGGAGCTACTAAACCCAGCCGAGAGATTTGAGGGGTGTAGGAGCCCATCGGGACGGTGCGGAGGAGTCTGGATGGTCCACTGGGTTGAACTAGAGAAAGGGAACTGCGGGTTTTGAGCATTGGGATCCAAAATCGGGATCTACTGACACGATGTTTTGCAGAAGAAGAGGCTGTCGGGGCTGATACTTGGCTGCTTGTGCTGCACTCGCCTGTGC
>NW_009258884.1:1102371-1103439 GCF_000687185.1 Egretta garzetta
CTGACGCGTGTGGTGGCTTAGGCACACACCTCGTGTGGCTTTCAAAAAAACCAAACATAAAGGGGAAGAAATTGGTCCAGTCCTGGATTTCCCCACCCCAGGGATGGTGGCGGCTTTGGCACGTTCAGGGTGTTTGCTGCAGCCCCGGCACACTGTGTCTGACCAAGCTTTGGGTCTGAACAAAAGAGGACGATGCCAGGAGTTGCTGCTTTTAATCTCCTGATTACTGGTGGCTTTAACTGCACCTGATAGTTGGTTTATCCCGTGCTGCACATGTGCTGGCATTTAACCTCGCTGAGCTTCCCTGTTTGCGAAGTCTCAGCAGGGCTGCAGCTGCCTTCAATGCAGGAGGTGTTGCTGAGGGTCGGATGCTACCCAGAAAGCCCCAAATTGACAATTTTTGTAACTGGTTTCCGCACAGCGAAGCTCTCACCCGGTTTGGAGTTGTGCGTGGCGGCAGGAAGGAGGGTGGGTAAAACGCGGGTCTGCCCACATCTTGCTTCAGACCTCCCACCAAAGCCAGGCTGAGCTTTCCCAGAGCTTGGCAAGACGTTGGCAAGTTTTTATTGCAGCGCTGGGTTATTCTTCTGCCGCTGCTGGTCCCTGAGTGATGGATGATGAAGCAAACTATTGTCAGGGAAAGCTGGCCGAAGCGAAGCATCCTCCGCGGAGACGCCCATCCGCCTGAGAGCTCCTGCCTGCAGAGATTTGGCAGAGGGGACGGTTATGCAAAGCTACTACTGAGCATAGAGCCTATGGCTGTGAGTAGCTCCATTGACCTGGAGTGAATTTGGGGAAGGAGGCAGGTTTTTGGCCCCTTCCCAGGGCTGACGGGGAGCTGTATAGACCCACTGTAGGCACAGCCCCGCTGCCGGGCAGGGCTGGTGCAGCCTTGTCCCTCCGCCGTGGTTTTCTGCTCCCCTCTTTCAAGCGGAACATTGACTAAGAGCCAGGACAAGATATTAGGTGCTCTCTCTTGCCTTTTTTTTTTTTTTAAAATTGAAATGCTATGACTGCATTTTCTTGGCCCCAGCTCTTCGGTTTGTCATCCCTTCCCACCAGCACCGA
>NW_009258884.1:1104061-1110519 GCF_000687185.1 Egretta garzetta
CATTTGTTCAAAATTTTCCTTTGGATTATTGAGGGTTTCGATCAATTCCAAGTTTGGTTATTTTGATGAACAGCTTGTTTTTCTTTCTTTCCTTTTTTTTTTTTTTAAAATTGAAATGCTATGACTGCATTTTCTTGGACCCAGCTCTTCGGTTTGTCATGCCTTCCCACCAGAAACGCACAACCCATGTTTGTATCGTATTGCAAAGAGATATTTACTAAATGAGCCTCTGCCAAGGGGTTGAGAAATATGTTTTCATTAAGAAAATTAAACTGACAAGTCCCTGGACAGCACATTAGTCGCATATTTTTTTTTTTTAAGGCCAAAACGCAGCAGCTAATAATAATGATGAAATGTCCGTGCACAGCCAAATTACTAAAATCTACCCCATGTTTTCCTGGAAAAGAATGCAGAGAGTTGGCAAACTTGGTTGTAGCTGGGTCTGTCGGCTGCCGAGTACAATGCTACCACTGCAAGATAGCGAGCGGGTTGCAAGTTAAGCAACACCTTCAATCAGATGTGAGTCCCCATTTGTTATCCTTAAAGAATTTCAGCTGTATATATTATAGTAGTACTTTGGCTCTTTGTATTTATTTTAGAGGGCTATACTAAAGAACATTATAAACTCAGGCATGTCCATGCTATATGAACTCCATATGCTGAAGCTTAATTTTAAATGCCATTAAAAAAGCACTTAACATTTACAGTATATCAGTCCGGCTACTTTAGCAGCTTGGATGTACTACAGTAAATGAAATGATTGAGGGGAAAAAAAAAAGGAATTCAGAAGCTAGATGTTATAAAAATCCCCGATGTGGGATGTTCGCCTGGTACGACACAGTAACTGTCAAATAGTATCCATCTCATTTCTGGTTTTTAATCAATTCCTCCTATTTTTTGTTTCATTTTTAAATGTCATTTTAAGGCCTAATTTAAAAAAAACCAAAAATCTTGGCATTCGGATTGGATTCCTTATGCGATTTTTTTCGATGTGTGAATTGGGCTGTGTATTCGCAAATTGAAATGTCCTACTGTATTTATCCAGGTGCTTACCTGGAGGAGGACAAGGTTAAGAGGAGTGCAGAGTTTATGAATGAAAATCAAATATGGACATTGGTAAACCACCCCTTTTTAGTCCTGGCTAATTACATGGTAAACATCTGGAATTTATGCAGGGCAGTTAAAAGAGTCGATTGAAATGATTTCGAACAGGGCCCATTTTGTTGCCCTCTCCCCAAGCAGCGACAAAATGGTGCTGCAGACCTGGGCCAGCTCGGCCGGGCGCGGGGGCAACGCAATGGCGGGGGAATGCGGGATAAAGCCGGGGGGGGCAAAGCGGCCTCGATGTCTGATGGAGAAATGACATCAGGATTCGGGCCCTTCTTAATTAGGGTAATTAGCATAACTCCAGGATGTAGCAATTCTCATCCTCCGTCCCCCTTACACCAGTGGAAGGGAGAATTTTCATTCCTGGCTAGTTGTTTGAAGGCTGTGGTGAGCCAGTTTGCTCAATTGACTTGTTTGTTTTTACTGGGTAAGGAGGAGATTGGGAAGATAGAGCCAAGAAAATAGCTACTCTGAGGATGTAAAGTGCCCGATCCTGCAAATCCTGGCTCCTGATGCAGTCCTGAGGGCTGGGGAAGCCCACGGCAGTGCCCGTACCCATCAGGGCCATCTCCTTTGGATCGCAAGACCAGACCGTGATGGTATATACTGGTTTCACGGCCATAGCTTTGTAAAAAAACATTCTTTAATATTGCAAAGATTCTTTAGATATGTAAGCTCCATGTAAACGTTCTTTAATGATACGCTAGTTTATGTGACGTTCCCCATGTGGTGTCGTTTGCTCCCTGTCCACTAAAGTCAATGGTAAATCAGTGGGACGGGCGCGTTTTCAGTGGGGAGCTCTGCGGTGCTCCTGGCTCAAACAAGGTTTAAGGGACATGCTGTGTATTTGGGAAATTCGGAAGGCCAGAGGAGGGGTGGCTGTTGGCACCACTGCAGGGTTTAACCCTTAGTCTGCCCCCCAGGCTTTACTGATCCTCAGTTTTCAGCCTGTTGAAGGGAGCGCAGGTTGAGCTACTGCGCAGGAGCAGCGGTGGGACGCGGTGTCGTGGACATTGGGACGTGTGAATGAGAAAGCTGCGTGCGCTTCGCTGCTTCTGAAGCGTGCTCAGATCTCATGCCTTTTCACGCACTTGCATGGCAACAAGAAATCTGCATTTTTGCTGCTGCTGTAAGCCACGTGGAGCCTCTGGGGGTAGCGAGGGCTCCCTGTCCGAGCCTCCCGTCAGGAGGGATGTGTTGACCCCCCCTCATCTCTCTACACCCACCTTTTCCTGGCACTGGCCATAACCCCCCTCTATATACCCCCATCCATATGTGTGCCCCATTTTGCATTAGCCCTGTGTGTTTAATTCATGCGATGTATCAGCAGCGCTGATATTCTGTAGCTCATTTGTCCTAGCGTGCATTCATCACATGGCAGATCCGCCTTTTGGGGTGCTGCTCTGAGTTTCCATCAGTGCCAGCGCTGCTCCGGGCTGCTCACTAACGTGTTCACCCTTTGCTTTTCCTAAGGAGGATGTTTCCTAGTTACAAGGTTAAAGTGACCGGAATGAACCCCAAGACCAAGTACATCTTGTTGATCGACATCGTCCCAGCTGATGACCACCGGTATAAATTCTGTGACAATAAATGGTAAGAGAACATTTCCGTTTGCCTTCTTTTCCGTAATAAAATCACAATCGGATCGACCATTTGCTGTGCAAACTCCGAAACCAACATAAATACCTTCCCACGGCAGGGATGCCAACATCCTGGAGCTCTCTTCCGTGGAGCAGTGATAGATACAAGAGCCAATGGCTGGAAGTTAAAACCAGACAAATACAAAATATTCTTAACAGCCGGGGCGCTTAACTGCTGGAACAAACTGCTGACGGGGGTGGTGGAGTGCTCGGTTCCGAAGCGCTGAGGGTTGGTTGTCTTTTCAGAGGCCATGTGCAGGTGTAAGCGGGTAAAGCCACAGCCTGCATTGTATCAGAGGATGGACCAGGTGATCTTATGGTCCATTTTGGCCCTCAAAAATAGGTATCGACATGAGTTGAGGAAAATTTTTAATTGCTTTCTTCTGTAGTAACATTTTGCTTTGAGGTGATCAGCTGTAAAGCAAAACGGGGGGTGGTTTACTCAAAGCCCTGGTTCAGCCAGGCTGATCCGGCAGGCGAAGGGAGCAGCGATTCCCCCTCTCGCAGTCCAATGCCAGATCCAGTTTAGAGGGTTTTTTTTATTTTAATTCATTCTTCCTCTGGATTTTCTTCCTCTTCCGTTATCCTTCCCTTCCCTGTGCTTTTGATAGTAAAGTTACTTACCCAGGAGGCAGCTTCTGACGAGGGAAGCGCATTGGTTTTTGCTTTTTACCCCCAATCTGCCCAGCAGCCTCCCTCGCTGCAACTGTTCGCCGTGCTTTTCCCAAACCCTTCCACTGACTGCCGCCTGGTGAAAAGACGAGCGATGGAAAACTTCGTAGTCATTTCAATGGGAGCGAGCCTGGTGACATCCTATAAAACTGTAATAATTTACTTGCACATTAAGGCTGCTCTAGTTTTTAAAAAATCCCTTTTCCGCTCACTTTTGTCCTGGAGAGCCGCTGGGTAAGAGGAGCGGACTGAGCGCCTCCACAGCGCGGCGGCCACTTTGTGTTTTAACCATTAAGCCCTAGATGATGGATAGCTGTTAACTCTGTTTAATTTAGCTTTTGCCAGCCCTAGAGCTGTTTCCCCTTTTCATTTTATTGCTGCTGGAAAGTCTCTGTTGTTTTTGATAATACTGCTTTTACTGGTGTTTTATAAGAGGAGAACAACGCACAGGACCGGGGGAGTTGCCATGGAGTGGTGTCCCATGGCTGGGTCTTGTGTCCATGAGAGCTGGTGATGGTGTTGGTGTGGGGGCAAGGGGAGATGGCAGGAGGTATGGGGGGCAGCACCGTGCAGCAGCACGCAGCTCCGGAGCGGGGAGCAGCCCCTTCCCACCGGAGCTGCCATCTCGCTGGGGGCTGCGGGAGCCTTGCATGGCTGGGGAGGGTGCACCCCTGCCGGTACCCACTCCTGCTCGCAGGTACCTTCTCCTAGGGAAGTGCGTGAGACCGTCTCCCCTTGCAGAGTGGCCTTTGAAGGCTTCATCTTCTCCAAAAACCCAGGCAAGATTTCCCCCTTGACCAACGCCAACACAATTGCCATGGCTGCCCCAAGGAAATGCCGTGTGGGAGCAGAGACGGGGTTACTCTGCCAGCCTGCGATGCTGGAACGAGGAGCCCAGAAACCCCACGAGCAGCAGGAGCCCCTCCAAGCCCCCGTGCCCCAGCGTGTCCCTCCAGGGCTGGCGGGAGGGTTTCTGGGTTGCGTTCGAGGGCAAAACGCTCTCTGGCGACCGCTGTGGAGGTGATGCGATTTGTATCCGCTGTGTTTGCAGGATGGTGGCTGGGAAGGCAGAGCCGGCCATGCCGGGGCGGCTGTACGTGCACCCCGACTCGCCCGCCACGGGAGCGCACTGGATGCGGCAGCTGGTGTCCTTTCAGAAGCTAAAACTCACCAACAACCACCTGGATCCCTTTGGGCATGTAAGAGAGATGTTCTGCAAGGGTTTTGGTCAGAGGTGGGCCTGCGACGCCGGATTTGTGTCTGGACTGGGATGCTGGTTGGGATGTCGCAGTTAATTTAATAACGCGGGGCAACATTTATTTTGTGCTGCCAGTGCAGCTGGGTGGGGGAGAGTTTAATACTGGCGGGGGTTGGGGGCTGCAGTTGCTGCCTGCGTGCTTCCCTGGTCCTGGAAAGGCAGCCTCCGACTTGCTCAGTTGTTGCCTGCTGGATGCCACCGACCTTTTATTTTCTGCCCAGGAACTTTCCCGGCAGCGCTGTGGGGTTTTCAGCCCGGCTGTTGCTGCGCGCGGTACATACGGCTCCCAGAAACAGGTTGCCTAAACTCATTATTTTTCCAAGCTGGCTTTGGCAGCCATATAAGAGATGAAGTATTTTCTTTGGAAAATCTTAATTCATGTGTATTGCGAATGCAGAAGTGGGAAGTACACAGTTATCTACCGCAGTACATTTAATAACTTAGCAGGAGGGCCCTTCCAGCCTGCCAGGCCATCGAGCGCTTAGATAATGCGTATAAAAACACGGACCTGTCTGGTTTGCGTGGTCCCAGCTGAAAAGTCACATAAAAATAAACAAACCTTGCTGGCTGGAGGAAGGGAAGAGGGAGTTTAAAGTCCTTTTAGGTTTAGTGCCATCAGCTCCTCCTAGTACCACAGGTAAGAGAATCTACTTTGCATCGTCAAACGTGGTTTTTAACCTCCCAGTCTTTTAAGCAGCAGCAGTTTGGGGGGTGGTGGTGAAGGGGGGCTGTGAAAAGGTCCTGAAGAAGGGTGCAGGGGGAGAAGGGGTCTATCTGTCTTGCTCAAAATGATCATGCATCGAGCCTCTACAGAGCGGGTTTTCACATGGAGTGTCCCGATGGTGCCTAAAAGCCGTACCAAAAGCGCGCTTCCAACACAGCTAAGTCAGGCGGAGCTTTGTGGGGTTGACTCTAGAGGCTGGGTGACCCTACGGGTTTAAAACGCTGCGAAAAATTCAGGATTCTTGCCGTGTTCCTAATTTTCTGCAAATTTCGAACTTCAAAAAGCAAGGGTGCCGATCCCGCGCGTCGTCCTTGTCGCCGCTGCGGTGCTGCGGCAAGAGCTGGGCTCTGGCAGGGTGACACGGTGATAACCCAGCCCCGCGCAAAGCCGTCGGCAGCGCCGGGAACTGACCCTCTTCCCCAACCTGCTGACCCCAATGAAACATGTGTGAACTTCAAAGGCTAATCAGGACCATTTAATGCTGACGTTATTAATCACAGGCGATCTCGCCCCTTCACTCTGCTTTTTAAGGGGGGGAAAGTACCACGGAAATGAAATTAAAACGACTGCGTTAAGGGTTGCACAGTAAAAATTACATAAAGCCCACAAATGCCGGCGTTTTGGTGTCGGCAGCCGTACTGACCTGCTTTCGTTGCACGTGGCGTTTTTTTTTACTCCCCTGTTTTTCTCTTGGTTAACTGTGTAAGCTTAATATATGACTGTTTACGTTGTAAAATGTAAACCGTAAAACATACAGGATGTTTGATGTGGCCATAAAACAAACAGGATGTGCAGTGTTGGTTTTGCAACTTTAAACGTTTGCTTTTCCTGACTTTGTCATTTTTTCGCTGCGATTTTAACACTGCATTTTAACAGGGAAGATCCCCCCTCCCCCCCCCCTTTTTTTTTTTATTAACAGCCTGTCCTCCCACAAAGCTACCCTAGTGACACGGAGGGTCCCCGGTTGGCGTTTTGGGGTGATACCTGCAGCACAAGGCAGTGCCCGTGCTCCAGCCGAGCGCGGCTCCGTCCCCTGGTGCCCCTGCGAGCCGTCCTG
>NW_009258884.1:1110537-1110771 GCF_000687185.1 Egretta garzetta
CCCAGGCCGCTGTGCGGTCCGGCCACTGGCAGCCTGCCCGGCTACGTGGGCTCCAGCCCCTGCTTGGACAGTTCCGTGTTAGTCTTCTGAATCAATCATCTGCGTTAGAGGAGTCGTAACTCCGCTTTTTGCGGAGGGGACCTGAGCTCTGGACCAGGCGAGCGTGAGTTTTCCTAGCAGCTCATCCCAAAAACCGTTCTCCTGCTGTTGCATGGCTGGCCGATGTCCCCTGGG
>NW_009258884.1:1112158-1113348 GCF_000687185.1 Egretta garzetta
TTTGGTGGCGCCAGCCGTACTGACCTGCTTTCGTTGCACGTGGCGTTTTTTTTTACTCCCCTGTTTTTCTCTTGGTTAACTGTGTAAGCTTAATATATGACTGTTTACGTTGTAAAATGTAAACCGTAAAACATACAGGATGTTTGATGTGGCCATAAAACAAACAGGATGTGCAGTGTTGGTTTTGCAACTTTAACGGTTTGCTTTTCCTGACTTTGTCATTTTTTCGCTGCGATTTTAACACTGCATTTTAACAGGGAAGATCCCCCCTCCACCCCCCCTTTTTTTTTTTATTAACAGCCTGTCCTCCCCAAAAAGATCCCCCCTCCCCCCCCCCTTTTTTTTTTTATTAACAGCCTGTCCTCCCACAAAGCTACCCTAGTGACACGGAGGGTCCCCGGTTGGCGTTTTGGGGTGATACCGGCAGGACTAGGCAGAGACCGTGCTCCAGCCGAGCGCGGCTCCGTCCCCTGGTGCCCCTGCGAGCCGTCCTGCCGCGCACCCAGCCCAGCCCCACGCTGCTGGGAAAATGCCTGGAATAACGCGGTGTAAATACCCAGGTCGCTGTGCGGTTCGGGCACTGACAGCCTGCCCGGCTACGTGGGCTCCAGCCCCTGCTTGGACAGTTCCGTGTTAGTCTTCTGAATCAATCATCTGCGTTAGAGGAGTCGTAACTCCGCTTTTTGCGGAGGGGACCTGAGCTCTGGACCAGGCGAGCGTGAGTTTTCCTAGCAGCTCATCCCAAAAACCGTTCTCCTGCTGTTGCACGGGTGGCCGATGTCCCTGGGACAGGCGGTGCCTGCCCGGCACGGCGCAGTCCTCCCAGCCCTGCCTGCGAAGGCATTGCGTTATGAATAATAACAGCTTCTCATTTCTAGGAATTTGTTCCCAGTGATTGCAAATGCTGCCTTCAAGCTCCCTAAGAAAAACAAGTCAGAAAACCCACAGGGTTTGTTTGCCTTCTCGTGCTCCAGCGAAGCCTGCCTGCCATTTCCTTTTGTCTTTGATTTTCTCCAAACCTCAAAACCACGCGGGGCGATGATTTCTGCAGGCTGCCGCTGGTGCTTTTTTTAGTGTGCCGGCTCGCCCTCCCTGGCACCCTCGGCCGCTGCGGGCCCCCGCAGGTGTCGCGGCCCCGGGCTCCCTACCTGGCTCCCACCGCCCCGGGCTCCGGCTCCTCCCGCCGTCCC
>NW_009258884.1:1113417-1113748 GCF_000687185.1 Egretta garzetta
TTGCTGCGTGTGAGCGATCCCCTCCAGCCCCTGCCGTGCGCCGATGCCGGGGCTCAGACAGAAACCGCTTGCGGCTTGGGGGCAGGAGGGGTGAGGAGGCGGGGGAGAGGCGCGCACGGCGAAAAATCTCTGCGCTAAATATTCCTTTTCTGGATTAACCATTTTTTTGGTAGACACTTATTTGAGGTTAAAAAACAAAGGAGCTCTTCCAGCTCCTCTGCCTGTTCACCTACCGGGGGTTAACACGGAGCGTGGGGAGCTGATCCCGGAGGCAGGCTGGAGCGTGCGTGGTGTTACGGGGGTCTCGCAAGAAGGACGTGGTGGATTTTAA
>NW_009258884.1:1113783-1124361 GCF_000687185.1 Egretta garzetta
GCTCCGTCCCCGTCCGCAGCCACCCTGCGCGGCGTGGGGGACGACGACACAGGTTTGAAGGGCAAACACGTCACGGTGTGGGGCGCAGCTCCGCTGAGCGTGGCTCCTGGGCACCTGGGACCTCACCTGAAAAACAAACGGGCGGAAATTTTGCATTATTTCAATGGATTCGTTGATAAATGAATCTGTGCCCTGCCTCTCTGCCCTGTAGTACTTAACAGCAGGGGCAAGCGGCTCCAGGGAGTGCGCAAAGAGAAGTGTAGGTACATCTGAGGCTTAAAATAAGTAAGTTAGTTAAACAGCTTAATTAATAAGCCGTGGAGCTGGAGTCGTTGCTGCGATCCACAGAATTAGATTGAAGATTATTGACGGTGCTGGCGGGAGGCGATGCCTTACGGGCGGCGCTGGGAAGCCTCGCTCTCTGACACCCAGCCCGTAAAACCCAGCCACCAACCGTTCCCCTTCGGTCTCAAAAACCGCACTCCTGCTTCTGCCACGGGCCAGTTATCTATTACGGTGAATTATTAGTTACAGTCAGAGGCATGGGAGGCATTTTTCAATGCAGACACATAAAAACGTACAGATTTTAAATACGAAGGCATGAAGTGCAGAGCTCTGTAATCTGCCTGCAAACCCCTCTGGCTGAGCAGGTTTTGCGGCAGGTAAGCCTGCGCCCAGCTCCTGCCCCACGGCCTGAAAATGTGGGCTGTACATTTGCCTCTGGGGGGATTTTTTCGACCATGAAAGGCTTCTTTCACACCAGGCTTAACAACTGCGAAATGCTCACGTTAAGAATGGATTAAGAAATCAGCAGCCACTGTAATGTTTAGCTATGGTGAGGTCTGTCTGATCCTAAAGAAAGCATTGTAAGCATGGAGGAAAATCTTAATTTATGTGTTTTCAGAGCTTTACATACAGAGATAATCGGCCCGATAGAGCCTCTGATTTACGTGGGGCTGGTGAGTGACGGTTAATGATTCTGGCAGAGCTGATGCTTCGCTCTGTAACGCCACGTGAATACTCTGTCCTCGGAGGCAAAGATATGCTCAAGGGCCAGCAAGCGGCACAGGGGTGGCACAGCCCTTACCCATTCCTAGTGTATTCTGCCTGGGAAGCACCCAGCTGCATTTCCCAGGTGAAAAATGGGAATAACTCCTTCATCACGAACCAGGTTATGTCATTACCAGTGCTCACAGACCGGCTGGCTAATAGCAGCCATAGGTGATGCGCAAAAATAACCTCTCCCTTGGGAAGGATGACGTGATACCCGCGTTTCCTCCAGCAGGTTGGCTCAGAGCATAGGGGGAAATATTGAGCGAGTCCTGACGAGTATCTCCGTAGTGATAAATGCTCATGAATGGAATTCCACTTTCTTCAGAGGTTTAAAGTATGTAAACAGCGGGGTGGAGGGCGCCCGTGAGACGGTCCGTATGGCTGGCGAGCTGCGGGGTGGTGCGGGCAGCTCCCGGCCCCAGGGGGTGAAGGATGCTCGGGGCCGGTGTGGGGCTGCTGCAGGGGCACGGGGCAGGGGGGGGTTTGCTGAGGGGCTTCAGCTTGCACCTGTGGTGAGGTTGTTCTCCTGTGCAACTCGTTTCAGTTAATCAGGCTTTCTTGTTATTTTGCTGTTCGGGCTGTTCTTCATCTCCTGGCTCGAGGTGTTGTACCAGGGTGCATAATAACGCACATAAAGATACTTAATGTACCTTAAGGGGCAGAGAGGACGAGCAGCAAGGGCTAGAAACCGCCCAGCAAGGGTTAAGTGCTGCAGAGAAGCAGAGGCTGTTAATTAGGGCAGACCTGAATTTGGTTTTACACTCTGTACATGGTAGATAGGGAGGACATGAGGATGCATTTCAGGCATTGGCGAGAGGACTGGCGGTGAGGATTGCCAGCTTTTGGTACGGCCACGGGTCGGTGGCTCCTGAGCTGTCTCCAGGGATGTGCTGGCAGTGCCAGAGCCCAGCTTTGCCTGGACCTTTCTCCTGAGGACTTTGTGAATGGGGTTTTCAGTATCCAGAGGAGTTAACGATGAGCTGGATGGCAGTTCTGAGGGAAGCCCGTCTCACCAGATGCAATGTATATGGAAGAAAACCCCATCTGAGTCTCAGGCCCCCTCTTCCCCTGACTTCAGGCAGGCTGTGAACACGCGGAACCACGTAAGGCCAGCGGTCATAGGCGTGGCGTAACGCTGGAAAACGGCAGAGGAGCAAGCACATCACGTCAGGGCGTTCTGCTTTTGTTGTTGCTGTTAATGACTCCACTGAAATTAAACCTCTGCCAGAGGAATCAGCCTTTCTCATGGGCTTCTGCAGCCAGGCCAGCTTGGAACGGGCGATAGCATCGCATCAGTATCTCTGGCAGGCTTCAGCTGGGACCAGATCAATTGGAAATTCTTTTTTTTACAGAATATATAAAGATATTCCTGTGGGGGGAAAAAAAAAAAAAGACAAGTAATAAATGAAGGTTAGAAGTGGAGATTGTGACAAATAACAGTAGAGATTTTAATTTAATCCACCCCCCCGCCCCCAGCACAGTGTTGCTGAGGTTGGTTGTGTTACATACCCGGCACCTACCTCGCTCCTTGGCTGGATGGAGCATTTAATTGCCATAATGGACTTTATCTGCTTCTAAAGTGTGGGGTTATTTTAGTTCCTGAGGTGGAACCTACAGAGGTTTAAAGCCACAGGGTGTTGTAGATGGTCTGTCACTTGCGATAGCATTTTAAAGTGATATTCTTGGATTTCTTGACCCAAATCTGCTATTTACCGGCTTAACTCTGTAATGCTAATGAGTTTGTTATTTCTCTCTAGATTTATTATTTGCACTCTTGGTTTTATTTGATTAACACTGAAAGACTTAATTTTTCCCCTAGTCTTGGGGTTTCCCTCTAATTTTTCTACTAATTCAGTGTTAGCGTTTTTCTGTCTTTGCTCGTCAGGCACACTTAGGCGCTTTAATTAGGTTAATGTCCTAGTAATCTTATGAAACCCTACATTTTATTTAGAATGTTTGGGTTTTGTTTTCTTTCTGACTTGTGGCCAAGCAGTTTCCTCGCCGCGTGCTGGTAGGAGGTTTATGTGCTGCCTCGGGTCGGGCTCCCTGCGGCCCTGGGTCGCCTGCGGCTGAAGGGATGGGGACGCGGCAGCTCCCAGGCAAAGTCCTGGCTGGTGGGGAGAGACGCGGCCTCGCCGGCTGCACCCCGCTCGTCTGCTCTCAGAGCAGCGCTGTAGTAGCTCTGTGCAAGAGAGCAGTTTCACATCCTCATTCTCAGCTAAAAATCTCTTTTATATATGTATTTTTTATATATATGGCTTGTTATGTCTATATACATCATGGTTTAACCCCAGCTGGCAGCTGAGCGCCCCCCCAGATGCTCGCTCACTCCCCCGTAGTGGGATGGGGGAGAGTTGGAAGAGTAGAAGTGAGAAAACTCACTTTTTGGGGGTTGAGATAAAGACAGTTTCATGGTCCATGATGTCTTCAGAGATAGACCCGCTCCTGCGTGGCCTTACCCACAGCCCTTCAGGACTGAACCTGCTCCAGTGTGGCCTTACCCATGGCTGTCGTGCTTGCCCTGCCCTGTCGTGGTCTTATCCATGGCCACACGCTCTGCAGTGCTCCAGCATGACCTCATGCATGGCCACTGGTGCTTCAAGATGTACCTGCTGCAGCAGGGACTTCACAGCCACAGATGCTTCGAGGCGGACCTTCTGCAGCATGGGCATGGACCCATCCTTGGACCACAATCCCTTCAGAGGCAGACCTGCTGTGGCACAGACATAACCACGGCCACAGATGCTTTGAGATGTACCTGCTGTGGTGTGGACTTATTCATAGCCACAGATGCTTCAAGATGTACTTGCTCCCACGTGGACTCATCCCCAGGTCCAGTCCCTTGGCCTTGAGGTCACACTGGAGTTCCAGCATGTCCAGCACAGCAGCACAGAAACAGCAGCGATGCCCTGGCCATCGGCCAGCCCAGGCACATGGCCACTGCTGTTATCAGAATGTTCCCAGGCCCAGCAGAGTGAGACGATCAGCAGCACAGCGAGCAGCGAAAGCCAAAAGCAGCCACTAACGAGCACTGGACTCTAATCTACAGTAAGGCAAGCAAGCCCCATGGCAAGCCCAGGAGCCTGCCAATTAATAGCTAAACAGCAATAACGGCTATAAATTCGATCTAGCACATTCCAATCAAACCTGTCGTTATCTCAAACCCTTCGAGCCCCACGTTGGGGGCCAGAAAGGACTGTCATGGTTTAACCCCGGCCGGCAACTGAGCCCCACACAGCCGCTCACTTCCCCCCCCCAGGTGGGATGGGGGAGAGAATGGGAAGGGTAAAAGTGAGAAAACTCGTGGGTTGAGATAAAGACAGTTTCATAGGGAAAGCCCAAGCTGTGAGTGCAAGCAAAGCAAACAAAGGATTCCTTCCCTGCTTCCCATGGCAGGTGGGTGCTCAGCCATCCCCAGGACAGCCGGGCTCCATCCCGCGTAACGGTGACTTGGGCAGACAAACGCCATCACTCCCAACGTCCCCCCCTTCCTCCTCCTTCCCCCAGCTCGATGTGCTCAGCACGACATTATATGGTGTGGGGTACCCCTGGGGTCAGTCGGGGTCAGCTGTCCCGGCCGTGTCCCCCCCCAGCTTCCTGTGCACCCGACAGAGCAGGGGAAGCTGCAAAGTCCTTGACTTTTAGTGTAAGCACTGCTGAGCAGCACCTAAAGCATCAGTGAGTTATCATCAACGTTCTTCTCATGCTAAATCCAAAACACAGCGCTCTACCAGCTGCTAGGAAGAAAATTAACTCTAGCCCAGCCGAAACCAGGGCAATACAGATATGATTTCTTATATATATAAGAATTTCAATAAGAAATATATAATAATTTCATACATATACATCTCCCATTGCTAAACTTTTTCCTTAGTCCATATAGAACTTGAAAAACCCCCTTTGTCCAGCTCTAGAATTGAAGTCAGGTTTTTTTGAGCATCACTAAGTCTTCCGCGGAAAGAATATCCATGAAAAGGTTATTTTCTTTTTGTTTTTTTTTTTTAACCACCCATTTTAAAAAATGTCTTGCAGCTGATCTGAGAAATAGTGGTGCCCAAATAAATTACGAAGCCCGATGTGAAGTTTTACATTGCGTGCTTTGTTCCTCCAAGAAAAAAAGAAAAATAGGAGCCGAGCTGTGTGCGGCTGGGGATGGCATTTGTTCTTCAGGGATGAATAGATCCGAGTGTGCAATTGAAATAGCTGGGTAAGAAATGACCAGTGGAGTTCTTGGTTGAAAAGAAGATTTACATCTCTTGTGTTAAATCTTTTTGTTGTTACATTACTGGTTTATATGAGTCAAATGCAGTTGATTTTAGTAAAGTTTAAGTAGAATCAGATCCTGAAATCATCTTCCAGTCTTGGGTGGGGAGCTGGCCTGGAGAAGGGCAAGGGAAGATGTCACGGCTTGCCAAAGACCTTTTGCGTCCACGGATGACACGAGGCCACGCAGCAGCGGGGGGTGGTGCTGGGGTGCTTTGGATCGTGCAGCAGTGGATGGCCCGGGACCGCACACCTGGGGTCTGCCCTCTCCTGCCCCTTCCAAAATAAATGCTCCCGAGCTCGTGTGGAAGTGGACTTCTGCCCCGCACCAAAGCTGTACGCAAGACCAGGAAACACTACCATGAATTTCAGCTGACTTTAGATGAAAAAAAACTGATGGGGGAAAAAAAATAAAAAAATCCCAGCTTTGGCCCTCTCGTAAGGAACAATTTGTCTGAGCTCATGTTGAATCTTTTCCCAGGATTTTCCAGCCTTTCTGTTTTTTCCCCATTGTGCGGATTGCCAGGAGAAACGTGTGGGTTTGGGAGGCTCCTCCTCCGGCAGCCCGGCGGGGAGCAGGCTGGCCGGCTTTGGGGCTGGGACTGGTTGGAAGGAGCCCGTTCCCCCGTCGGGCAGCTCGGCGAGGTGGCCTGGCTTTGAGCAGCGCGAGGTGAATAGCTTCCCAGAGAGGACTGGAAATAAATAGGATCAGGTTTAGGTAATTGTAGAGCTGGCTTCTTAGCCGCTGTAGAGATTGTGTGAATATAGCGTTCTGTTGGGTTGAACTCAAGGATCTTAAGGGTATTTTCCAACCCCAATGATTCCGTGATGTTTAACTGCTTGCTCTGGGGCGATGCATCTCTGCGAGCTCCCGAGGTGGCTGCAGCGAGAGCAGCTGTCCCCGGGCGGTGGCACCGTGCCTCCCGTTGTCTGTCCTTGGAGACGTCCTGTCCCATTCATCAGCTGGGGTGACTCCCGCGCCGATGCTGCCTGGCACCTCCGATCCACGTACTTGTGAGGAAAAGTTAGGTTTGGGGTGGCTTATACCATCCGATGCTCTAAATGTTGGTCGGGGTGAACTGCAGCAGTGGTTGCGATTCTGGAAGAGCCTCGTTGATTAAGGCGCTCTTTTTTTCCATACGGGAGACTGAATCGTCAGGTTTTTGTTCTGGTCCTTCGTGCCCCAGCTCAACGTCCCAGTGTGGGACAAGGGCCAGCCTCAGCTCAAAGGCTTTTTCACTTTAGAAAGAATAGAAGGAAGGAAGAAAGAAGCAGAAAATACATTAAAATGAGAGATTTTATATTAGTTATGTGATCCCCCGGGAGCAACCATAAAATTATGTGGCTTTTTCGTAGCCATTTACTATTGAATATAAAAAGGGCAGTTGCCATAGCAACCCCTGCATCATATGACATTTGATACCTTGGCGAAAGAGGGAGCGCTCTTAAATCAACTCCCCAAATTTCATATGAAAGTAAATACATTTTACTGGTGATTTCAAGGCAAGGTTGCCTTGCGACAAGCAATGCGCTACCATTATCCCCCAAAGCCTCTGGCCTGGGGGCCCGATGCTGCAAACTGGCAAATGTCTTCCAGCCCTGCAGCCGACGTTACTCAGCAGTGTGTGAGATTAGCTGCTCAAGGAGTGTGTTTTCCTAAGTAAAATTAAATGGAAGGAGCAAATGACACCATTTTTTTTGACATTTGTTGCTGACTGGGGAATGCCAAAAAAATAAAGAAGTTGAGCTATGTTACAGCCCAAGTTCCAGCTGCCAACTGTGTGATCAGCACAAAGGAGGGAGACGGCGGGGGGGGGGAATGTTTGTGTAAGCTCACATGGACTTTGGAGTTCGTCTCTCGCAATCTGGTCCGCACGTGCGATGAGAAGTGACATCACCCCCGAGATCCGCTTTGGCTCCTCTCGGGCCAGCAATAATGACTTTGGGAGTTAGGCAGCGGCACGGCGGGGTGCGCGGGCAGGGGGAGGCATCCCTGCAAGCTTCAGCCCTGCCTCACGGTGACCGCCTTGGAAGGCGAGAGATGCGAAATGTTTCTCAGATACTGGAGGAGCTGTTTGGGCCTTGCCCGGCGCAGCCTGCGGAGGGTCCCGCCGTTGGGTCCCTGCCGTAGGGCGGCTGGTTCGTCACAGCCTTTCGGTGCCATCTGCACTGATGCTCTTAAAGAAGGTTGCTGTTTCCAACAGGGGAGGTTTTTTTAGCAGCCATTTTATTTTTTGGGAATGTGTATTTTCCAGGCAGGGAGAGTGCTTGGGGAGGGGCGGGTGATGGCATCCCCATGGGAGCCCATGGCAGGGTTTTGAGCCAATATCCACTGCTGAGATTTGGGGTTGTGCATCTCATTTGAGGATTCTGGTTGGGATAGCTGTTCGATTTACCTTTTGTTGGTTTTTTGTTCGTTTGCTTAGGTTTTTTTTAATAGAGAAAAAAAAAGGTATTTATTAGACTCCTAAATGTGCCGCCATCTCACATAAGCTGAGCTGTTTCTTCCATAGCCAAAGAGACAAGATCACCAAGTTGCAGGGAGAGGCTTTCCCTTAGTAAACCACTGTGCCTCAGCGCTGCTCAGGAAACAGTTTTCCGGTTTCCCTTACTAATTTTGTATCCTTGTCCTTTATCACATTAAATTTCCTCTCTAACCAACACACCAGTAGCTGTTTTCAGTGGCAAGACAAGGCAAACACCGCCTCTTTTTTAGTGGCTAACCTAACCACCTACATTTTGTACCCAAAACAATTAAAAAATGTCTGTGACAGAGTCTGACGCTGACTTAATCTCCCCGTGCCCTCGCAGTGAAAAAGATAAGCGCAGGAAAGTAGAAAGTTACTGTTCTAGCATCATCTTGGTGGCTGAGAGCTCCTACCTCACCTTCTGTCCTCTCGGTGCTGCCGCTGAAGCCTCGCCTGCCCAGCACTGACCAGCAGCAGCCATGCTCTGTCCCCTCAATTAAAATACTTCTCATTTTTGACACAATTCTTTAAGTTAATCTTTCCACTGATGTTCGTCATCGGAGTGGAATTTACATTTGTTTTGTGTATTTTTAGCCAGTGACCAGTTTTCCACAGCAGCCTTGAAAACTATTTAGCCTGGATTGTTGGCATTTCGCTTTGCGCAGGCACAGGGTTTTGCAGCCAAGGCTTGGGAGGCTTTTTTTGAATGATTTCTAGGGTTTTTGAATGCACAAGGCTTACCCCAAGCACAAGCGAGGAAGGCTGCGCGTGCAGCCACAGCCTCGGTACGCAAGTTCTTGTTTTCAAGCCTGTGAAATGTTGACTGTGATTATGTGGGAGAGTGGCTGCTGCCCCCCCGAAAAAGGATGGGAGAAATCAGCCATGCAGCAGGCACAGGGAGGCCACCCGAAACAGCACCGCGCCTTCCCCTTTTCACCCCCAATCTGACGTACTGACCGCCCTGCCAAATAGCTGAAGGGATTTTTTCTTCATCATATGGGAATGGTGTATTTTTATGGAGCTTGGCTTTGCTGGAAGCTGTTCCCCATCCGCGTCCGTGGACGCTGACTTGATGAAGTTAACCTCAGGGCTCTGGGGTTCTCACGTCTATCAATCACGTTTCGTGCTCAGTGATGGCTCTTTGGCTTTGATCTGGCACATCTCGAGGAGGGGGTGTCTCCTTTCACGGTCCCCACACTCGAAGAGATTCGGCACTTTGCAGTGTGTACTTACTCTGAGACACATGGGCAAATGCTCGCGTTGGTGCAAGGCACAGAAATGCCCAACCTTGTAAGTGCAGTGGGCTAAATTAAGCCATTTAGGGGATTTCCCCCCCCCAAAACATCCCACTGATATCAAGCCATTCACAATGAACCTCTGGGCACGTTCCCAGCCACAACTGCAGCCTTTGAGCGCCTGTCAAAAATCCTTTCCTGAATGTGTCTATCATCAGGCTCCAAAAAGTAAGGTCGTCTTCATTTCGGAAAGTGTTTGTGTGCCTCAGGTTTAAAGAAAAAGATTTTTAAGGGGGTCATTGTAGCCCAGTGGATACCACTTTGGAGGGGGGACACGGACGATTCATTCCGCGCGTATAGAAACTTGGGCTCCTAATTTTCCCTTTGGAAATCTCAGTTTAGGATTGTTTTCTTCCTCCTGCTGTTGACTTGCTCTGACCCTGGGGACGTCACCCATCCTTGCTAGGCCTGAGCGGGCAGGGACAGGCAGCGAGGGGAGGTGAGCACACCCCGGCTGCTGCTCCAGACAACCATTATTTATCAGCTTGGCTCAACCTTTAATTATTGAAAACGAAAATGCCCCTTCTTACGAACGTCTCGGCCCTCTGGCGTTATTCATCTTGGCTTTGTTTTACGAGTGGCTGATACATGAAAGCACAGAAAAGGCTCCAAACCCAAACCTGAGCCGACCCTCTCAGATCTACGCCCTGCACATCAACAACCGCAAAGTGGTTAAGAGACTTGATGCAAAGCTGATAAAATGCCAAAAATTCCTCATTCTCTCTCTTGGGGAGAGGGGAGGGTTGTCTGGAAAATGTCAACAATAAAAATTGCATTTAAGTGGTATATAATGCAGCCAGCTACTGTGGGCAGAGTTACGTGCAGCCAGACGAAGGGGTTTAAGGAACACGAGCTCCCTATGCTACCTCCTGTCCTGGCTGGAGCGCCCAGAGCAGTGCCACCACGGCGAGCTCCCCTCAGCATGGACGGGCATGGAGGGTTCCTGTGCACAAGCGCCGGTCACGGAGCAAATGTGTTCTCTTCCTCGCTAATTCCCATTTAAAATTGGCTGAATCCACAATTGGTGTAAACTGACGCTGCTCTGCTGCCTTGTGTATGCCCAGCTGCCCACCCATGTATCTACCTCCAGTTGAAGACGCCACCCATTGTGGTCTTCCCTCCTTGGCCCTTTGCCTGCGTCCCCGTCGGGGATGGACGTGTCCTTGCTGGCTGCTTTGGGCACCCAGTGAGGGGAGGGTGTCAGCCTGGCCGGAGATCCCTCGCTTCTAGGAGCAGCTGGGCTTAGGGAGGACAAAATCAATTAGCCAATTTGGGAGAGGGAGGAAGAGATTGAAAAGGGTTATGCCAAGACAACAAGCACCAAGCAGTATTTCTTCTTTGCCCAGTAAAAGGAATAAAGGCTTTTCTTAAAACCATTCCATTGCTTAAAAGAAATTCCACTTCTTAAAACCATTTTCTTTTGTAGCGTCTGGGCACATCCCTTCTTTGTGGAAGAACAATGCTGTGGGGCCAGGCTGGGCTGGGCAGCACGGCCGGGG
>NW_009258884.1:1124481-1137894 GCF_000687185.1 Egretta garzetta
GGGGGGGAAATCTCCCCTTTTGTAGTTTTCTTTTACCAGCAGATAAAAGAAAAACAGCTTGCTTTTTTTTTCCCCCTGTGGTTTCTGTGATATTTTTTTTTTTGCCTCTGCTAAACTGTGTATTTTTCAGCTCAGTAAAGTATTTATTAGGACTCTTTATGGACCAGTCTGCTGATGAATTATATATATTGTACAGCTTCAGCATGAGCTGGGAAAAAAATTTATGACCTTTTTTTTTTTTTTTTTCCACCCAGACTGACTCTATCCAATAGCAATAAGAAAATGAGGATTTACCAGGAAAGCTTTAAGTTCAGTTCTGCTTGCCAGAGCAGCAGATACCTTTTCTGTCTTGGTTCATGTGCGTTTATGTAATGTAATTTTCCCCTCTAATTTGAAGGCAAAGCTAAAGCTGAGCACTAGTGGGCTTTTGTGTAGTACAGCCTGTCAAATAGCTATGGCTTGGCTTTGCTGCTGCTTTTTTTTTTTTTTTTTTCAATTAGATTCCTCACTCTGGCATCAATTGTTTTTCAGATCATTCTTAATTCAATGCATAAATACCAACCACGGCTGCATATTGTGAAGGCGGATGAGAACAACGCTTTCGGGTCAAAGAACACAGCCTTCTGCACCCACGTTTTCCCAGAGACATCCTTTATATCGGTGACCTCCTACCAGAATCACAAGGTAGGCTGCTTTTCTGCCTAAAGGGCCTTAATTTCTCATTGTGGCTTTTTGCAACTGCCGTCGGCTGCGAAATGAGCTTCCAAATTGCAGCGGCACGGCGAGGTGGGTGCGGTGCCGTGCTTTGATGGGCAGGAGCTGTTTGCTGGGAGGGTGGGAGCGGGGGGAAGAGCCTCTTACGGTGCAGCAGAAAATGCCTGCTTTAAAAGACGAGTTTCCATCCCAGCGTTAAGCCAGAGCGACGAGGCAGAGGATGCAGCTAAGGAGCAGCACGACGGCCGTCGGGTAACAATATCTTGGCAAACCCTGGCCAGACCCTAAGGAATCGGTGGGCTCGTAGAGGCTAAGATGTCATTCAAAACAGCAAGCAAATCTAATAATGACTAATAAAGCTTGCTCATAAATCTACAGTGAAAAGTAATTGTAGAATGTGTAGTTAGTGAGATGTACGAGGAATGTAACCATAAAAACGCAGCTCAGAGCCTGCCCTGGGGTGAGCACATGAAGGCAGGAGGGGTCTGGGGGCTTGGGTTTATTTTGGGGGGGCTTGGTTCTGCGCTTTGGGTGTGTGGCCCAGATACCTGCGCATCGTAGGGTTTGGCTTTGCTTCTTTTTTTGAGCATGTGGGTATGGGTAGCGTTCCATCTGAGGGCTTTACCAGCCCAGGTCACTAGCAGGAGGGACAGCAATGTTAATGGTCACCTCCCCGTGACAACGGGTGCTCTGTCACCAGGGCCGGGAGAGGAGGGGGTGCCAGGCAGGGGATGGCGAGGCTCCGTTTTCAAGCCTGCTACCGGGTTCGCCTGCCTTTGCGCAAGCTCCTGCTCCCCTGCAGTTTTGCTAACGGTGAGGTCCGACTGCAGGGTCGCAGGAGGAGTAAGTGGAGTTTTTAAAGTGCACCAGGATTCATAAATAAAGGTGCAGCATGAAGTAGTGCTGCTGGAGCCCTCCTGTCACCCCGAACGTGAAATCCGCCATGCGTAAAGGTATTAGCTCCTTTTCTACACATTCCCAGGAAAATACTACAGGAACAGGAACGTATGTGAAATTCTTCCTCCCCAATAACCTGACCAGACCTTGTCCTCCCAAGCAGGATGCCCTTTGATGCTTGAGGTATAGAGTCCTTGCAAGATTTTGCAATTAGTGAGCCTGTTAAGAGACTCAGAGCAGAAACGTGGATGTGTGCGTTATGGTAAGATGGGGGGCGGGGGGGAAGAAGTCCCTATTTGGACGGTGAAGTGAATCCTGTTCGAAAAGTTGTAGCTGTCAGTGTAAAAGGACCAGTTGCCCGAACATGGTTAACCAAAAAGGCTGGAAAGAGCTTATTTAATACCTACTTAAAATGTCTCATGTGTCAATAGTGCCTTTCATCCCTAAGGTTCCCAAAGTGCTTCATAAACTTAATACTTCCACTGTCATTGCCATACAGCCGCTGCTGGGGGAGGCTGGTGCCTGGGTGGCAGCACAGAAGGGACTCGACAGATTTAGGGAAAATGCCCCAATTCATTTGTGAAGGTCCTGTGAGGAGCCGCCCCGGTGCTGCCCAGCTCTCGCTCTCTGATCCGCAGGCTGGGGGGGTTGGATGCCGCCCGGCCGGGGGAGCGCGGTCGCCTGCAGCGGAGGATCGGGAGGCAGGAGGTCCCACCACGACCTCACTGCGGTCTCGAGAAAATCACGACTGCAGAGAAACATCCAAATGGTTTTACTTCTTCTCTTAGGCATTGACAACTAAAAACCCAGGCTGGGCATCTTTTGGAAAAAACAAACCACAAAATTATTTTTAGCTCAGAAATAGCCTGCTAGCAAGAAGTGTCCTTGTGAATAATCGTCTTTCTAAACAAAAAATGAGAGTCTTGGTTACGGAGCTGACTGTGGGGCTCCCAGAGGTGGAAAGCTGATGATAGAGGCTGCCCCCAGGAAGGCTCGGTGAGGAAGGTGTAGGTCTTTACCCAAAACTCCCTCCTGGGTTGGGTGAAGCAGGGGAAGGTGACAAGGAGGTACTGAAGCCCCAATTCTGCTCATGTCAGAAGAAAACCACAGTCACTAAATAACAAAATTAAATTAAGATGTACAAACCTGATGTCGGGCTGTGGGTTGGGAAGGGCCCTACGCTTCTTGTGGTCCATCAGCTGATTGGGAGCTACCCTGGAGCCACTGCGGGCTGTGGGAGCAGGGAGGAGAAGCTCGAGCCCTCGAGGCCGGTTAAATTCCCACGTCACCGCCTTCCTGCTCCATCACAGATACCAGCCAGCTGTTTTCTCAGGAGTTTTTTGGTAAGGGATATTTTTCAGCATTGCTAAGAGAGTAGTTGTTAGTTATAGCAACACGCTCGGAAAATCATCCAAACGCAGAACTTACTTGTTATCCTCGCCGCTAAAAGCGGGCGCAGGCTGGTGCAAGCCCCCGGCCGGCTCGCAGCGGGGAGCAGAGGGGTGACCCAAGGGCAGCAGCATGGTCTGCAGGGAGATGATGCACGTCCTCACCCTCTCCTGGAAAAGGTCTTTTCAGTGATAATTGGGTGCCCAAGGAGATGATCCTACCCGCTGGTGTCCCTTAGCAGGGAAGGACGTTAATAAGACCTGTTTCTGACCAGCTCTGTCCCTGCTATGTGTTTGACCTGGCTATAGCCTTGCTGTCCAAGAGCCGCAGGTGTCTCTTGGTGCACAGGCACATGTACGTCTCTTTGGGACGTGGACAAGGGATATTTTTAGGAGCTCCCGTGTCCCTACTCCAGCGTCCCTACAAATGTTCTGGTGCTGCTCTGGAATCTTGCAGCTCCTGAAACCCACTCAGATGATCTTGTTCGCTACCTGTTTATCTTTACAAACCACTTTGTTAAAGAGGTGGTTTATTCTCATTTTTCACCAGATAACCACATACCTCTTCCCGGCCTTCCTGACTGTTGTATGGCTTTGGTAGGGACCGGGTGGCAGGGTTGGCAAGGGAAAACTGTATTTGCTGGGGCTGTAAGACAGATGAAGTGCTGAATGTTTTAAAAGGAAATTTCACACATAATTTTTTTAAACAGAATTTTCATGAAATGGCAGAGCTTTCACAGTTCTTTTACCAAAACTGAGCTCCATCAAAATTAAGTCTAGGCTCGATCAGTTCTAAGGCATTTTGACCCTTTTAATGCACTGCAGCTCCTTGGGGGGAAAGGCAGTTCTTGCAAAAGGCAGCAACTGCCCCTTGCCCAAAGAATTCACTGCTATTTGAGCTATGAGCCTTTTCACAGAGGAAAAATGACTGAATGAAGAATGTAAAGATGTATAAAATTGTTATGGAGATGAGGGAGAGCCACACTAGAAGGAACAGGGGTCTCTAACATGGAGACATAGGAAATCTTCTTCTAAATCAGACAAATATATTCTCACTAACAAGAGCCCAGAATCAGGACACGGGACCCAGCCTTCAGGAAATTTGCATTCCTGTCCTCACTCGTAATCAGCAATTTTGTCAGCTTTTACAAGCTGCTTCTGCAAGATCTAGCACCGAACTTCACAGCTGCGTTTCTCTCTCAGCCCTGAAGGCAGCAACGCCGTCCCTGCCACCGCGTCCTTTAGATGGCTGAAACTCTCGTGGCCGCCGCGTTCTGCGGGGTGTCGCGTAGGACAGGGCACCCCGAGACCTACAGCCTCAGACCTGCTGCTGCACCTATCGGTCTGATCTGGTTTCAAACGCTTTATGCTTGGTTTCATTCTTTTAAAGATAACCCAGCTGAAAATTGAAAACAACCCCTTTGCCAAAGGATTCAGGGGGAGCGACGACAGCGACCTGCGCGTGGCGCGACTGCAAAGGTACGGCCGAGCAGCGCGAGGAGGGAGGGCAGCCAGGAGGTTCGCAGCGAGGTGGCCTCCTGCCCAGCTCATGGGGGTCAAGGAGCTGCTGTGGGGTGTGCAGGGGTGCGTGACCCCAGGCAGCGTCTGTGGGCAGGCGGTGTCCGACACGCAGCCAGCCAGCACATCCTTCCCACCCGTGCCCTGGGCTTTAACCCTCATTCTGCTACTAAAGCGCTGCACCTCTTTGCAGAAGAAGTTAAAAGGTGCCTGTGCCGTGGGGGCATCACATTTTCTTGTGCTCTGAGGGCATTAGGGCTTTTCATGCCATTTATACCCCTGAAAAGCTCCTCCTGCCTGGTGTCGTAATACTTGCCCACACCCAGCAGAGCGTGATGAGTTCATCGCATTTGGCAAAGGGCGTTGAAGTCATTGGATGGGCATGCTCAAGGGAAGCCAAACCAACATTTCATCTTTCTGTTTTAATGCTGATTGCTGTCTAACTGGTAATAATTTTTCTCACCTCTTGTAGCAAAGAATATCCAGTCATTTCCAAAAGCATCATGAGGCAGAGGTTGGTGTCCAGTCATGGCCAGCTTTCGACATGCATTTGGCAAAGGGTGTTGAAGTCATTGGATGGGCATGCTCGAGGGAAGCCAAACCAACATTTCATCTTCCTGTTTTAATGCTGATTGCTGTCTAACTGGTAATAATTTTTCTCACCTCTTGTAGCAAAGAATATCCAGTCATTTCCAAAAGCATCATGAGGCAGAGGTTGGTGTCCAGTCATGGCCAGCTTTCGACAAAGCCAGATGTTAACCCACTTCATGGGAATCACCAGACCCTTCAACATTATCAGTACGAGAACGGTGCTCACATGCAATTTGCGGCTTCAGATACTCAAGATCTGCCACTCAACACCTTCACAGCACAGAGAGATTCAGGGCTCTTCTATCATTGCCTAAAAAGAAGAGGTAATGCGAGTTCACAGCTAGGAAAATATTACAGCAAATAAACCTAAGAGCACGAGCACTGAAAGCTTACCGCTAATTCCAGTGAGTTTTGGGTCGGGCTCCTAGGCCTTGATCTTCAAAGATACTGATGTGAGCAAAGGGTTTTGGAGGATCAGGGCCCAGGAGCTGGGGTTTTGGGCAATTTTTAGTGGTTTTGACCCATAGAAGGTGAATTCAGACTCTGAGTCAGCCGAAAAAAATACTCAGAATGTATAAGTCAAATGGCATGAGCCCACGCTGGAAAATTATCCATCGTTAGAATCAGCTGAATTAATAATTGTTTGGAGGAGGCCTTACCCACCCTGAGATGTTCGGACACTGCCGTTAGCACTGATGCAATTATACACGTTCAGCACTTTCCCAGGGTGAGGCCGTTAGCGATTCTCTCGAGGTCTGCAGAGGAGTGGGACTGCGGTAGCCGTCTGTAAGCGCCCCTGTCTTCTTAGCCACAAGTTCGCAAGTTTAAGTGGGCTGTAGCTACATTCCCTGCCTTTTAGTCCAGCATCAGAAGAGCTCGCAGCATGTTTTAAGTTAAATTGAAAAATTTTGCACAGAAAAAAAAAATCCTTCTATTTGCATGTCTCATTGGCCGCTAATGTATTTAAGCTGTGAGGATCCTCTGATCATGGGCAAATGAAGAATCTAACAGCACCAGTAATGAGGACTGCAAGACAAATGTGTCATTTTAGCAGATGTTTAATCTGCAGATGAATTCACTAATTCATCCAGAGAACGATCCTAACAACCAGCGGAAAGCTGCTGGTAAACACAGCCACAGTCGTCGTAACCCGTAGGAGAGGGGCCACAGCTTCCCAGCGTAAAGCCGAGGGGAAGGACTGATGACGGGGAAAGGGCTGCTTTATCTGGAGATATTTCTGCAGCTTTTGACACGAATATCTGGGAAATGTATAGTCATTTTTGTAATGACAGGAAGGCAGGCTGCGATAAGGCCCTTTAAGAGACTTCTTGAATTTGTCAGGAGTAACGCTGCGGGAGTGTCAGGGACCTCTCTTATCTGGATGAAGGTGAAGTAATCTCTGATGTGAGAGTGGTAGCCCAAGTCACTCGCTCAGCCTGATAAGTGGCACCAGAATGCTTTGAGGCCGAGGGGATTAGCCTGACATTTGCAACACAATGGTTTTTTGATGTTGGACGTTGTCTTTCCAGACTAAAATGGTTTAACTGGATTAATCTGAAAAAGAGCACCAGTTGTTTAGGGAAATAATCGCAGCTTGGATGCTTGGCTTCTAAGGGGACTCTGTAAAACCACCCTGGGCTCGTAGCAGATCCCCGTTAAACGTTGCCGCTCTGGGAGCTGCTCCTGAACACCAATTTTCTTTGTTTGCAGAAAGCGCCCGGCACCTGGACCTGCCCTGCAAACGCTCCTACCTGGAAGCCTCCTCTTCTGTAGGAGACGATCACTATTTCCGTTCCCCGCCTCCGTACGATCAGCAGATGCTAAGCCCTTCCTATTGCAGCGAGGTGACTCCGAGGGAAGCGTGCATGTACTCTAGTTCTGGGGCTGAAATCGCTGGCGTCTCAGCGGTCGACGACTTGCCACCTCCACCTCCCCCCTTGAGCTGCAATATGTGGACTTCTGTCGCACCTTACACCAGCTACAGTGTTCAGACAATGGAAACTGTCCCTTACCAGCCTTTCCCTGCTCATTTCACTGCCACCACCATGATGCCGCGGCTCCCGTCCATCACGGGTCAAGGCTCGCAGCCACCAGGTAACAGCCACTTCAGTGTCTACAACCAGCTGTCCCAGTCTCAGGTTCGGGAGCGCGTTCCTTCTTCGTCTTTCCCAAGGGAAAGGGTGCACCCGTCTGTGTGCGAGAGAAAACCCCCCTCTCCGCACCTAAACGCGGCGAACGAATTCCTGTACTCACAAAGCTTTTCCTTGTCGAGGGAGTCGTCGCTGCAGTATCATTCAGGGATGGGGACTGTGGAGAACTGGACTGACGGATGACTCCGGCGGCCAAGCGATGCCACAGCCAACGTTACTGCTCCAGGACAGTGTTCAATCAGTGTTGATACCTGTGGGTAACTTGCACTTCGGTGAGACAAATGTGCATTTCCAGAGGATTTGTGTGGGTGAAGAGCTTGTATCTGCAGACACACAGAGAATTACATCTCCTGCCTTGGTGGGCTGGATTCATCAGTCTCATAACTGACTGCCGAATAAATTAATTCCCGCGTCTTCATTACCAATCCGGTAGAAACCACCGTCATGACTAACAAGGGAAGTAGCTAGTCATTTTCTTCTGCTTGTAATATTAAACATCCATGGGCAAATTTTGGCTATTTGAGAAAAATAGGCGCTTCACTTTTATGGTACTTGGTTGGTGAAGTCACAGCATCCCAAAACTCAAAGAAAAAAGCGATCTGTTCGGTTGCGTAGTTCAAGGACTGCTGTAGCAGCGCTTCTGTAGCCCTTTCTATCTGTAGAAATTCCTTCTTCCTCTGGAAGTGACGGAGCCGTAGGAGCGCAGGGGCCGGCGGGGAGGCTCGGCGGTGGGGTCAGGGAGCTGCGGTGCCGCTCCGGTACCTCCCCGGCGCAGCGCAGGGTTCGTGCCATGGCGTTGAGAGGAGAAGGCACCGATGCACAAATGTCTCTTCTTCCCCCCCCCACACCACCCTCGTTTGTGGCTGTGGGAAACTAAGAAGTGAAGCGTCGTGCGCGAGGCGAAACAGCAAATTAATTGCAGCGTTAGGAACAGACCCAGTGTCTTCAGACTCCCATCCGTTGATTGAATCACACTTGCTTTTTGCAATATATTTATGAAGTTTAAGCTTAAAAGTCGCTAATACTTTCCAGAAACGATTTCTGCATTTGCTGGTCCTTGATTTCTTTCGTATTCAGCTGAAACGCGCCTTTTGTACTATGTTTTTTTTCTTTTGCAGCTAAGTCAGAAAGAATTGTTTTCAGCATAAAGGAGGCATAGAGGAATATTTTCTTATTGTGGGGTGGGGTGGGAAGAGGTCCCATTACCTGTCAGGCTTTACAGTGTACAAATATTTGTAGAACAGGTAAAAAATCTGTAACCAGTGTATACATTGCTACTATTGTTTACTGTGGAAGTATCTTGAACTGACTCCTTCAGCGCTGGCTTTGCCCACCCTGGCGTGTCCCTAGGAGGTAAGGAGGGGGTCACTCAGCCGACAGCCACGGTGCGAAACGGCCTCACCTGGGAAAGCGAGCTGCGCTCTTCCTGGGACGAAACTCCCATTGCCTTCACCCAAAAAAGCTCCCGAGCAGGGGGGTGTCCTCCTCTGGTCTGCAGTGGGTCCATCCTGCTGAGCCGCCAGGCGATGCTGTCCTAAGGGATGGCAGAGGTGATGCTGGGAGCTTGGTTCCACTAAAGAGCACAATATTTAAGTTCTAGTCATGCACAGCAGGGTTCCCCCCGCCCCGCCCCGCTTCCCAAACGGGCAATGGCGAAAAGCTGAAATAGAAATTTGGAGGTCGGGTGGTACTTCTGCGTTTCAATGAATCCATTCCAGTGACGAGAGGCTGATGGATGAGGGCGGCTGCTTGCGGTCAGGCAACCCCGAGGCCACAAAAGTGGAGGTCGCGATTCAACCAGGGCAATCTCACCCCCCCCATCCAGCAGAGAGTGTGTGTGGCTGGTGTGGAGCTTGTAATCGGATTTTGGAAATCACTACAATTTTTGCATGCTGAATAGCTATTTATATACATATATATTTTATATATATATATAAAAATATATATATATATCACAAATGCAGGCCACGTGTCCAATTCAGCTTTGCTTTTTACGAATGAAATACTTAATAAAAATGAATGTTGCAAGTTTTTTTTTTGGAAAGACATCTATTTAAGATTTTTTTATTACACACCTTTGATGTAAAAACTAAGAATTGGTTAGATAAAAAACATATATACTACAGATAAATCTTTATTAGAAACCACATTAGATACAGGTGATATGGAATTTTTAAGTGTTTGTTACATAGCATGGACATTTTATTTTACATATCAGAACATAAAGTCATTTTACTACTACAAGCTGTCTCTGGGTGCGTTTCAATAATTCGTATAAAAATGTTTCGTGGTGAATTACTGGATGCCTCGTCTCTCGTCTGTCTCCCGCTGTCCGAGTATGCCAATCTATCTCACATGGTCCCAAGGTGCACACTTGACCTTTTTTTTTTTACCGTCTCATGGCTCCACCATCAAACTTTAACTGCCCGCTGCAAGACTAAGGGGGTTGGGCTGGTTTGTGATCTCTCTTGTTTCTTTTTTTTTAGTGGACACGTGAATTGATCTGAATACACCGAGCTAAGTTAAAAGCAGGCGCTGGCCTGATAACAAGAGCACCAAAATGATGTTCCTGTACTTACATGCAGCTGGGTTACAACAATAGTGAAGAATTAAAGGTTGGAGGTGGGGGGGGCGGAGGGCCGAGGGTAGCACCAGGTTGGACGGGGCTGTGAGCAACCTGATGTGGTTCAAGGTGTCCCTGCTCCTGCAGGGGGGTTGGGCTGGGTGACCTCTGGGGGTCCCTTCCCACCCAAACCATTCTGTGATTCTATGATTCACCAACCATTATTTGAAATGCTCAGTCCATTGCTCACTGACACTGAATCAACAGGAAAAGAGACAAATGCTGCCACTATAACCTAAAAATTAATGGGGTCAGCCGTCCAGAGTCCCAATGACAAGCTAGACTGGATCTTGTTTTACAAATACGATTAACAGAATAACAGTGTCATTTTTAATGAATAATCATTGCTTCTATTTTTAACCATTTATAGCGTCTGCTCATCAGTGCAGTATCGATTGATTGAAGGCAGTTTTAAAAGTAACTCCTATAAGAATTTGTTCCAGCAGCTTTGAGTTAATGCAGGGGATGTAGAGGAGACTTGACCGTGTAATTAATCTGAGTTTTAACTTGTGAGCACACAGCAGGCACCGCTGTCGGCCTTTGCAAAGGGCCCAGCCGAGGCTCGGTCGCAAGGCAGCCGCTGGAGCCGAGCAAGCACCCTGTGCAGCCCTGCGGCAAATCACGAGCTTTTAGTTACAAAAATAGCACACAATATTTGTGAGTACAGGACCTGATTGTAAAAGGCCGAGTTAGCATATACAAGTGCAAAATTTGGATATATGCTAA
Organism: Egretta garzetta; assembly: GCF_000687185.1. Lineage (NCBI taxonomy): Eukaryota > Metazoa > Chordata > Aves > Pelecaniformes > Ardeidae > Egretta > Egretta garzetta. The sequence continues at coordinate 1,135,089 of NW_009258884.1, forward strand.
TCTGGCCATCTGGGCTCCTTTTATAGTCAGTGGAGAGAGATCGGGCATTTAGATTGAACTGGGATGAATCATTCTCCAGCGATGATCTTTTTCCACTCGGAGAGGCATCTAGCTGGTGGCCCATTTCTAAATGGCTAAAGTTAAGTCAGTAAGACGCCCTTCTCCGTGAGATCGATAAAAACAATTAGATAGCATTAAATAGCGATCAGCTGACGAATCTCATTCGACCTGAGCACACAGCCATAGCTAGCACATCCCTGAAGCACGTTCTGGTTGTATTAATTCATGGAATGGAAATGTCCTGTTCTTTTTTGGGGTTGGGGTGGGTGTTTTCTGTTGCAAAATTTCTAACCTGGTTTACGTATCCGATCCCAAGAGCGAGCTCATGGGCAAGGCGGGCGGCACTGGGCTGGCCGGAGGAGGCACCCAGGCTCCACTTCATTCCTCCTGCGTTTCACATCTGGGTGGGTTTGGCAGTTGCTGAGCGTGCGACTCCCTGCCGAGCCCCGGGCTGCGCAGCGGCATTCCCAGAGGAGCCTGCCTGGAGCGCGCTGCCCGGCTGCCGGCAGTCAGAAACAGAGAGCACAGCCACGGCGAAGAATCCTTGAATCCTTAAGGATCTGGGACCTGCCCATTTTGGAGGCAGGAAGTTACTGGTCTATTTGTTTTTCAGATCAGAAACACTATAAACTGCAGACATCATTAAAAAAAATCCCAACAACCTGCACAGCATTAAAATAGATCAAGTATGCTTACTGCGTCAGGGCTTGATTTACTACACTTTAAACAGCTTTTACTTCTCAAGAATGTGGAGAACTTCACGTGTGTGGAGGCTTTTTCATCTCTAGCTCTGGTTAGATGGCTTGTTGCATCGTAACGGAATGGCAATCAAAGTGCAGAAGAACTAGGTCCATTTTAAACCAGATTAAGGCAAAAATTAGCAGGCAAGGAAAACTGGGATACACATGAGGTCTGTTTTCCATTGATGTATTCTGATCTGCACCTAAAAGGCTGGGGGATTTTTTTTATTCTGTTTTTCTTTAAGGTAGATGTCCAAATTTAATATTGGCGCAAGCCAGCTTAGTTCCACCGAGTCCGACAGCCCTGATGCCAGCACTGAGTTTGGACTTCACCCTAAATAGAACAAATATTTGTATCAGTTTGCTGAGTATGTGAGTAATACGAATATTTGCCAGAATTTAAACAAGCTAAGCTTAAGTCATGCCAAAAGCCCCACCATTCAATTTGGTATCATTGGCAGCTCACAGGCTCAAGAGAGGCCTAAGTCTGGAAGAGCTGGGGTGTTTTTGGCAAACGCTAATTTTTTTTCTCTCCCTCCACATTTTGGAAAATTTGTGCCTCTCTGTATTAATTTATGATGTCATTAAATAATTCTTTTTGCAGCTTGTATAGAAAGAATGTTTCTTTTGAAGATGAGAACTCCCCGGAGAACGGTTATAGTGAAAAATTCCAGCAGGAGGAAAAAAAAACCCCTCCTCTCTCCTTGGCCACTCACGATTCTGCAGGAGTGTTTGAACAGCAAAAAATTTACAATATTTTAATTTAAGGACCTGCTCCAAGGAGGTGCCATGCACTTGACTGTGACAAGAGGCAGCCTAAATTCAATGTGATTGGAGTGGTTTTATTGTTGTGATAGTAGGCTGGAAGAGAAATCATGAGTCCGTGACTTGCTGGTGGAGAGAGTAAGGTTTTGAACTGATTTCCTTTCCACAAAGTACAGGATCAATATTAAAAATGAAGGAGAAGAAAATACTGGGAATGGTACAACAAAAGCAAAGAGCCTTGCCAACATGAACTGTATTTTAATGTGAAAACACTGTCATGAGAGAAACTGCCCCTTGGGCTCTGCCTATAAAACAGTCACTGTAGGCATTGGCGTTTCGATGGCAGCTTCACGCTAGGATTCACAGCCCCTCCTTGCACCAGCGCTGTGCAGTATAGACCAGCCTGGGTTGTATTTAAACCAAAGCGAAGTTTAAAATTAAACTTGGCATGGGCTGCTCAACCCTGTTGAGAAAGTCCTTGGGTAATGGCAAGGGAAGTCAATACCCTTGGCGCTTTGTGCCATGGTGCTGGGTGGTTACAGCTGCCAAGCAAGCCCCCATACCTGCCCTCTGACAGACCATTCCAGTCACAAGCAGCAAATGTACCTGTCTCGACTATTTTTGAGACTGACTTTTCAAATGTCACGGTGGATTTACGCAGGGTGTGCAGCAAGGCGTCTCCAGGCTGAAAATTGCACTCTGAGCCGGAGTCCACTTTTGGAACTGGGTCCTGAGAGAAGGACATAAAGAAGTGTATTAATTAGTGCAAAGTGCTGATAATGCTGGTTCCGTTAAAATCAGGATAATTTTGATTTCTGTTAATTAGAAACTTGTTTAACAAAAGAAGAGCAAACCCCACTGGAATGAAAACAGGAGGAATAGCTACAACAGGTCAAAAGGCTCTCGTTCCACTGCAAAGTACTGAGGGGTAAGAGGGTTGAGTGAATATTCTGCAAACATCAACATCGTTCAGCTGGGTTTTTGTGGCCGTTTTGCTTAGTTCTCAGCAAATGCTGATTTTTGTCTTTCAGCCATACATTGTTACAGTTCTGATTAATATTTTCACTGGGGTTGTATTTACAAACTGGAAGAAGATTTTTTTAAAAAAAATAAAATGCGGAATGTCGGCACTGTCTGCTTGGACACCGCTGATTTTAACAATTCTGAAAGACAATATTTGACAAATGGAGCTTCTAGTTGGGAGGTTTACACTGATAGCAGGGAACTGGGCCAAATTTGTC
>NW_009258884.1:1137952-1144707 GCF_000687185.1 Egretta garzetta
GTGCAGAGAACAAGACGTGCGAAACTGTTTCTCCCTAACAGCCTCTGTCTTACGTAAGGCAGACAACAACGTGTGCTGCAGTTCAGCGTTCCGCAGAAGGTGAAAAGAAGTATTTTCATATTTTCATGCCAAAATCACAAGGCTCAGCCCTATTTCTGTTGAAGTCAACAGGAGAACTTTGAAAGACTTCAGTAGAGCAAGACCAGCCCTCTAATCTTGCCGACAAGCCCAGCTTTCAGCCTTGGCTGTGCAGCGTACAGCCCAGGTACGAGGCAGAGCACATTTGGGATTGATGGATGACACAGCCACACTCTGCACATTAGGGTTTACTCGTGCCCAGTGCGTCTGAGCAGCTACCGAGACAAGAATAAAATGTTGAATCTAATACATTGTGTTGTCTTTAATATCACTTGTGAAGCTAACACACAAATGGATAGCTCAAAACATATGAAAAAATGAGACTCAAGCCATTGATTATCCCCACTAAATCCAAGCACTCATTTTAGCCTGAAACTTTAGAGCAGATTGCGCTGGACATGAGGAATCAATCATGAGACATCCTGGAAAGGTGATGAACTCACTTTGTGCATCAGAACTAATATGAAACAGTCAGCATGCGACGGGTACCTAGACTGAAAGCAAAGGTGACAGCTACCGAGCAACTACGTGCGGGACAAAAATGGAAGTAGGACTAGGCAATCAATTCAAAAGTAAAAAATAAAAGTAGCCACAATGTCTTACCTGGTTTGACATCTTTGGGTAAGGATTTGGTCTAAGACTTACTTATGAGAACACCAAAGGTGACCAAGAGGAGAAAACATACCAAAGATTTTAGCCCTGTAAATATCCCTGTTTTAAATGAATCTGCATTCTTCCTTCCCATCCTTAAGACACAACCAGTTCAAAGCTTAGATAGTTTTCCCCCCTCCCTCACCCTCTCCCTCCCACCATTTATCATTATGAAGGCAAGTAGACAGGTTAGAGGCAGGAAAAACTTCCACTGGGATTTCTGTCCAGTATCACGGGGAAGGACCAGATTTACACTCAGTGTTAGAACTGAGCACATGCCTGTTGCATAAACGAATGACCTGCAGTTTTTCTACATTTCTTCATCAGAAACATGTAAGGAGAAAGGGGTTTTAACTCTGTATAAACATTGCCCAGGGACTTCAAGACTAGAAGGTGTCGATGCAAGTAGGCTGGAGAGGTGTGCTTGAAAAAGCAAGAGGGCAAAACTCGTACTTCAATATATACAGGACACGTAGAGTGAGGCAAGCGAGGGTTGGAATACTGATGGATCCACTGCCCATCCTCCCTGGGGTGGTACAGACACTCAGGAGCACCAGAGACATGAGCTCAAGAACCTAGAAACAAAAATACCCCAAAGCACTGAGAACCCAGGGGGAATGAGGACTGATCCTGCAGGTCCCATGCCAGGGCACATCCCATGCCCGGGGCACGTCCCACTAAAGCATAGCAGCGTGTTCACCATGCGACCAAATGCGCTGCCGCTAGCTCACCAGGTGCTTTAATGTCTAGTGCAGACATAGCTCGCTCTCCTAAAAAACGCTAAGCGGAGTTATAGCTGCAAAGAAGCCACTACTAAGTCCTCATTTAGACCAGCTACGAATGCGAATCAGCACGTGTGAAGCTAAAAATCCGTCCGTACTCGTATTCCTCTTAGCTGTGGTTTCAAAGGAGAAAACAGCTTCAACTGCAGACTAAGAATTCCAGTGAAATTTGGGAGTTATAAATGCTAATATGCTCAGCAATGATTCAGTCTCCAGCCATTAGCGAGGTACTTAATTTTTGCTTTGCTTCTCTCATGCGTAACATGAAAATAATATTCACTCACCTCTGAGAAGTGGTTGATTAGATTGTCTGAAAATCCACTTTCATCCTGAAAAAGCAACAGAAAAGGAAGCGGGAAGTCAGTAGCCAGAAACTAAGTACAAGGAAAATGTGAACTGGCAAACTAAAGAGAGGAGAGAAAGGAAATAAATAAATATAAACCTCCTCTTCTTGCCAAAGAGCAAAAGCAAGTGGCAACATGCAGATGAGCTGCCCGAGGATCCGACTGTCCCTGGTGAACCCATGCACTCGTGCTTACAGGCAAGCGACCGGAGCGCAGTTACACACGGTGCGTAAGGTGAGGCTCACAGTCCGGTCGAATTGAGACTGGGACCCCTGTTTACCGCCCCCACCTACTGCAAAGTTTGGCAGGCTTGGATGAGACTACGGATTGCACGCCCTGAGATACCGCCTAGTGTGGAGTCAACAACTTTGGCGTTACGGAGAGAGGTTGAGGTTGTTCTCCAAGCTTACTTGTTTTAACCACTTCTGTTCCCATAACACGTGAAGAACGATGGATAACACAGCCATGCTTTTCGTAGTTTGAAAACCAGGCCTCTGAAAACGTGCAAAAAAGCAGAAAAGTAACTTTTATCCTATTCAAGACAGACTAAACATCCCCTTCCTCCTGGGATCTCTTCTTAGGTCTTTGGTTAAGTTTCAATTTTACAGGTATGTGGGCCAGTCCTGATCATCACGTTGATGCTAATAAAAAAATCCCTATTAATTTCAAAATGACAGGGTATTCTCCTACCACATATACTGCATGACCCTTTCCCGTCAGGCTAATATAGTAATAATTCCTTCCTTGGCTCCAACACTATGCTCAGATGTTTCCTTGGAAATATTTTGTTCCTTTCTGTTGTTTCTTAGTGCAGATTGAGATTCTTTGTGTGGCAACGGTTCCTTGAATTGGTTTTCCACAGCCTAGCTGCTTTTGCGTCCTTCCCAGTTTTCCCTTCCGTAGATACCAAAGCACACCATTTCAGTGAATCATCCTTTCTTCTAATAAAATATTATCTGAGTTCAATGCCAAAGGCCAGATTTCTATAAGAGAGATTCAGAATGACCAATAAGTACAGCAAAAAAGATCTTTTTGTTGTTTTGTGGTTTTTGCCCCCCTCATTTTTTGGAGGGTCAGAGACTCCTTAGAAGACCAGTAGCATTAGAGGAACTGAGCAACTCATTGTATCTGTAATATTTTATATCTTTAGTCTCGCTTAAGAGCTACCTTTTCTGCTGGAGTCCATTAGCTAAGCAGGCTAGGTGTTGCTTATTCCTTACGCTCCTGGGCAGGGCCATCAGGAGCTCGTTCAGTTCTTGGGTCAACAGAATATCTGTCCTCTCATTCCCCTGACCTCTCCCACCCCCGTTCCTAAAGCATACTGACAGGTAGCCCAGCGGCAGCTGCGAAGGGTCAGAGCAGAGGGGAAGGAGCAGGGGGCCCCAGGGTAAAAGACTTTTCCTGAGCCCTCCAGGCCTGAGGGGAATTGTTTTCATTATTCGTCTCACCCTCCCACCTCCCCTCTTGGCAAGAAGGCGACCCAGCACCCAGTAAAGCGTTTGACCAAATACTGGGGGCAATTACGACGCAGAGCAAAGCTGAGCCAGGCTTCTTGGCAGCACACATGGAGAGCTTGGAATAGGGATATGGTTCCTGGCTACGAATAGCCATTACCCAAATACCTCCAGTAGAAGGATAAAAGTCCGTAGACAGCACAGTAAGGCTTCGGCTTACAAAAGTCACTGGAACTTATCAACAGCCATAGAAAGAAGAGTTGCTGTGTATGGCCCACTAAGCAAAACTCATTCGTTCTGGCATGGCACAGAACTTGGCTGGTGTGCAATGAGCTTTGGGCATCTCACCGCCCAAACAAGCAAGATCTTCAGATCTTCAGGGCATCAACGATGTCTTCCATGTGTTGGTACAGTGCCTCACAGAGGAGCGACTGGGAATCACCAGCACAAAGTGATAATAAGGCTGTCCACACGTTCCATTTAATAGGGCACATTCCTTTGTGCAATATTACTGAAAGTCACTAAAATATAAATGAAATAAAACCTGTTCTTTTACTTACTGCTAATAACAGCCGGTCATACTGCCCTTGATAGCCACATATAGCAACATGCAAGAAATATTTTTAAATGGCTTGCTCTATGGTACAATACTACACTATAAATGAGACTTCTGGAGATGTTACCTAAATTAGTCTTGTTCAAACGCCTTCGTGATATTTAATCATATTAATAAAAGTTAGAGTGCTTTTTGCCTTTCCATCAGAAACTGGCCTTATGTGTTTTGCTAGTCCCACTCTATACTGGCAACGTAGTGTCGTGGTGTATAATTTCATAGACACAAAGACACTTCGCTACCATAGCTCTCATTATTAAACAATATATTTTAATTGTCACCACCTTTCTCATATAGACATGGGCCAAATCTATCCTTATTGGTTTCAACTGAGCTACACAAGGGATGAATTTGGCTCAATATATATAAAAATACAGCAAGTCAAGTAATAAAAAGAACTGTTTGGGTTTCTTTTTTTATAGCAGTCAGTGCTTTTTGCCATAAGAACACACATGCCTGGCCAGTAAAATCCCATGATAAAGGACTAAAGTGTTTAAGACTTCATATGCAGAAGAGACCGTGGTGTTTAATTACAATAGCAAAAGATGCCATGTTATAAAAGCATTTCTTACCTGGAGAAGGGATCCGTGCTCTCCAATGAAGCTTAATTACCCAAGACATGCTGAGTTTTCCCCTCCTGGCAATAACCTCTAACACCAATAACTCTGCTATTTCTTTTGACATCTGAATAGCTGAATATTGTTAATTTTTGTTCTAATTTCCTTATTTGGATTATAGCCTTCCAGTGTTTTACTTCTGATGAAAGGCTTGAACATTGTAAGAGCCTCATTCCTGGGACATTCCTCTTTCTTTCTTCCACTTTTCCCCTTGGAATTTCGCGCGCTCTCAGCCCTGCTCTGGCACTCCTGCTCCCCCATCTCTTTACGCCTTCCCAGCATACTTGGCTCCAGATGTAGATTTATGCATTTCCCCTCTCGTGATTCTTTCCTGCTCCACTAGAAAGGTTTCAGCTTCAGCTCAGGCCCAGAAGATCCACATTTCTGCAGCACCAATTTACTTAAGACATTAAAGAAAACGGCTTGCTTGACCGTCAGCCCCAAGCACTCCCGCGTCAAGGCTTTTACAGCTCGCTCGCACACACACACAGATCCGCACGCGGGGCAGAGTGGCAACTCTGAAATAAGCAGCTGAGCTTATAAGGGGGTCCTTCTTTTACTTGTGCAAACCCCCCATCCAACTGGTATCATTTTGGGGAAACTGAGTCTTCATTATTTATTAAGTTATATTAGATTTATAGCTCAGGTTTGTGCTGCACTTTTATTAATTCATAAGGAGAAGATTCAATTTTTATATAGAAAACCCTGCTTTTTTCGAGGGGGGGAGGAAACCTCTCCCTCGGAAAATGATGTGATATTGAGCCATGATTTAGAATCATCACCTGCGTTATCCTCCTCATCCTCACGCCTGCATCCTCGGCTTTTGATGAAGTCAATTTCCTGAGCGCATGTGAAAGCCTGTGGCTGCAGCCTGGAACAATCCTACCTCAGTGCTTCCCTTATGTTGTTGATCCTTTAATTTCCTCCAGCCGACTCCTGCAGGGGACTAGTTCGAAGTTTTATGCTACTCTTTTGGACTAATCATTTACGACTGACTTAAAAAAAAAAAAAAAAAAAAAACAGCAGTGCAAATTTTCACACCTTGAAAATCCAGGCTAGCAGAAAGTCATATAAACCTGATTAATAGACGAAATCACAGTATCAAGAGAAAGATCTCCTATTCCGATGGTTATGAAAGTTACACACAGGGCTCTTACCATGGACCCAGTTCTCTGTGTTAAAAACACAAAATTGGAGAGTATCTGAAATTGCAGATCTGAAAGGAAGACTGGATTAGAAGTTTAAAAATATGTGCCTTAGGGGCTAACCGTGGACTAATGGCAAAACAGGAAACAAGATGAAATACAGAAAGGACAGACATTAATTTCTCCAAGACTGTTGATGTTCGTACTCAGTAAAACGGAGATCAAAACAGTGACTGTCTTATATAAGAAAGACAATATTCACTTAACGCTACTTTTGTAATAAAATCTATTAAATTCCAACTTAAAGTTGAGAATCTGATGCTTATCTCTTAGACAACAGCCCCATTCTTTTGTTTTACCATGTTAATTACGCTATCACATCCTTCCCAATATGTTCTTTTTGAACAGTGTAGCTTTCCTGAGCTGTGCTAACGAGGAATATCATGACAGTTGTGACCCAGGCTTAAACACACAGACACGAAAGGTCAATGATAATAATTATTTTTGTATTTGTACACATTATAGGTGATCAAATTGTTCCTGAAGAATTTTTTTTATTACATTAAAGGATACAACAGTTTGATATATTTTACACACCAGCTACCACTACAAACTATTGTTAAATCTTAAAATCAATACAAGTACATTACTCCAAGCAAAAGCAAAGTCACACTATGTTTTCAAGAACAGAAATGAGTTCTGCTGCTATTTCTGGCTGCATCTGTTAGTCTGGCTCAGATTCACTCATACAGTGTGGGTAAAAGTTGGTAATTCAACCATTTCACACGCTCATGATAAAAATCTGAGATTCAATTAAAAAAATTATTCTGGCATACTAAATCAAATGTATTCCAAAATACTTTAGGAAACAGCAAGGAGGAGATAGAGAGGCTGAAGTGATCATTTGTATAAATGGTTATGTATGGCAGAAACAGAAAAATCTCAAGCAGCAGCCGATTTATACGCTGCTAATTCCTTCCTTAGACGATCAGACTTAGAATGGTCTGATTT
>NW_009258884.1:1145143-1166876 GCF_000687185.1 Egretta garzetta
AAAAAAATCACTTGCATACTGCTACTGCTAGATAGAAGGCTCACTAATTGGGATGTACTTCTAGCCAAATGGCAACATCGGTTTAACAGCAATTCACAGGAACCTAAAAATTCTGCCCAAAGCTTTATAACCAGACCAGTTCTTTAGAATCTTACTCTGAAATTACGGTTGCAATCCATAAAATACCTCTGCAGTGCAAATTTTCACACCTTGAAAATCCAGGCTAGCAGAAAGTCATATAAACCTGATTAATAGACGAAATCACAGTATCAAGAGAAAGATCTCCTATTCCGATGGTTATGAAAGTTACACACAGGGCTCTTACCATGGACCCAGTTCTCTGTGTTAAAAACACAAAATTGGAGAGTATCTGAAATTGCAGATCTGAAAGGAAGACTGGATTAGAAGTTTAAAAATATGTGCCTTAGGGGCTAACCGTGGACTAATGGCAAAACAGGAAACAAGATGAAATACAGAAAGGACAGACATTAATTTCTCCAAGACTGTTGATGTTCGTACTCAGTAAAACGGAGATCAAAACAGTGACTGTCTTATATAAGAAAGACAATATTCACTTAACGCTACTTTTGTAATAAAATCTATTAAATTCCAACTTAAAGTTGAGAATCTGATGCTTATCTCTTAGACAACAGCCCCATTCTTTTGTTTTACCATGTTAATTACGCTATCACATCCTTCCCAATATGTTCTTTTTGAACAGTGTAGCTTTCCTGAGCTGTGCTAACGAGGAATATCATGACAGTTGTGACCCAGGCTTAAACACACAGACACGAAAGGTCAATGATAATAATTATTTTTGTATTTGTACACATTATAGGTGATCAAATTGTTCCTGAAGAATTTTTTTTATTACATTAAAGGATACAACAGTTTGATATATTTTACACACCAGCTACCACTACAAACTATTGTTAAATCTTAAAATCAATACAAGTACATTACTCCAAGCAAAAGCAAAGTCACACTATGTTTTCAAGAACAGAAATGAGTTCTGCTGCTATTTCTGGCTGCATCTGTTAGTCTGGCTCAGATTCACTCATACAGTGTGGGTAAAAGTTGGTAATTCAACCATTTCACACGCTCATGATAAAAATCTGAGATTCAATTAAAAAAATTATTCTGGCATACTAAATCAAATGTATTCCAAAATACTTTAGGAAACAGCAAGGAGGAGATAGAGAGGCTGAAGTGATCATTTGTATAAATGGTTATGTATGGCAGAAACAGAAAAATCTCAAGCAGCAGCCGATTTATACGCTGCTAATTCCTTCCGCAGGAAAATCTCTGCATAGAGATCAACACTGGTCTCAAGCATAAGATCCTAATTATTTGAAAGGCATTTGTTTTCATAGCTTTTTTTTTATGTGTCCAAGTCGATGGCATTTTAATGCCTTATTAAATGGTTGTTTTACAGCAGCCCGTCTGTTCAGTCTCTGTGCCCATGTCTGTACTTTGTGCTGCAGGATTTTACCTTTCATGCTAGCCAAAAAATATTTTCCGAATTCCCTATAAAAGTTTTCGATATTTCCTAAGACAAATAGAGTGTTTTTTTACATACTCTAAAATGACATTGATATGGCAGATATGACACGTATGCGCCTCCGTTTATGGTACGCTTGCAAAAAAGGTGAAGGTTTGTGTTCATTAAAGGGATACGCTCACTAGCTTGGGCCCAACTTTATATGATTTTTTTTAATTACATAAACAAATGCAAATGTTTTCATTTCTGTTTTTCTTTAATTGAGTTTAAATCCCAGCGATACAAAATATGCGAACACTCCCCTACCATGCTTTTAGCCCAGACGTTGCAATGTGGGGGTCTCTAAATGCACAAGAAATAAAAAATGAACCAATTTAAACCCAACCTGAAATAAAATTAAATTGATGAGAAGTTTTTATATTAAATTACTCTGAAGTGCGTGCAAGGTAAACAAACATTCAAATGTGAAAAGGAAAGTCAATTTAAAAATTATATGTTTACCAGCATTCTGACAACAGTCCCAGTGAAATATTTCTTTTAAACATATGGTGAAGCCCTTGCTTTGTTGAAGTCAAATGGCAGAACCCCCACTGACTTCAGTGGGGCCAGAATTTGTAGCCAGGTAGCTCTTTCCCATCACTCTTACACAAAGACTGTACTGCCTCACCACTTGCGCTGAAGAATTGCTTTATCGGAACGGGCATGAAATAACAAAGTCCTTCACTTATCTGTCTTATTAGTCCTGATGAATACGTGGTATGGATCAGCAAAAATCTTTTAAGATACAGTATAATCTGAATTGCCTGTTTTCAGTTCTTGAGGGTTCTGCAGCAGTAAGCAGTAACGAACAGATGATGGAAGCAGCCAGACCTACAAAAGAAATAGTATTTTAAAAGTACTGTACTTAGGGGGAAAAAGGTTTGCCTTTGTACATAAAGAGCTCTATTCATTAAAAGACGTTTTTACAAATGTGGTTATTTCAAATAGTCAAAAAGTGTGAAATACACTTAAAATGAGTAAAATTTGTGGGTTTTCCTATGGGTTAAATATGTGCCATACTAATAAAGCTCTCCTCACACCTCTTCCTAAGTCATAGTCTTTGGCCTCATTCTGCAAGATGTTTTGAATTGAGGGAGCTCAGCCCTTTGCTGGAAGGGAGCATTGGCCGTTGAAGTCCCAACTCTGCAAAGATCAGTGGACTTTAAAGGGATCCAGGAGGAATCATCTAAATCTGACGCTCAGCATGGCACACATCACAGTGTCCTGCACCCAGCCCATGAAGCCCGTACATAAGCAAGCTTTGTGTGCTTACACGGGTCCTCACCGTTCCACCCCAAGGATCCCACTGGAGGACAGAGCTCTCTAAGGAGGAGCTGCTACACTCAGTAGCTAAGCCGGCACGATAAAGGTGAAACGAGAACGGAGAGCAAGTCATGCAAATCAGAAACATCAAGCGACCTCAAAACTTCTTCCTTACAGCCCCCAACAGGTCAAATTTTAAAGCACAAATTACTTTGATTTCTGCCTAGGTGCCAGACCTTGAGTTACTCCAGAATCCAAGCGCCTCCCAAGCACATGCGTACCTGGGGTCATTGGCTCAGAGGCCCCAGCATCAGGCGCACATAACAGCTAACTGAGTCTGCTATTTAATGGCAATGCGCGTGTTTCTGCAGGAGGGCTTCCCACATTCCGAACCAGTTCTCTGATGCTCTCCTTCCTGCTCCTGTTTTTAAAATGTACCTGGCACTTACGCTGTATAAAAACCGTATCAACAGCTTACATGTGAAAAAAACCACCCCTGCTTCATGTTTCATGAAATGTACCCCTGCTGATACAGGCCAGTACTCCTGGATAACCCATAGGAACCCAGCGGTACCACGGACTTAGATGCAAGCTCATTCAGTAGAGGCTTTACAAAGTGATGAAAATCTTTACACAACTGTTTTTCCAGTGTTTGATCCCTCCTACTGCTCGAAGAAAGCTTCAAATCACTTTAAAATGAAACAACTGTGTTAAAATCGGATTATTCATAAGCACCCACTTTCCCAGCTTTTGTGCTGTGAGTTTTCAGCTACCTGTGGCATTCAGAAGTTGAGATATCTGTGTAACATAAATGTTTTTAAACCCATGCACTTATTTGCCTTTGCTTCTGTAACTCTGGTATCACGGTCTGCTGCTGCAGATGTCAGTGAGACGCTAGAAATGTAACACGACGGCTCCATGATCACTCAGGTACAGAAAAACAAGATGTTTAGGAAAGTATGGCTTTAGACCAAAAAAAAAAAAAAACCACTTTAAAGCTGAATCTCCGTTTGCTATAGCAAAACCCCCTCAAAATTTCATAGCGCTTGCTTTATTGTAGCAAGAAAATTATCAGTCTGGTAGTTCACACACATAGATCCAAAAAACCATGATGAGATTTTATAGGTAGATAGATATAAAACCACATATGTTTCAGCCACATGGTATTGTATCAGTCCTTCACTAAGGTACAGATTTTCTTTGCTTCAGTAGAGATAATTTAGTAGCAGCATACCTCCTTGAACACGAACAAATTAATAATATTCAATTTATTGCAATGTACTTATGTCAGGAGAAAATAATGAATGAAAGTGCCACATGTTTCTTCAACACAACTATGTTTGTTTACCAAAAAAAGCCCCTAATTCTGCCCATAGCAGGAATCCCGTAACAGGAGATGATGTCCTCGCTCACTGCTCCAACTCCTTGTCCCGGTGGAACGCAGCCTTTCAGGGGAGCCCTTTTGACAACTGGGCTTTGGGCTACTACCCGAGTTTCCCCAGGCGACCTGTTCCTTGTGTTCTGGGACAGGGCAGCACTGGTCACGAACCTCCAGCACGGCTCTCTAGATAAACCTGTGCTCAAGCCTGTTTCACACCATGGAAGCACAACATCCCTGCTTCCTGCGACCAGGAGGCAACGCGCCCTTCAGAGTCCCCGCAGCCTGCCCAGGCTTTGTCCAAACCATATATCCTTTTCCAAAGAAACAGCAGTGAAAACCTTCTATAGCTTTAACCACTGTCAGATGTTCTTTGAGCAGAATATTAATTTCTCTCCCGAGAACATAAACTTTTTGTTGTAACAAGCCACCATCCTCTCAAGCCCTTTGATTTCCTCTGTCAATACTGCCCCCAGACCATAAGCGCTAGCATCTGTGTCCAGCCTGAAAGGTGTTTGAAACATGGGGAGGCTAAAATGGGAGCAGTTGCAAAAGCTTTTTTTAAAAACCGAAAATGTTAAATCACACTATGCTAGCCACTGAAACGGTTTCCTTCTCACCAAACTCATGCAGTGGTTTTACAATATTAACAAAGCCACAAACAAACTGCCTGAAATAGCAGTAGCAGTAATCCTTAAAACCACTCGGAAACCTTTACCTGGCTGCCGTTGTCTGGAGAGCCACTCAGCATCGTCCTGCCTCCATTTGCCTTTTGCCCGTGAAAACCATTCATGCTTGGCTGTGTATTCATGATTAATTACTTCTGCTCACACTGATTCACTTGTCTTTCAATTTGATTTCAGGTTGATGGCTTTCAACATATTACAGACCATTTGCAAATACGTCAGTTCCTGTTCAAGTGTTTTACTTCATACCAAGATATCATCTAGAGATAATCTGAAACAGGCATGCTGTACCGTACCTTCTCCCCATCCCCTGAAATGCAGCAGGTGCTGAGCCAAAAGACATCTTTTTAAATTGCAGTAGGTCTTGTCCTGCTCTGAAAGCTGTTCCCTCCCCTTTTTCCTGTTACTTGGCTCTGCAGAATCTGCTCAGGCCACCATTTGACTTTAATCAGAACTGTGAGTGAGGTCCAAAAATTGTTGAAAGCTCACTTATCCCATCCTGGTTCATTTCCTTGATGCCCAGTAGCACTTCTTACCACTTTGCTTTTCCTAAATAGCGAGGTGCGGTGTAATGGATTGGTTTCCCTCAGAATCCATCTGTGGTAGACCACTGTGCACAGGCTGTATATTTATCGGATCCAGAGAGCCTATTTTTAACTAGAAAAAAACTTTTAGGGAATCTAAACAGTACACCCATATTGTGATTGTGGCACAGCCGTGGTGTCTTTATCCCTGCTAACACAAGTACCAACAGCAATGGCAACTAACTTCAATAGAGGCTTGCAAGCGCTGGGTAGTCCAGGAGTACTTGATGGACCTTTATAACTTGTACTGGTCTCTGAGTGGTTGCATTTGCAAAGTTACAGTTACCTGGGTTAAAGCAAAAGCAAGTACACCTACCTACAGCATCATATGCTGCGAGGAATCACTCGAGAACATTCTGCAACTCTGCATTTAAATGAATTAAGAATTTAAATTTCTTAGTGCAAGAGAAAATTAACCTCTCCTTCAGATCTAACAGCTCATGTTTCTGCAAGGGCTTGGCCCTTAAATTTGATTTCCATCACTCTACCTTTACTTGGGTAAAAAGATACTGCAGCAAGTAGCTGCTGTACCAGGAAAATCTGCTCACTGCAAACCAGTTATCTGCAAATATTGTGCTTTACCTAGGCCACATAATTAAAGAAAATTGCTGGAGATTTAACTTGTAAGACAATACTTCCAGCATGTATTACTCTATTATTAGCCATAATGAAATCCAAATCCTTCCATAGCTTATCCATCATCTTAGTTACATTTCTTGCTCAGAAGAGGACAAATTTTCAAAATCAACTTTCCCACCTTGTGGATGTGTTGTGTTTGCCAGCAGTCCTCCCTGCCTGAGACCAATTTATTCTTTTTCAGTCCACCTAGTCCAATAACTTCAGTTTGAGAAAGGGTACTTTATTCCATTCATTTCATAGATCCTAATATACATTCAAAAAGTAAACTGACCAAATCTAGAGAAAAGCTATGAGCTTTATCCTCATTCCTTTGGAGCTCAGCACTTTCAGCTTCATGTCTTCACATTTCCTGAGCTGATTGAAGAACTTTCCCTAGACATTTCTGAGGCTCTGTCCTGGCCAGCCTCAGAATGGTTTTTATGGCCAATTTTTTCATAACTCTAATATTTAACTGAACTACTTCCTTTAATTTTTCCACAGCTGCCAATTTTCCTTGTTTTACAAACCAAGATTATCACTTTTCCTAATTGTACAGTAAGGCCAGGGATCAGATTAGGATTGCCCCTTTTCATCATTCATTTTATAAACAGTACTTGAGTTACAGGATTTGGCTGCTAGGAGACCCACTTTCTGTCCATCTTTCCAGCCATTCATCAGGGCTGTGATTTGAACAGACCATATGTGCTCCTCCTGAAGCCCATAGCTCAGAAGTAGAGGGTTTGATATTTTTTGAGCTGATCTGAAATATCCCATCTGAGCATCCATAAATTTCAAATTACAAGTATTTTTTTCTCAGGATTTCCCATCTCTCAGAGATAACTGACTGACAATTGGTTTGTTACGCTACGGACTTTAAACGTGACCTAAGATTCTGTGATTTCATTCCAAAATTGATATTTTAGTTTCTATCTTCATCTGTGCTAGGAACTTCCAAGGCTGGCCAAAACTCTCCTGCTTTCTACTGTCTTCTGGTAAGTTTTCTGGGGGATGGCAGTTGGATTGCTGGACAAGACAGTGCTCTTGCCAATTCAGTCCCGGAGGTTTGTATCCAGCCCTTCCATCTGGCCAGGGAATTTTGTAGAAGGCCCGGATTTTTCTGTCTTACCAATCACAGGTCTCAGTCCTCCCAAAAAGGGCTTCCAGACATTGCAGATTCTTGTTGAAATCACATCTGGCCATCTTTGATTTTTGCAAATCCTGCAGAAAACAAGGTACTTGAGGAAAAAAAAAAAAAAGAAAAAAGAAGCAACAACTTTTCAGATGCTGGTGTTTAAAACCACTGTCTGGATGTTCTGAATTAATATTGTATTAGAAGCCGCCAAATGGCCGTATGCCAAGACTTAACCCAAGGTGTATTTTTATGGCAAAGCTATAAACCCACAAAATAAGTGGTTTATAATGGAAATTCTGACACATTTTTAATATTAAGAGTAGAAATATACTGGTTGTGGCAAGTAAGTATTTGACAGCTGTGGTACTCACCTGTCAGCTGTACTGCCTGAACAAGTCCATTTTGATGGTAGGATTCCTCCTTTATCTCATCCTGTTTCAGCCACGTGGTTTTGGGGCAGGTGGACCAAGCCATATTCTGCACTTCATTCTGGAGCCTTTCAAAACATTTTTTCTGGCTGATTACAGGGAAAAGCAACAACTGAGAATCACAAAGTACTGAAGCCTGCAGTCTTCCGAAGCTTAAGTGCACTGACTTGGCTCCAGCAGCTTTCCTCAGGTGAAAGACGGGAGGTTTTCTTTGACACCGGTCCTTTGGAGTGGCACTTCCCACAGGGTACTGTGGTCGGGAAGAACTGTGGGACTGAGCACATGGGCCTTGCTTTCAATCTAAAACTCAATCAAAAACCATCCTTGGGAACTTGTTGATAGCAAAACTACCAATCTGCCCAGACACAACTAGAGAAAGGAGGAACCCTGAGTAATATTCAGGGTAATCTATCAGTTTACACAGGCATAAAGATTATTGACCTGCTGTGAATGTGATAATAGTAAGAAAACATTGGCAGTGATGATAAGGGACTAAAAAGAATTTCATAAGCTGAAATATCATACAAATACCTAACACAGTATGTTATAGCCCTCATTTAAAAAAAGACAGGGGACAGTTTTACTTGCACATGAATGCTCTAACTCGTCAGTTACATTAGCAGCCTCCCATCAACATATCTTTTACAACATAGATATATGTATGCATGTATATATATATATATATAAAGGGAAAGTAAGAGGGAGAAGTGTGAAAAAGCAGAGCCACTTTTCATCAGAAATATTGAAGATGACAATGTTCGAAACAGCTGTCTAAATAGCACGCACTGGCTCTGTATCTGATCTGTCTGTGTTGCATGTATTAAACCTAAGATTTCCAAACATAATTGGGGCGATGTGGTTGCTTTTCCCAGCCTAAGCATCTTGATTTGCAGTCACGTTCTTCAGGAAAACCAAGAAACAAATGAGTCAATCTTTGATTGTCGGAATAGAATTTGAGACATGCATACACACTCTTATATACACATCTTGAACTTATTTCATACTTCACACACAAGTTGGAGAGAAAAGATTGTGACTCAGAGTGAACGAAATCTAAACAGCTGACAAATAAACACAAGATGATGGATTAAATCTTCCAAGTAGCATGCAAGCCTTCTATGCTGTAAGATTACCTTTTGCTACTCTTGATGCACAGATTAACTGCAACAGCAAATAACAATGCAGAAAGCTTTTTCTTTTAAATACAATGGAGAGGAAATGAAAACCAAATTACACATGACTTAGAAATAATCTATCTGGAGATGAAATAAAGCATTTGTGACTATGAACCAGGATTCATACCTTTACTTCCAACATCTTCCATTAACACCCCCAGGAAATTTAACACAATTAAATTAATGTTCTAAAGGGTATGCTGGATAGAGGGAAGCAGAGCCTGGGGCATACTGACTGGCTGCGGTATTTGAGAGAGTCTAGCAGCTCAAAGACATAAGCAAACTTTACTTGCATCTTGAGGATATTATTCATAGATTTACATTAGCTTAGTTTGGTAGATTCTAAGGGTATATTTATAGAATGCCTGGAAATTAAATCAAAGCTAAAAAAAGGCATTGTTTTGCTTCAAATCACAAGCAGGCTGCTTGTCTCGGAGTTGAAAACCTCTGTGGTTCTCCACAGAGCTTCCTGTAAAAACAAAATGCTGCCATAATGATTTAAGAGAGGAGTGAAACACTATTGACCAAAACAAAAAGTGGAACGCAAGGATGGAAGCCGATGGAAAGACAGCATACGAACGAATCTCAACAGCGCCACATCTAGATCCGTCAATTATTATGTAACTAGAAGTTTTCAAAGGGCTGCGAATTCAGAAGAAAGTCAGTGCTTATACAAGCTTGTGCTTTCCATGCTGGACCCACCAGTAGAGTTAGCAAAACTGCCTACGGTCTGCCTGACAGACAAGAAACACCGTGGTGGTTACGTGCTCTAGCGTTTTTCTTAGGAAATAAAACTGGGATGTGAGACTTAAATGCCCTGGCTTCAGCTTGGATTAGGAGATCGTTATAAGGTAATACACCCCCACCCCCCCTTTATCAGTGATGGCTGATGTCGTTTCAAAATGTGGTACAAAGCATGTTGCTGCTCTACTTAGTCTACAGATCTTTAAAGTCTGCGTATCTACATAGCTAGCTTACATACCTTTTAGTTAATTATTTTAGTGGCTCTTTTCATATTTGTATACAGACAGAAGACAGATGAGGGTATTTTTAATATTCTGATAACGGAGGTTATGTTCAGGCAAACTCCTGTCATCAACAGAAATAGAGGATCCTGCCTTCATCCATATATTTTCTGACCAAGTGGCACCTATTATGCTTAGCGGTATTTACTTCAGTAAGCTTTTTGGGTGCTCCAAGCATATACACACAAACATAGCTAAAAATTAACATTCATTTTAAAAATATAAAATCAGTTCTGATGCAACTGGTAAAAAACAGGTTTTTCTTTATGATTAGTCTCATATGTTTCTTGTTAGTTACTTAGGTTAATTTTTAAATATAAATTAATGTTTATCTTAGTTTAATCTCTCTATCTGGATGCTATTGGAACGGAGCCCTGGCATGGGTACATGCCCAGGTCTTCTCCAGCTGTGCCTTGCAAATGAGGAAAAGGGCGGAGATTGACAGCAGCTCTTGTTGCTCCCCAGACCAGCTCTGCAAATCTACAATGGCCATGGTGCTTTCTTTGGCCCGGCCTTCCTCCTTTTATTAGCTCCTAGCTGCTTTTCTGGGTAAGAAAAATCAATGGAAAATGGATTTTTTAAAAATATTTGTTTTGGTGTCAAAGAAAGATAGCCCAAGAAAAGTACTTCAGGCAGAAATCTCATGACTGAAAAATTAGAGTGGTAAGATTTTAAAACCAAGCTAAGAGTTTGCTTGGTTTTACTTTCCTTGGAAGAAATAGCAGTTCGCAAGCTGTTTTTTTGGTACAGTGATGATCAGGACCCCTGAGGGTCTAAGTATCACCTTCTGACATGATTTAAGTCAAGAGATTTTTCTTAAATAGTATTAACTATTAGAATAGTAGATTTAAAGAAAGAGATAGAACTCCCACCATTGAGATGTAAAAGGTTTAACAACTCAGACCCCTGCAGTCCAAGCAGCAGAAGAACCAGAATATTTCCGCTATGGCATGGGAGCAGGATGTGGAAAGTTGGAAGGTCATTGGAAAAAAATATGTGCCATAGGAACTCCATTTTGTTCCGTTTTGAAATCATTAGGGGAAAATTGAGGGATGCAAGCCATGAATACAAATGCAACCCCAAGCAGGGGGAGTGTTGTTACAGACCTGCTGCAGCTCTGGGTCTGCAGTGGGAATTTTGGAGATCCGCTCTGTCCGCATTCCCCGAAATGGGCACTGGGCAAACCTCATTTACCTGGGCATTGTGCAGAGGCAGAGAACTGATCCAGTGTCAGCTCACGTGTTGCGTGTAGCCAATCTGGAAGAAAGAGCAGAACTCCTAAAATCACTCAGACAACGATAAATCTGTTTCTTAGGCCCTGTCTAGACTAGGAAAAGATGGGTTCTGTCCCTCACTGCCAGGGCTGGAGAGGATGTGGTCAGCTGGGTACATTTGATCATGTATGTGGTTAGACTGCACGAAACGGAAATCGCTTTGCAGAACCAGTGTTCACTGAAAATATTACTCTAACCCTAGCAGAAGCCTTGCTGGGCGGACAATGTCAACCTGCCAAATATGAAAAATGAGGTTTTGTTAAGCTACTTGTTATTAGCTGCTCAAACCTTGACTGCAGCTGAATGAAGAAACCCCAGCATTCCCATGACAAACACATGGCTTAACCAAAATACGGGAGGTCCTTTCCTCAGAGAAGATGACAAGCCTAGGGATAATTGTTAGAATAAATACTTGAAAACTTGGCTCTCTTTCTTCACCTACACAAAAACGCGCAGTTAAATCCATAAGCCAGTTTCTGACTAACTTTTACAAAGTATTCCTCCTTTGAATCAGTTAAACACCATATTTTGATCTTTGTGTATGAAATACTTCATCTTCCAGAGTAATCACAGTCACTGTCCAGTCTCATTTTAAAGTATAATTTGTGACTTTAATATTTACATTGTTATTTTGAGGAAACACAAAAAATATAATTAATTCAGTATTGTTTATGTTTGGTTCAAAGTCACAGATGTTACAAATTGAAGTTAAGATATTCAAAATTTTCACATCTTTTGGAATTTTAAATTGCGTCTATGGGACAAAATTTCTTCCTTCACAAGGCTCCTTCCCTGACTGATTTCCAGTTGGTTTCAGGCTGATTTGATTCCTACCTGACATTAGAATACCGAAATTGGCTAAAAGTAAATTCTGGATCATATTAAGGATTATTTTGCTTCCCAAGTAATATCATCCTATGTCTATGTAGTATAAACCACTACAGTAAAGGAATATTTATATATAAATTATTTCCACACAAAAAGAAACTGATTAAGAAATAGAGTAGGCAACTTTCTTCTATCAGTGTAACTCAGTACACAGGGCTGTCTGAAAAGGCGAAGCCTGGGGGAAAGGCTAGGGTACACGGCGGGAGAGGTCACTTGAGGCATAGATCAATGGAAAATGAAGAGCACGGAGGATGTTCACTGGCTCTAATGCAAAGCACAGCAACAATTTAAACACAGATCAATATAAATAAAAGTTTATATTGACAGACATTTTACCCAATATAACATATACCATTTCATACTTAGTAATAATAAAAAAAAAAAAAAAACCCAAAAAAAAACCCAGGAAAAAGGATTGGGTCAATCCTGTAAACTCCTTAACGGGAGCCCCTACAACATTTTCATGTTTTCCTGTCCCATTTGTGATTGTTTTTATAAGATTGGATAAACTGTACTACCTTTAGTTCCCTTAGGAATAACATCTCTAATATTTTGACAGTGTAAGTCATGCAATACTCCTTGTGCAAACAAGGAAGACTGGACAAGACGACAGTCTCTTTTTCTGGAATGACTTTATTGCATGCCCTCCAAAAGAAAACTGGCATGTGGTCCCTAGATGAGAAAATATACTTTTCCTTCATATACAAACCAGCGCTTTATTTGTAATGGCATTCATCTGATCCAGTTCTGACACAGAGATAAATGCAGAAGACTACATCTTCAGAACCCAGAAAGCAAAAAGGCTCACGTGCCTTGAGAGCCATTGTTGCCAGCAAGGGAGATTTCCCCAAGAGGCACCAACAGAATTAAAAATAGGTGGCAAAGATAAAATTAATTAAATACTTATAAAAGAGGAACATCCACTATCTCTGTTCCTTCCCAACAGGCATCCCCATCTGGAATTTATTTTTAGGATGCTCATTCCTTCTCACAGGTTCAATGCTACCCATTTCACACCATTTAACTATTGAAAGCTCTTGAAATTCCGGACCAAAGAAGCCAGAGCCCACTGTATTTCACAGTGATGTAGCTAATGTGTCAGACTTGTAAAATAGCTCTTAGTGGTAGACCTCCATTTAGAGAAAGACGGAAACTAGCTTTAAATACTTAAGGCTTTAATATCTAGTCCATTACGCTGCAGCAAGGTCTTGTAAAGAGTCAATTATGGGATACTTCTGATTTGATCCACATGCAAGGGAAATCCGCTTCTTTGCCTTTAAACCTCTGTGTAAGTGTCCTGTTTAAATAATTAGTGACACTTTTTCTTTGATCAAATTGATTCACATTGTTATTCTTTTATGTTAATTTAAAACTTAATCCATGTAAAATCCAAGACAGATCTTAATCCATCATTCAGAGGGCTTTTACCAAAAGGCACTATCATGAGATTGTCCAGAAAACACGACAGGTTAAAGACAGTAGTGAACCAACTTGAAGGAAAATGCATTTTTTTGGGGGGCCTTCTGAAAACCTGCAAATCACCAACCAGATTAATACTAGTAGCATGGGTAAGCACTGTGACAATTTGGAAATAATTGTGAGCAGAGGCACAAAGCTAGCAGCCACTCTTGCACAAAACCTATTCTCCAGCATATTTAATGATGAAGCCAAAGTCTGAGTGTTTCCTGCCATTAAAAATGTGTTAATCGTGGAATTTATCTTAAAATTATATACATTATTATCTTATATTCTTGCTTTCTATTCAAAGCTTAGTTGTCCACATTACAGGGAAGTTATCAGCAGCAAAGTTGGAAGGGGTTTCAGGCCAGACAGAGCTAGTTAAGGTGCTCAGCCAGTAGACTACAAAGAAGAAAAAATATTCTCAATATTTATCACTTCATGTCCATGCCATTGTCTTTGGTGTAATATATCTCTCTATATTTATCTATAAATCTATGAATGAGAGGCTGGTAATAACGATACCTATATAAGTGCATAAATATAAGTTTTGTCCAGGCCCATAAATTCAATAGACCATGCCAACTCTTTACTTGCTGTACACATGCAAATAATTTGAATTAGTATCTCTATAGTGAGGTAAAAATTAGTTACGGTCTTAATTGAACATGAACTGATAATTTCTGGATAGCAGAGTTACATTTTACTGTGACATTTCAGATGCTTGTATATTGTCTAATAATAATAAAAAAGTTATGCTTCTAGGCAGCAGCACTGCCATTTAATGACAAATGAGGCGCAGGAACTACTTTGCTAAAATACTGCTGTATGTTTCTTCAAAAAGCATGATGAAGGAGTACCCTAAACTTTCCAAGTGTTTTCCTAAAATATTACTGCAACACTACAAAAGAAATAATAACAGATACTATTTCACAATAATTAAAATAATACTTAAGGAAAACAAGATGACCACTTTGTTTAACTGCATGACAAAATCTTTGAGAAAAATCGTTCTATAAAATACTAGTGGAATGTAATTGCTGCAAAATTTCCACTTGAGCATGAACAGCTGGGTCTTGAGGACCTCTGCTGTTCAGGCAGTGCACTGTACAACCGCACAGTCCAAATATTGTCTGCTCAATGGCAAAGGTGAACAATTTTGCCTTATCTTTAGAAATCACTCTGGCTGTACAGCCACACTGAAACTTGAAAAATTATTTCATTTAGTATAGTAACCTCAGCACTTTTGTAAGAATATTTTTCAGCTATCTATTATTTATAAAGTTAGAGACTGCTGTGAAAATTTAAATAGCCAGTATTTTGATTCACATGCTTATGTTTATATACTGATGATGGAACTTGGAGATTTGTGTATATTTTCCTTTCACCCTTTCAAATAGCGTGGAGTGAGAAGAAACTCACAGATTACATTGAGACACCAAAGCACCAAAGATACGGCAGATACAGTCTGACGAGCTGTACACTGATAAATCAAACTGAAGATGAAGTCTTTACAGAGTTCCTTCTGCACAGGAATAGTCTCCATCTTCTAGGGCAATGGCAAATGAAAACATGTAACAGCCAAAAGCTGGAGACAATAGCAACAGCCCAGCAAGGCTGCCTCCGATCACGCAGGGCAACTCGAATGGCACAAGAATGCTACCTGTGAACCAGCCAGATGGATCCACTACTGACCGGATGCCCCTGGCTGCAAACACCAGTCCCTCTTATGTACAAAGGAGAAACATTTAAGTTAGGGCTATAAATGCCAGTAAGAATGCACTGTTATCAAAGTAAGGAGCATGAGAAAGGTAAGCATTTTATTCTGCCCTTTAGGTTTTGGGAAAAGCACCGTCTCTGTACCATCCGAGCATTGTGCATACTGAGTTCATACACCATCTACTGACTTGCACATGCTACATATCTATAAAGGCTGCTGGGGCACATTCTAATCTTATTTAAGCTCCTAATTGTCCTTTATTAACAAATAGGTTTTTTTTTTTTTTTTCAGAAAAAGTTGGACAGCAAAATTTTGCCCCAGAACTTACTATTTGGCTTTTGAATACCATCCGAAGAAAGACTGCACAAACAGAGAGTGCTGGCAGTGTTCTAACTCCACCCTCGGTGTTCTGCCCTTGACAAGTATTCTCCTTTTAGAGGTATTAAATCTTGGCAACATCCATTGCAGTTCCCACTTAAGCTGAAGTAAGTACATGTACAGAAGGGCTCTGTCAACATATCTGAGTGGAAAGATGTTTGGATTAACTAAGAAAACCTATTTCAAATCTCAGATAATAAAATGTCCTCCTAAATCCTAATTGCAACTTTCATCTTGTGTCTTAGACCTTGCCAGCAGCTGATGTGCCGATACAGATCAAGTGTTTAGTTTGATAAATGCGGCTTATGAGGGTCTTGGTATTGCTGACTGACAGAGTAGCTGAATAGGATCCAGGCTTCTAAAGGTGATTATCTGCCTAAAGAAGGAAGAAGATGAGCACAGGACAACCTTGTTTGTCATTTTGCGCACTTAATCAGACAAAGCTCATAATACTAAGAGCTTCTCTATACTATCAAAAATAAAACAAAAGCAGCTTTCAAATAAATTACACTACCATTTTACAGAGGGGGAAATCCATAAGCATGCATTGGAGAATTATCTTTTGGTTGCTATTTTCCAGGAAAAGAACTTATAACCTGAACACTAAATCATATTCCCAGAGTCTTTTCCGTAGAGTGTTGAGTTTGGAGTTTATTGCAGCCAGATCTCACTATATGGCACACATAAAGCACCGTTCTCATTTTAAACAATATATCCAGGTAGAAAGTCACTAGCTAACAAGACCTGTCCCTTTAGGTTAAATTGTTATCTAAAAGAAATACAAATACAATGATTTTTCCAGGAAGACACCAGACTGACAAGGCTAACTCCCTAATACCCATTTTCTGCCTTGAGCTAACACCAGCAGTATGGGTCATTGCTTTATCTTTGTGTCTGTACAAAAAAAAACCCCAAAAAACGCGTAAGGCAATTCCATTGTAATATGACAGAGTGCTATATTTCTCACTGATGGATTTCACTTACAAAGCTTTACATTTAAAGGTCAGCGAGCAGTGTCCCATTACACCGTACTTTCAGCTTTATGTGACAAAGAAAAGAACAATTAATTTTCATGAAGTTCTCTTTACTTCCAAAAGGGAAAATCTGAGGAGGGGAAAGAAGAAGAAGGTTTACTCTTGGTTCTGCTTTAGGGTTAATAGAACATCTATAGCTGTGTTACAAACATCTTTCTGTTTTGTAAAAAATCTGGGATATTTAATTTGCATTTCTTTAACCAAGAGCTTGCATTAAATTGATTTAATACCACTATAAATACAAATTGAGTACTAAAAGCAGGTGTAATCAAAATACATACAAAATCCCGGCATTTGCAGTAGGGAGTACTCCACTATTTAAATGAAAAATAAAGCAAAAAGCCCAAACCTGAAGAAGCAATAAAGATGCCTCAGTAAGGCAGTAAGAAAGGACTCAAAATCTCAACTGAAATGCATTCAATCCAGAAAAAAAATTACACATTCAGAATTGCCAATAACTCATTATTTTTATCACAAGTTAACTGCAATTGAGTTCCTATTTCATAATGATAGGTCCTCGTCTTCACTTGCATATCACATACATCAAATATTTAAGCAGCCAACTGTCATAAAACCAATTCTAAAGTAAAGGCCGTTTCCTCTAAACCTTCAGTATGTGAGTAGGCTCGCTGACATCTCCACAGGACTATTCACGAGTGCAGTCTCGCAAGGTCCAGCGTTGACACTAAGAACTGCACTTTTTGGCTGTTGACGGGTATCAGAATAAAATCAAAATTTTACAACTGATTATTGGCAGTATCATTTATTACTATGAATTTCATAGCTGAAAGGTTTTGATTATCAACTCTGTCAATCCAAGTGATTTCCAAGTGTCTTGTAATCACACCTAATTCTACATCTAAATCATTAGAAGGATAAAGTTGTTATACATGTAATGGTATTTGTCCTACTTTGAACATTATCAAACTGTTTTATCTAATCCTTTAGGAAACACCATAATGAGGCTCATCTAATGGCTTCTGCTAGTTAGGAAGGCAAACTAAAAGATTTAGCTCCTCAGTCTGTCTCTAAATCTTCTAAGTGAAAGATGATTTACAGTTAAGCTATGAAAAATGTGACCACTCTCAAGTCTGGAAAGTCTCAATCTGATTTCAACAACTTAAATCATGAGAAAAGATTGCGTCTCACTAACTATAGATTTGCTTACCTAGGGAATCAGCATCTGGTGTGAAGCATTCATTAAGTTATAAAAGGTTTATAGACTTGTCTGAGCTTCTATTAGGAAAAATTGTTAGATTTTTCCCCGAAAACACTCATCTGAAAGGTTAAGTTTATAGCTTCTGTGTCTGATACCTAAAATAATGTTTTTCTGTCCCGCTTCCAAAAATGTTATAAAATCAAATAAAATGTAATTATTGTGAGAAAAAACAGTCATCTAAATATATAAAAATAAAATTTTACAGAAATTAAAAGAGAAAGTGGGGTTCTTTTTGTTATGATGAAGCTAAATACCCATTCTTTTTGAATTACTCGATCTCCAAAGTGTCTGAAGAACAAGAGGATAGTACTGACATTACAGAAGCCATAAAACATTTATAAAGGCAAAACCACATTTTGTTTAGAACTTAAAGCAAAGATTTAAGAACTAACAGTTTCAGAGCAAGCAAATCAGGAGTTAAGAAGGGGAATGGAAGCTATGTATTTCAATTAAAATATAAATTTATTTGTATCAAGCTTTTGAAGGTAGATGCTTGCCTTTCACCTTCTCAGAGCGCCATGCTCCACCATACCCTAGTACCGGCTCCATCTCCCTGTTAATTCATACGAGTCTCTATTGAGCGCTCACAAATAGGTTGGAATTTGCAATACAGCTCTGCACCCGTCTCTACCCAACTAAAACACCAACAGCTGCTCGGTATTAATAAAACTCAAGTCTCCAATAAAGTAGTGGAAGCTGTTTTGTTGAAGTGAACTGAAATTTTCATTGGTCCATTTCAACCATTTCATCAATTAAATGATGAAATAATTCATAATTAATCCCTCTGCAGTACAAAAAAAAGACAAAACTCAACCTGCAGTCACCTCAAACAGCAAGTCATGACCAGGACTGAGAAGCTGAATTCAACAGAAAGTTACCATCTGTGAAAAAAAAAAACAACCAAACCAAAACACAAAAAACCCAGACAAAATACAAAAGAAAATTAAAGAGAGTGATATCAAGGCCAATGTTGACCTAAATATGTATTCAAAGAAATGGATTTCAAACATCTGTGCCAAAACTCACTTCCTGAGTCTTCACTGGTATGAGGAGCAGTGCTAACTTCCGTAGGCTTCAGATTGTCTCTTGCCCTTCGGGCACACGGCAGTTACAGCACATACTCGTGTCTCCAGGCATACATGTGTCCTCCTCGTCCCCTAAACCAAAAGCCACCTCAGGGACAGCGGAAGAAGTGAGGCTGAAGCAAGCACTGGAGGGGGACTCTGAAGAAGAGAGCGGGAGGAAGCTGGGACAAACAGCCAGAGACAGAGGAGCCCTTGTTATTAGAGGATGTTCTAGTGGAATCAGAACGCAACAGGCTCACGTAGATAAATTCAGTTTTGCTGGTGGCAGAACCTCCTGCTGGTTCAGTGGCAGCAGGAACAAACCACGTGGTTTCCTATACAGAGGTCTGGAGAAAATGAGAGAAAGCAATGTCTTGGAGGTAACCTCCCTCAAGATCCTCACCGTTGGTGCTACCCTGCAAAGCAGGGAGAACATCCTTTCTTATCAGATTCTAAATATTTGTGATAGCTGTTATTACTGTGATTAATTCCTTAAGAATTCACTGTCCTACCTAAACAATAAGAAAACATTTTTTTATTCTTTTATTTCTTAGGCCTCAGGCTCCCTCCCTCTCAGACGATCTCACAGTTGATTTCCCTTCCCTATTAAAGTGCATCCTCACTGTCCTCAGAAAGGCAGGGATGCAGGTGCCTCTGCACTTGTCACCAGCATTTCCCACTTCACCAGAGAAGTCCTGCTAAATGACATGTGGAAACCTTGCACTCTAAAGCCACAAGATTTGGCTTTAGATATAAGCTTTTAAGTAAAACAGCCTCGGCAATATGCAAACTACACCTCTGAAAATAAATTTAGGGTTGATCCTAAGAACCACTCCTAATTAGCATCAAAGAGAACTATTTCCTTGCAAAAATATTCTTCTGTCTTAAAAATAAAGTTTTGTACATTAAACAGGAATTTTATTACTAGTTTGATGGCCAGACAATAATCACCTAGGTGTATAAGCAAATCTGCTATAGCTGACACCACTGTGCAAAAGTCAACCCCTACTCCCTTCCCTCCCCCCCCCTCAAAAAAAAAAGCAAAGAAAAAAGAAATGGCTAGGAAGAAAAGCAGAATCTGAGAAAGGAAACTTTAAAATGTTTTAGAATAGAGGTGAATGCATATCCAATATCTTTATTTGTAAAAACAGTAAAAGTATTTGAAATAGCCACAAGTTCAAAATATTTAAATGAAAATTAAAGCAAAGATTAAAGCATGCAAGTTTAGCGCCATGGGTTAATGTGCCCATTTTACCTTCCTCCCAAGAACGTATTCCAACAGAAATCTGGGAAAGAAACTGTTTTCACGGCCTGTTCAAAGGGCTGAGCATTGTGCAGCGTTGAGTGGCTTTCAGTTTGAATAGCAATATAAGCACACCTGCTGAAACAGTATTCTTCAGTTAATGTTTACTTGGGGAATAAGAGTTTGGGTTTTGCAGTTTCTTGCTGTGACACCATCAAACACATAATTTGAAAAGGTTATTTCAGTAGTACCTTTTCAATGATGTCCATTTGACTGTGCCATGCCTTTGTCTGTTGTTCTGGTGTGCTTATCCAGAGTCTGTTATTAGCGACTTGCTATTCATAAAACCTGTGAAAAGTTTAATGTAACTAGTGATCAAGTGAAAGCATCTTCAAAAACACAGTAACTTTTGTGGCACTGGGTGTAACCTAAATTGGAAGCTCTTCAATAGTATGTATCACTACAGCACATTGATATAACTACATTCTATAAGAAACCTTTATCATACATGAAAGAGCCCTTCCATGCTCAAGGCATTAGGAAGCTGAGATATTATTTCAGTTCAATGCAGTGCTGACAGCAACAGAACAATATGATGTATGACTAAGGCAGATGAAAATCAACATCTGAGACATTCCATGAAAGCTGTGAATTGCTTACTTGTTCTGAAGAATACGTTCAAAGTTTGCTTTGAACTTCCCTCTGCTGTGAATGATGACTGTGAAGAATATGAAGAAGTGGAGAGAAAGCAAACACAATCAGTTTTCTGACTTACAGCTCCATTGTCCTCAACTGCACTTTTCCCCCACCTTTGAATTAGGAAGAACTATGGTATTAGGGAGAAGTTCCTTTATAAAGGAACTAGTAATGAAAAGGTTGGATTCATGGTCACGTTCATATCACAGCATTGTCAATCTATCCGCAGCACACATCAACAGGTAATTTGTATTTGTTTTATCAATATTTCTATAGTATTTCAGATTTGTAGGGGGAAAAAAGTACTCTGACAAATGGTAGGCACAGTATTATTGTTCTCAACAACGACTCTAATGCAAAATAAGGTAAAACTATTGTTAAATAACATACACAGAAGATGCTTATGTTTGCCAGAGACTTATTTTTTCTCTCCTAGTTCTGATGATACAAAATATTCACACGCTCTTCAGAATGTCATGTCAGGCTGACAGCTATGGAGAAAAGTACTCTGTTTAAACACAGAGCAATTAGAAATTATAGCAGTCTACTACTCCACATCTACTTACTAAGGTGATTCAACAAGGACCAAGAGTATCTCTACAGGTGTTAACTCCTGGTTTTATCACTCATGCATTCATATTTACCCAGACTAATAACAGACAATTACAACACAAGTTTTTCACATTCCAGATATTCCAGGTTTTCACTTGCCTCGCAAATACGCACAGAGAAACCTGATAGATACAGATATTTACTATACTGGAAGAAGTAATTACCGTTTTGATTGTCATGGTGGAATTGTACTGGGACTAAAGGACATTCTCTGGGCGCCAGCTCTTCACCATGCCCCAGGAGTACACATCACGCTGCCCACAGCTTGTCTTTATCAAAGCTGACAGCTTTCATAAATTAAAAAGCTGTATGAAAAAG
>NW_009258884.1:1167095-1200839 GCF_000687185.1 Egretta garzetta
GAAAGAGCTGCTATCATAGAAAGCCTACAAGAGATGTCTGCCTAACAGCAGTCCAACAGCATGGCGGCTTCCTCGTCTATACAGGAGCTGCAGACTTTAGTCCCAGCCTTTAGCCTTCTCAGGACTTGCCAGATCAAACAGCCTTCAATCCTCCTGAAATTTAATTTTAGGATCCTCTTGGTTCTGGGTCCCCAAAGAGTGGCCTGTTCTCCACACCTGGGAGGTTTTGTCCTTCTTTACAATAATTCACATGCCCGGGTCATGCAATATGGAGTTTAAGACACTGAAACGCAAATCTACTTATCAGAGAATGTAAGGTAAAAAGCACTAACCAGCACAAGCACCCCAGTATGTCTGATTCTTACTCTTGCTATGAGGAATAGGCACACATAGCTAGAAAATAACAGTGAGTTACACTTCTCTGCTAGGAAAAATTGTTTTTTGAACAATTTAACTAGGCAATGTGCTCTGCAAACAGCCTCTGTCTGTATTTCCCAAAGGAAAATTCACAACCCCCCCCCATACTTTCTAACCACATCTTGTTACAGCTTGTCCCTATTTCATTTTCATAACACAAAAGCTAATGGATAACTTAAAATATTTACTTACAAGCGGGTTATATTTTGTATTATGGTGTCACTTACAAGTATTTTG
The DNA here is from genome assembly GCF_000687185.1 of Egretta garzetta. Lineage (NCBI taxonomy): Eukaryota > Metazoa > Chordata > Aves > Pelecaniformes > Ardeidae > Egretta > Egretta garzetta. The sequence goes on from NW_009258884.1 coordinate 1,167,750, forward strand.
TCCATTTTCCAAAATTGTACAGGATTCTGTACAAAATATGTCTGGCAAATTACCTGCTTATATTTAAAGTTACAGCACTAATCTCACTAATGCTTAACATGCACTGGTCTGGCTTTATACACAGCATATCAGTTTGACTTACAATTAAGCTAATAAATGTATATCTGCAGGTACCAGGATAAAAATCTTAGAACTTTGTCAGACCTACATGCTCTGTAATGCTTGAAAGGAAAATTAATCCTATTTCCAAAAAATAATTCAGGCTGCACATTAAAAAAAAAATATATATATATTCTTTCAACAGCATTATCCACATTTATATTGATATCCTCACTGCAGTCCATTGGGGCTGGGTAAAAATAACACTGGTGTTCTGCTGCCACCTGCAGCTGAACGAAGAGCTCTTGTTCCTCCAGTAACAACCCAAGGCCAGTGTTTATATCTGAAGTTGTAGACTATTTTCAACCGCTAAAACCATCTCTCCTGGGTTATAATGCACAAACCTGTAAGAGTTGTATTGCCTTGCATTACTGAAAAGAAAACTGGTGAGAAATTCAAAAGGCTCATCCACCTACTTGAGCAATTCATAACAGAGTAGGAGTATAAATACATGAAAGCTTTGAAGAGTATGAAATATAAGTCAACTGAGCATGTGACATTCAATACTTGCAGAAAGAGTATTTCAAACTGCTCTTTATTTAATATTCTAAAAGCAGTATTAACTGTGGGTATTTTTAGATTTCCAGTGCCTTTATCCGTACATGCTATTACAAGCAATTTGACTCATTCAGAAGCTTTATTATCACTTTGCTAAGGGAACTGTGCGGTATGAATAAACTTGCATTTTTATGCTGAACAAAACTGATTCAAGTTCTGGTGAGCAAACAGCGGACACCAAGCCCCTGAGATTCACACTTGTCTCTGCAGCTGGATGCTGCGTGCCAATGGAAGAATCACATCCATCCATCATTAGTCTCAATTTATTATCTGTGTAGAGGGTCTCAATAATGCCTTAGGCATCTCAGAGTGGCTGCAAAACTTACATGTTCCAAGATCCCACGTACAAAAAAAGTATTATGATACACATTCTGCTGTAGTGAAGCTAAACTGTCGCTGAAAACCACTGAAAATTTTCAGGCAGGACTCTAGCGGGTATTGGTTGCTGTAACAGCTAATCACATTCTATCCTTCCATTTTTAAAAAATGTTGTGAATATTCATATCAGCATAAAACAGAATATTAAAATGCATATTAAAACCCATATTATAAAAATGCATTAACACTAGGCACAAAGCTTCTGTATCAGCTGCGTTAACTCATCAAGCACTACCTCTGACTTCAGTTGTACAGCTGCTTGCAAGGGAGGCGCTAATAGAGGATGCCATAATATCCTATGCCTCCTTTTGGCCTTCCCAAACAGAAACCAGGAGTAAATAAAAGAAAAGACAAGAATTTATTGCTGCTCTGTATGTGCAATGACAAAGAAGGTAACACTAAAACAGAATTCCATTTCTTCAGAGCAAGCTATTAACAAAAAATGGTAAAGAAATAAACCCCAGGTAAACATGCTGTGTTTAAAACCTGTAAATGTTCAAAAAGAAATGGGTGGGCTACTTGTTCTTAGCATGTCCTCAAGTGTTTAATCTATTTAACTTTTCATTAATAAAACACTCAAAATATTTCTAGAGCCATCACAAACATACTTGCCACAACTTCCTATGCTTTACTTGTCACCACAATCTATAGAAATAGTTTCTTGAGATTACAGGTCATTCCTCCTGGAACGAGGCCGTAGCCATCCCGGTAAAGATCCATTACAGCCTCCTACCTCACCCTGACGCTTTTCTCCAGGCGTGTTATTCCTAAACATTTATTAACATCCAGAAGTCAACCCGGCCGCGTATCTGAAATGACATTTAAGCTGTAAGACACACACTCATAGAAATTAAATGAACCTCCTCTCACTCATCTTTCAGCGTTGTGTAAAATGTTCCTAATTTATCTATAATCTTTAAAATAAACAGCGATTGCCAAGGCTCTGAAACCTGCAGATTAAACTAGAAACTTTCTGTAAATTATGTACAGCTTTAAATGGTCAGTTCTGAACGGTCTAAATTCTTACATCATGAAAGTCATAAATATGCACACACCCCCCATATCCTTATGCATGTATGTATATATATATATGTGTGTGTGTGTTTGTGTACGCACATACACATCTATTTAAAAAAAAAAAAAAAGATATAAAGATGTGCCCTAAAACAATGCAGACCCAAGGTATGAACAGCCAAAAAATTAAATAGGTCATATCTTGCATAACTTATCACATATTGCTTCAAGAAGATATAAAAGTCAAAGAAAATAAACAGATATCCTTATTCAATCAGGGAAGTAGATAAGAAACTGGAAATAAAGCATATCCTCTTTTGAAAAAATATTTTGTAACCGTAGCATGTGTTTGAAAATTAGCACAGAAAATGTGCTCAGACATTGACTAGCGTGACAGGTGGCATTACTGAATGCAAGATAAGCATCCCATGGAGGCCCCTGGAAAAGAGCAGGGACTGCTTAACATTTACTAGCCTGGGTATCCCGGCCGAGAGGCTTGAACAGCGACTCCGGCAGTGCCGACTGCCTGCTTCCCTTCCCGTGCCGGAGCTATGAGCTGCTCTGCAGCTTCTTAGCTCTCTTGTCAATGTTACTATCTTGTAAAAAGTAGTGAGCCCCTAATGGCATTAAAATTTAATCATAGCAAAAAGAAGAGTGACTGTCATGCTGACAGCCAGTGATGGACATGGCCTGGATTTCTGCTGTCAAAGATTTGCGTGTCAATCAATAAGAACCCATATGGCATGTGTTTACAATGATCAGAATTCATTTGATACCAGTATCTTAGCAAAGCTTTGACGGAAATGAAATGAGATCCATGTTCTATATTCCCAAACATACGAACTACAATAGATTCATGCAGAGTTCCCAGTAGCTGAGTTAATGCACATTAATGCTGAGATGGCTTGAGAACACAATGCTCTAACAACAAAACCATCAGGCAACGTCTGCTTATTAAATTCAATGAGGATGCCATGTCTACTCCTGGCACTCTGTCCCACAGATGTTCCTATTGATTTTGCAGCTTTCCATTTTATGAAATAATACATCTCCTCTAAATGTGTATGTGTGTGAAACTCATCACCTCTGGTAATGTCATCAGCCATGAATTATTACTGAGCTACATCTAGGCTTCTTTCATAGTTTCTTTTGGCACTTCATGCGTTCACTTCCACTTTCTGTCTAAAGTATTGTGAGATCATTAGCTAAATTTGGAATGCAATTGGAGAACAATCAGGCTGACAGAAGGATCTGAACATTAGATTCCAGAGAGAAAAATAACTTATCAGGCAGAAATCCTTATTGCTTTAGATATCTGGCATGGTGTTCACTGGGAAACCATTCTGGATGAACGCCACAAAATCTCACATGAACTCATGCTGGTTTTATTGCAAATTCTTGATAGCAAAAAAATGCATGTCTGGTAGTAATCATAGCTGGGCATAATACCATCATGTAATGCAATTCTGTGCACCCAAAGGGTGATAAAAAGTGTCTTGACCCTTATTCATGACTGAGGAGGCCGCAAATTTACCCAAGTATACTGCAAGTGCAATAAAGCTTTTCTCTCCATAACTGAGTTTCATGTTCTTAATCCTGCCCGCACGCTGACAGATCATATCTGAGCATTCTTTCGCACTGATATTCTAACAAAAAAACCCACACCGAGACTGCAGAATGACTGCACCCCTTCTATTTTTTGGTAATTTCTTCCTATTTCTTTACATGGAACTTATTTTAATGGGTGACCTGCTACAGCTGTTAATGCCAGACACCGAGTACTAGCCGTATGTGACATTCAATCACACTCAAAAAGTGTAAAATACACTCACGTTCTATGTAGCATTATCTGGACCATTCATTAGAAGATGGATACCTGTCAGATTTCCCATGTCTCTTTGGAGACTTATCTAAATGCATGACCAAACAAGTTATCCAGCAGAAGAATAACAATCTGAACCTTTTTTTCATGGAAGAACAATGAAAAAATGCTAGGACTGGGTTAAAAAAACAAACCAAAACAAACAAACTAGGAAAAAATCCAAGTTCTCTCTGCCCTAACAGTCAAGTCCATGTTGTCTTGCTTGCACCAGCTGCTTGCACTTCATGGAAGGTCACTTAAATAATTAGCTCACCCTTTTTAAGAGTGAATGCTTTGTGCCTAGACCAGTTTTGCTTTTGTATATCATAGAATGGTTTGGGACCTTAAAGATCATCCAGTTCCAATCCTCCAGCCATGGGCAGGGATACCTTCCACTAAACTAGGGTGTTCACAGCCCCATCCAACCTGACCTTGAACACTTGAAGGGATGGGGCATCCACAGCTGCTCTGGGCAACCTGTCCCAGTGCCTCACCACCCTCAGAGTTAAGAATTTCTTCCTTATATCTCAATCTTCCAGTTTAAAGCCATTACCCCTTCTCCTATCACTGCATGCCCTCGTACAAAGTCCCTCTCCAGCTTTCTTGCAGGCCCCCTTCAGGTACTTGGAAGGCTGCTACAAGGTCTCCATGGAGCTCTCTCTTCTCCAGGCTGAACAACCCCAACTCTCTCAGCCTGTCTTCACAGGAGAGGTGCTCCAGCCCCCCGATCATCTTCATGGTCCTCCTCTGGACTTGCTCCAACAGGTCCATGTCCTTCTTATGTTGGGAGCCCCAGAGCTGGACGCAGTACTCCAAGTGGGCTCTCACAAGAGCAGAGCAGAGCAGGGAGAACCACCTCCCTCAACCTGCTGGTCACGCTTCTTCTGATGCAGTCCAGCATACGATTGGCTTTCTGGGCTGCAAGTGCACGTTGCCAGGTTGTGCTGAGCTTCTCATCAACCAACATCCCCAAGTCCTCCTCAGGGTACTCTCAATCCATTCTCTGCCCAGCTTGCATTTGTGTTTGGGATTCCCTTGACGACATGCAGGACCTTGCAGTTGGCCTTGTTGAACTTCACGAGGTTTGTACAGGCCTACCTCTCAAGCCTGTCAAGGTCCCTTCAGATGGCATCCTTTCCCTCCATCTGTTGACTGCACCACACAGCTTGGTGTCATCAGCAAACTTTCTTAGGGTGCATTCAATCCCCCTGTCCACATTGCCAACAAAGTTGTTAAACAGCGCCGGTCTCAGTACTGACCCCTGAGGAACACCACTTGTCACTGGCCTCCACTTGGATATTGAGCTGTTGACTGCAACTCCTTTAGTGGGACCATCCAGCCAATTCCTGATCCACTGAATCATCTGTCTGTCAAATCCACAACTCCCCAGTTTAGAGGAAAGGACGTCGTGCAGGACAGTGTTAAATGCTTTGCACAGGTCCAGGTGGGTGATGACAGTTGCTCTTCCTTTACCCACCAACACTGTAACCCCATCATAGAAGGCCACCAAATTTGTAAGGCATGATTTGCCCTTAGTGAAGCCACGTTGGCTGTCACAAATCACCTCCTTATTTTCTGTGTATATTATAAATATAATTTCTTCATCCTTTTACTGGCTTTAGTGAATTCAGCGGTGACTCAGTTAATTATAAGAATTAACTGGCTATCCAGTAGCAGCAAGTTTTTCCTTCCCGCCCAAAACGCTTTTTCACTTTAGCACACCGTTCTTCCATTGTGACACTGATCAAATAAACTGATGAAAGTAAACATCTGTAATTCAGGAGGCATTTGATCACTGCCTTTCCTCTGAATTTGAGCCAAGGGGTTCTTTTACAAGATAACTGCCCTCTCCTAGGGTGGTATATGCGATTACCCAATTCCTGTTGTTACAACAGACATGCTTAAACCACCTATTGTGTGTACTATCCATAATTATATTTGTGGTTTTCTTCCATACTGTCTCCTGGTCTGTGAGCTCATGCCTTTCCTAATCCTCTTTAAATGAATGACACACAGGTCTAAGGCCCACAGATCTTGTTACCAACAATTACCAATTTCTGCCTTTTTACAACACTTAAGGAATCAAACATACAAAGAGGATATTAAAGATCTTTCAAATACATGAATCAATAAGTCACATTGGATTAAAAGAATTTATCAGCAATCCTTTAATAAATCTGGAAGCATTAAAACTAAGAAATATTACAGCGACCCCAGGTTAAGTACAATAAGGGAATATAGATGGTGAAATATGCCTAACGATTGTATTGAAATATATGTGCAGAAGACACATGGGAGGCTGGAAATGCAGTGCCAGGTTGTCCGTCTCTCCCTTAATCTTGTACCATACTACTATAATTTTCATTTTGTTGGTACACCATGAAAGTTCACAGCCCATTGAAATAAATAAAGCTAAAAGCCTACTCTTCATTACAGACTCTTAAGAAATTTGAGGTACGTTCACCCCTGCAAGCCCTGGTTCCAAAGCATTTTGGCCACTTTCAAAAAAAAAAAAAAAAAAAAAAAAAAATTACTCCCCTGCTACCAGTCCCAAACAGCTTTGTTTCTATTTTTTAATGAGTTTAAAATGGGCTGTATGAGGGAGCCCCACATTTTCAATCATCGCTTGCTTGGGTAAATACCTGGCAACTATCAGAGAAAACCCCCTCTCCCCATGCTTACACCTGCAGGGATAAGGAGGAAAGTAACTTTATTAATTAAAGTAACCCTGCGGCACTTTTCTCCTTTATAATTTTGATAACCCAGCGAGTCTTCCCTTGCTATATTCTGTGTCACTTCACCTGGCAAACAGACCCTATACTCAGGTCTCAGCAGGTGACAAGTCCCTTCAATTATTACTGCAACCTGTGATGCCAATTTTTTTTATAAAGTGGTTTCTGCAATCTCTTCCTTGTAAATGTATTCAGTATGCTGCACCCAAAGGCTGAGTGGCATCTGAGAGGAAGGTATTTAAAAGTATTTAGAAGAGAAGAACTGTGCATGAAAATTAACTCTGACACCAGATAATACCATACACCTGCAGAAAAAGCCTGACCAATCCTGCAAAATACTATAAAATAAGACAATTCTTTCCCTGATTGTTCCTATTGCATTCATTTTATGAAAAAGCACAAATAAGATCTGCATATATTTAACAAATATATTTAAAAATACATTTTATTGATAACTATCAATTTTATGCTCTGCATTTTGCAGTACAATTTACAGGAATTAATCTAAAGTAACAAACCCAAACTATCAGGACTTCATCCAGCTGCAAAATACAGATTCAGTAACAGAAGTGTTTTATAATGCACAGCATGACTGAAATCAAAGTTGGGGACAAAACCTGTCTTTAAAGGTCAGATGTATTCAATGTTTGACTGCAATTGCAAAAAGATCAGAACAATAAAAATTACGTTGAATTCAGGACAGGGCAAAAAACATATACAAAAGTAACTTCCATAATAAAGCCAGTTTGGGTTTTGTGTCACTTACTCATATAAAAAGTCTTATACCTTACTAAAGCCATCAGCTAAACTATTAATTTTATTTAAACAATCAGCTAAAGGATTACTGAATATATATTTATTACATTTCAATGAGCATCTAAGCACTGTGTCCCTACCATAATAATTTCATTCCAGAGATTAATATTTTATAGAGAGACCTTATTATAAATTTAGTATATTAACTACATTCTTTTCCCAAACACAAGAGACGAATTAATATCAACTCTATGCTGACTACCACACATAAAAGGTAGTTAATTTAATTGGAATATCTGGTAGAGTAAAAAAAAAAAAAAAAAAAAGATTACAGAATGTATTGAAATACTAACAACATTTTACAGTCCATTGTATATTTATTTCTTTATTGCCTAACTCTGATGGTTTTATTTTTTCCCCCTCTGTGTAGAGCCTTTACATCTAAGTTGGATTTGAAAGATGAGAAACTGGCTGGAAATTTTTCATTGAAAGTGGCCAAATTCTGAAAGCTCTTATAACTGAATACATTTTAGAAAGTGTAGGCAGATCTGTTTGAGCATATACATGCACGTCAGCCTACGTAAAGTGCTTTAAGATGACAGGAATATGAAGATTCAGGTATACACAAAATCCCATACAGGTAAATCTAATCTGTGGCCCATCTCTAACAGTGTCCAACACCACTCAATTTGGACTGCCAGCTTTGAGGTAACAGGCAGCTACAAAATCAAGGTGCAGAGTTCTGGAGCCCCTAGTATAAGACAGACTCTGATAAACCAGAGCAAGAAAAAGAAAGCTTAAAGGGGGTACGCAATAGCAACTGGCCAGTATCTACAAGAAGGTTACTGAGAAGATGGAGCCAAGCTCCTTACTGATGTGCAGCATGGGAAGACAAGAGACTGTCAATCATAAATTAAAACAGGAAGTTCTGACTGGATATAAAGAAACAAAACAAACAGGCGAAAAAAACCCCAAACCCACTGAGAGTATAATTGACCCGTGCAACAGGGGCCAAGAGAGGTAGGGAGACCTCCACCCTTTCTTGAAAGTTTTTGAAATTGGGCAAAGTCCCAAGCAACCTGGTCTGAATTATATCCTGCTTTGAGCAGGAGGTTGGACTATTGATTTCCCAAGGTTTCTACCAACCTGAATAAATCTGTGATAACAGCTGTTCTGGGCCAGGTTAAACATCCATCTGAATCCACAAGACCTTTGTTCTGAGAGTGGCCGGAAGAGACTGGGAAGAGAAAAAAATCAAGGAGAATTACAATGACTCTGTCTTCATAGGAGAGGCGCTCCAGCCCCTTGATCATCTTCGTGGCCCTCCTCTGGACTCACTCCAACAGGTCCATGTTCTTCCTGTTAGGGGCCCCAGAGCTGGACACAGTACTCCAGGTGGGGTCTCACAAGAACGGAGCAGAGGGGTAGAATCACCTCACCTCCCAGTAAAGGACTGCCCTCACTTGTCTTTCAACCACTATTAGATACTCTTCTTTTGTGTATTTGTACTAAATTTAACTTCACGTAGTTACAAAAGTTGACTCCTTCCAAATCTTTCAATGTGTTTTGTTCCCTCTCATTGAAAAAACTTATTTTTCTCTGCTGCTGGAAACACAAGAATAAACCAGCTTAATTTCCAGCAAAGATTAAGGTTGCATCTAGGAATCCTTTCTACCTCTAAAGGTAATGCAACACTTCAGCAGGCTGCCTAAGAAGCCTGTGGAATGTCTTTTCAGTGAAGATTTTTAAGATGACAAACATTTGACAAAGACGGTCTAATTATATTCGATCTTGTGTCTGTATAAGGGGCCAAACTGGAATGTCTATCTAGTCACATCCTTCAACGACTTCTATGATCCATGGATTATTTTTCAAATTGTAGCTTCTGCGCATTGTGCAAATGATACTTGCATTTCAAACCACTCCAATCACCTGCTCATTTATCACAAGATAAAGTTTGCAAACAACGTAAACCTAAGCAAGAGACGGTGCATGCCATGCAAATTCTAAACATGCCTAAAGAAGCTTTATGCACTTTGAGTAAATCACAGGGCTTTTTTCTTCTTTTCAAAGAGAAGTAAACCACTAGAATTTTGTCTTATAAATTTTGTCTTTTAAATGTGGTCTAAATATGCTCTTCAGAGATTTGCCATTCATGCAGAAACCAATACAGTCCAGGAAACTGAAGAGATAAGTTTGAAAAATCTACTTTCAGAAACAATGGCATTTACTGGACTCACTTATTCTGTTAGGTGAAATTTGTTTTAAATGACTATAGCTCGTATCTTGGCATAAACTCTTTAGTCCACTACCAGAAGTTTCAAAAGTTTTACTCAAACTGGAAAATTTGGGAGAGTCACCGTTCTTACTTTGTTTTTTTCTTTTTTAAGTAAGCAATGAAAGTATAATATTTACTCAGTCTGCTCTAAAGCAGATGGCCTTGATATGGAAAAAGGAAACTTTATATTCAGTTAAACCTGTAGAACTAGCTTTAAACTGGGATTTTCAAATTGCTAAAAAAAGAAAGCTTCTTGAAAATGCCATCACCAAAACAAATGCATTTACATGTATTTTCAGACAACTAACAGTTATATCCCAGACGCAAAATAGGGTACATTAAGAATAAAACGATAAACTGAACTATGAAGTTCGTTGATGCTTTCAACAACACATTCAATGTTACTTTAACATATTTTTAATAGAATTTCAACTAAACACAAAAACTTGCGTCGTATATATAAACCTCCACTGGGAAGAATACTCAATTACTTTCTGCATGCATAATGACACTACATAATATTCTTAAACTCATATACGAAAGGATTTTAAGTTTTTAACTAGGGATTTAGTCACACTTCATCAGTATCATATTTACATGAGTTCAGCCAAACTCAAATGAAAGTTTTACTGTCAACTTACTTTGCATGTTCTGTTATTAATCCATACAAAGCCCATTGAGGCAGTCCCCAAGGCACAATCGGTTTTCAAATGTTGTGAAGAGTGTTTAAACTCTAGGCTAAATGGATTTGCCAAGGTATGGATTTTGTCCTACAACAAGTTCAAAATGTGTAACGCAATTAAAACCAATCTGTAGTACCAGATACCAGCTTTAAAGATGACAGAGAGGTAATGCAGGCTATTAAATATGTGAACATTACACATCTGTATGATTTGTACACGTATGCGTATTACAGATCTGTAAATAGAATTTAGTAGAAAAGATACAAATAACTACTATGAATACTGTCTTATTCTTATCTGAAGGTGCAAATTCTAGCTGCTAATGCTAGGTCTTGTCTAGCCAACATGAAATGGGCTTTCAAGGGTCTGCTATCTAGACAGACAGATCAGTCAAGTCCTAGGTCTATTAATGGATTTATACATTCTATAGATAAAAGATACAAAAACAAACAATACAACACTTACGGCATGGGACAGCATTGTAACTCTGCACACCATTAAAAATGTTTAATGTGCACTTCTATACAGAAACAGTACTTTTTAGCTCTTTAACTATTATAAATAATTGGAGGGATGCGTACATGGGAATTTAAGGTCTAAAAAGTAAGTGAATATAAGCTATTCTTAAAATAAGTCACATAAAACTGAACATTTTAAAGTCATAAACTTCCCAGGCTATTAGGAACAAAGCACGTTGGTGTTTTAAGAGGTTTTCCAAGTGCAAGTGTGATTTACATTGTTCAGACACTTACAGTTATTATTCATTTCCGTGAAGCAATGCCTAGGAGAATAGCTTTGCATGATTCACCTGAGACTTGCACCAGTTCTGCACTTTCTGTTTACACCTGTGTAGATGGCAGAGGTTTTGTGGTGGGTTTGGTTTTGGTTTCTTTTTTTTTTTTCCCCCCAAAGCTGTATTTTCCCGCTGAACTACCTATACAAACACTTACTTTAAAAATACCTGCCATTCTTACAGAATATTTGATATATTCTGTGTGTTAGCTCTAAAAAATTCCATATAGTAGTCAAGAACTATCAAGTCATTTCCTTTAGATGAGTTATGTTTTGACTGGATTTTTCAAATTTTTTTACTATGGAAACATATGGCCAATCAGAATAAGAAAATCCCATCTGTTTGCAATTGGTTTCAGCTACTATGTTTTAGCCTGCTGGTCATATTTTGCATTCTAAGCTAAGTAGCACTTAAGCTAAGATTATTTTATTTTTTTTTTTAAATAGGCCTCTACAAAGGAGAAGATTCCAAAATAGGTTTTATCCAGCAGTGATGCTTTCAGAAACAATGTTAAGGTTTTTCATTCTATACTATTATCAGAATGAGAATAATTGCATTTGTGTAATATCTATAGTTCTATAAAAGATAAAAGCACGGAGGAAGTTACAAACCCACCTACAACTGTAAGTGTCTTCAATATTTATATTGTAGCCCAATACGGCATTCATTGTGTTGAGATCAAGGACCGTCTCAAGCTACGATTCAAAGCATTTAGAGGAAACCGTTCATGACAAAGCACGACTGCTGCTGGCATTGAAGCTATGTGCCCCCGGACTTGTCCAACCAGCTTTGAGTGAAATTCCTCTCTCCTTGTGTCTCAGGAAGGCTTCCTGCTAAACAAACACCTGGGTGGGGAAAGCAGCTGGATGAACCAGGATGGCAAGCCCGGGCTACATTTATTTTTACTGGATTACTTATAATCCGTAGCATTGCTTCTTTCTAAAACTCTTCTATTTATATATTCTTAGAAACTTTTAGTACAACATATCACCACTTTTAAAACACAGCTAAGCTGCTTTAAAAAAAAAAAATACAACAACACAACAGCCACCACTGAATGATCAAACGGTATATTGAATTAAAAAAAAAAGCAGGCAATATTTATTATATTTAATCTTATATTCACTACATGGTATATTATGTACCTCTATACCTTCTGAAGCAACTAACCAAGCAGTATACCAGGTGCTACGAAAGGTGACTTATGAGACTGTTATTGCTAGGCATCAACCAGAACAAGTTGCATATTCACAGGACAAGGAAGTCTTTAAGATTAGTGTCTGATAAGGGAGTAAATAAACTGTACAAATAACAGGAATAATAATCTAGGCATTTAAGTTATTAAACCTACCGTGCATCAAATCATCTCATCGCTGTGTACGATGAAAACTTTTGAAAATAAACACCTGATAAATCATTTGTGCAGAGACACAGTTAAATACAAACTTATACAATGTACGCAACCAAATGAAAATTTCAGGACAGATTTATTAGCTTGTGGATGTTCCTAATTATTTGAAAAACTATAGTCTTACTACCAATAGTAATAGCAACCTGTAATAAGACTCTAAATCCCAGAAAAAAAGTAGTCACTTATTGAAGAAATGAAGAATAAAAAGAGAGAGAAAATTTAACCAATCTTGTAACGTAAAGCAAACATATGGTGGGCAAGGGCAGTGGTCCCTTGCATCAGCACCGTTATCCTGTCACTACCAACAAGGCTTACTATAAGTATGAACTCAAAGATACAATGCAGAAGGCATACCAGAAGGAAGGCAGGGGAAGATTTATTGCATTCAATTATTTTTGTTTAAAAGTTTCCTCTGGGGCACAAGCACGCAATATATTGTACTTTCCATTACCTGGTGCAAATGTAAAACATACCTGAAAAACACATTTCATGCTTATAACATATTAAAACAACAAGTAAGATGTCATGGCATGAGTTTGATAGATTAACTGCCAGTTACTGATGTTGTACTATATTAGTTAACAGCAAATTAATATCATCAGGCATATTTCCCCTCTTATACCTAAAAAATATTAGTATGGAAACAGAGATTCCCGTAAATTCTTATCACTAGATTCTAGAATAGGGCTTTTAATCTAACTTGGGACAAGATAAGCAGCAATTTATACATTTGTTCGCAAACACATTACTTATAATCAGAACCTTTTTCTACCTCGGTTACCTTCTGCAATTTGGAGAATTTTTATACTATAAGCCCCAAACCTACATAGTTATCCCCATGGTTTTTATACTGTGATACTGATTCTACTTGACACACACACACACTCCGGTACTTTATGAAGTAGCTCTTAAGGAGCATTTCAACAAATTGTACTGAGTTTACAATAACTGTCCCTACTATAAAATGAGACCAGAATCTTTCATCGACACCTTTAATTTAAATTTATGTAGCTCTGCAGATTCACTGTTACACAAAGTAAAAATAGCAGGAAGCCAGCATGTTCTCGTATAGACTTTGTATCACCACACTTATTTACTGCACTGCCTGACCATCTGGAATGTACTCTCATCTTATTTAATTTGTTTTGTCCTCCACACTTTTTTCAAAGCAAGGAAAGAAAAGAAATAAATAGAAAGCAACCTGACACAGAAATCAGATGCAAACTAAGGTCTAAAATGTTATCATGTTGAGCGTACGGCTAAGTTCGGTCCTTCGTGCTTAGCATTCCACATGCTCCACTGGATGCACATTTCAATTACAATTAATTGTAATAAGTGACATATTGCTACATGCCTTTCCTGGCTCCACCTTCAGAAAAATTCTGCAGACACATTAGTTTTGGCTAAAGCACTTCAACTTCCATTCAGATACCCCTTCAAAACATGTAACAAAACGAAGCTGATGTTAATATAAGGTGGCCAAGTCCTGCAGCCCCCCAGCCCTGACACAACCCCAGTGTTGCTGTAAGTCAAGCTTTCTTTAAAAGCTTCCCCTCCAGGACAGGCTGTTCTTCCATTACATCTATATAATCCCATGCTTCCTCTGACCCGAGAACAATACAGTAGTGACTCTGGCATACTTCCTTAGTACAGGGTTTTAAGATTGGAGTCCGCAATCCACTGTCCCTGGCCCAGGGATAACCCTCACAGTTTCGAGTGATGGAAGTACATCCTTCCTTACAGCCTGGATTTTGTGGAATTTGAGACTGTATGTCGTCTCTTCCTGCGTATAAGAGACAAAGTGGACATGAGGGTTTTACTTGAATTAAAAAAAAAATAAAATACCCCAATAAACACTGATCAACATCTCAATTTTCAAGAATGTTCTAGGCTTCAAGCAAATTTCTAAAAGTTGTCCAAGACTCCTCACATCCTGCTCATATTTGCTGTCTGAATTATCAAGTTTCTCTCAATCTTTTTCTACCTCTCCCCCTAAAATAATTCATTTTCTCAATTATCAGAATCCTATCCCATTGCCAGAATTAACAGGTTCAAATGTACGTTCTCCACTAATCTTTATTAGCAGTAGCTGGGCAAGCGGGCCCTTCTAGGTAGGCAGTGGCACCTACAAGTACAGTCACCCTATATGACTGGATTAGGAGTAGTAATTCTATTTAAGGCAGCCTTTGGTCAAAAATATAAGCCAGCAGCTGTGGCTCCGAGCAGCACTCTTGACCTTTGATTTATATATCAGATTCTGGCTTAGACTTCCAGACCCTTGGCTGCTATTTTGGTTCCTGTCTGGCTCCAGAGCCTTGGCTCTTGAAACACTGGCTACAGCACGATGGCTTACAACCCAATCCGCCACATCAGTCAAAGGATTTACTACTTCTTCCTGGGAGTTCCAATTCAAAGAACTGTTTTGTCCCACGCAGTCACAGCTTTTTGTTCAGTTACTATTTTAAATTGGGCCTCATCAAAGTTCCTTCCATTGTCCCAGGTTCCAAAGATTTATTGTGTAGAGTTGACATAATATGGCTGACTTCACATTCAAAGTATTGTGTAATACAGAAATTTCATAGCCAAAAGTTGTAAGTTATGCATATATCACTGCATTAGCGACATGGCCCAAAGTCACAACTCCAGTCTCTGAATCCTAGAAATAGTATAAAATCGACAAGAATAAATTATCCAGCTCTGTTTTTCAGGTTTTTTAACTATGATTGTATAGCTTATCATCTTTACTGTACAAACCTGAGTACTAGAAATTTAATTTAATCAAAGAAAGGTTATGTTCTTATACGCTCATACACTTCTAGGAATTAAACTGGGAACCACCCACCCACCTTACTTATTCCCACAAAGAACACTTCAGAAAATCTGTGCATTTTGTCTCCATACCGTTACCAATAGAAGTGAAAGCAAAACAGCACCCTGGATGTTTAAAAAGAAACAGGCACCTCTTTGAAGAGCACACTGGGTGCTGCCTGCATCCATCAGCCCCATTGGTGGTATTTCTATATTTCAAGCTTGTTTTTCAGGCTAAATTTCCACTCCATCCAAGATACAATGTATTTTAAATATTTTTCTGAGGGCTATTTTCTGTTTTCCCAGCCATCCCCCATCCTTACTGACATCCGAATTACTTCTCCAGCACTTCTTCCACTCCCAGATAAACCATCATGTCTATAATCTGTCTACTCCAAACCATGCTGATTGGCATAAGCAGGACTATGCAGTGGAGTTCAGGAGTCCTGACTCTAATGTACGCCAGTGGACAAAGGCTGATTTAAGTTAATGTTAAGCACTTCAATGACAAAAAGTTTTTAGTATTATTTATGTATGTAATTTCATCTATTCATAAACAATATTTTTTTAAAAATCATTAATAGATATAAAGCCCATAGACTAGAAGTAGACCTGGGCTGTTTTTTTAAGTTTGCTTTTCGGAGGTCTAGTGTGGCACCTATGGTTTCATATGGAATGTAAAGAGGAAGAAAGTGTCTTTCAAATGCTAACATTTTTTTCTTTAGTATGCCATGAAGCATCAAGATGACTGATATTCATGTTCTTTTGCAGAAGCAGCTAAGAACTCTGCTTCCCCCTCCTTTACAAAACAACTCTTTTACAGGGTTCTAGTGCAGATTTAGTTATGACAATATAAACCCAATGGAGTTCAGAGTCCTGCTATTGAAAAGCACAGTAAAGAAGGAAGATTCAACCTCCAGTTCAGTGATGACAAACGAGCTATATAAGCTGACATTCCTAGATTTTGCAAAAAAGAAAATCAATAGCATCTGTAATGACTAGCAATCATCTTTAATCAAACCAAACAACTGGTTGAGAACTCTCCTGTGATCGGCACAGGACTATGTTAGTACAGAAGAATACATGCTATAAAGTAGAGGAATGGCTCTACAACTCCTGCTCTATAAGAGCTCCACCGGTGCCCAAGAGAGACCTTGCATGTGTAGAACTGCAGAAAATAAAGCTTTGAAGCATCCGGATTCAGTTTATTAGAAAAATATTAGTAATAAGATGATAAATAGAGGAGAAGAGAAAAATCACACTGTAGTTACATTAATTTGTTCTATAAACCCAAAAGCAGAAGTAAACATGAATCTCTATTAAATCCCTATTTTCATATTTTCCAGATCCAGACCATAAGGAAGTACAGAGTGGAGGAAGTGGGTTTGATTAATTAAAAAAGAAGCAATACATGACTGCAGCTGTTCCTGCTTAAGCACACAGCTTAGAAAACTTTGTTCAGTTTTGCAACCTTGATCTCAAGGCATTCCATCCTGGTTTCCTTCAGAAGAGGATGAAGAAATTGAATAATGCTGTACAACATGGCTAAACTTTCATCCACAATATCTTTTGTGTTTTTCATTTGGTTTGGTTTAAATTAAAGAAATGCATCTTAAAAAGAATTTTGGGGAAAAATCTGGTTATAAAAAAATATAGCTGCTTAACTAGAAAGCAAAATTGTTCTGGTAAATTTTAATATTTTGGAGTGCTAAGCAAAAACTGTAAAAAAATATCATACTGCATTTAGATTATTTTAAACAAACAAACAAAAAAGAATGACTGTTCCTGGTTTATTTAGTAACTAATGAGTCTTCTTAATGCAAAAGGGGAAGAAAGAAGTTCTGTGCAGGAATCTTAAAAGAGCAAGTATCAAAAAACTAGTGAAATGTGCAGCCCAGTGAAAGGTTCAGCATCTAATGATAACAGCACAGCAGTGATTCAAAAGCAAATAAATCCTGCTAGAATGAAAAATCAATGAGCTTTGAGAAATTCTGACAATGAAAAGGTCTCTCTCCCTGTGAGATCAAGTGGAGAAGCCCCATTAACAGAGCAGCCATCTGCTTTTTCCTGCTTGTTACGTACTGTACAACCATTCATACTTTCTCCTTCATCAATACAAGGACGTTCACAGTTGAGCAAATAGGCCCAAAAAAAGAAAAAAAAAAAAATCACCTTGGGTGACACAGAAGGGAGCCAAACCCCAGCCTTTAAAACCAAACCAAACCAAATCCAGCACAGAATTTGGAAATCAGAGAAACGACTCCTTGATGTATACGCTACCTCCAGTACCAGGGAAACTGATGAACTGGTGAGGCCCCGAGCCCGAGGTACAGCCCACTGAGGAAACCAATTATTCACACGCAGAGAGATTAAACGTTTGCGTGAATTCTTCTGTAAGAGTATCTGACACAGCAGTGGGCAAAACGTTTGAGGAAGCCAATGTCAAACACGCATGATTTCCTCGAATGCTGCTGAATAAACTTTGAGATGAAGGACAAATTTGTACTATTGACAAATGCCTCTCTTGCCTTGTCTCCTTTGATTACCCACCATGTTAGTGTCTCTCTAGCCAGGCTCGATGTTTCTAATATAAAGGCTGAAATACATACTGCGGAGGAAGAAATTTTACAAGAGACATCACATAACAAAGCGGCGGTAGATAACACAACCTTAAAAGAGAAAGGAAGTAAAAATTCCACTCTCTTGAAGAGAAAATTGGCTCAGATTCATTCCCTGAAGGTGACATTCATAACAAAATCCAAAGAAACAAGTGGTTTGGATTTGGGGTCTGTTTTATCAGCTGATAGTTGAAATCTAGCTGTAAGAAAGGAAACATTCTGGCTCCATTCATGGTAGTTCTCTTGTTGCTTTCCATGACTTTCAAAGCAACAAAATAGTTGGGAAATAAATCAGTAAAAGTTAAAGAACTATTCATTATCATTAACATTCAGACATCTGCATTTACCAAAACACTCAAAATAAAGCTTGGTCCTTAATCACAGTCACTCATGTGGACAGTGCACTGTGGAGGAATGTAATGAATGTTTTGGCTACGGCACTAATTCTTTGCAGTGAATAAATATATTTGCTTAAAAAGTAATGCAAAACATACATATGCCTTTCCAAATTCCCCAAGTGCCTTCTCTTCTTTTCTCCTATCCTTTCTGAAGGACTCTATTTAATGGACAAACATTTCTTCAATTTAGTAGTCTTACAGCTAATGAAGAGAATATGCTAGTTCTTTACCACTAGAATTCAGATCTGTTTCTCTTCAACAAACTCTATTCTTCAATACAATTTATACTGAAAGTATAATAGGAGCAGACTGACTTTATACAATGGCTCTCAAGTTTATGACATGAGAAAAACATTTTCGGTATTACCATAAATTCTAATGATTTATTTTAAACTAGTGAAATGGTTGTTTTAGCTCCACTGATGAACTTACATGTACAATATTGATTCATCTTTTTAAAAGCATAAGTAGTGCAATGCATCAGAAAAAAACCCCAATTGCTCACCAGCTTGCAGCATGCTGGCTTTGAGTTACAATAAAAATAACTTTTATTCATATATATTATTCCCCTCCAGAAATATCCTAGAATGCTAAAATTTGGCATGGAACACATATATATGCATCAAGCAAACCAGTATTTTAGTGTGATAAAAGGGATGACAACAGTTTAAGAGATAATAATGCCTGCTTGCATCCCAGAAGGAATGAGCTGTAATCTCTTGGTAGGGTGGTTCAAACAAAATAACATTTACTCAGAAAAACCCACCAAACTACCCTGTAAGCTACATATTCCTTACTTTTAAAAAGAATGTACAGTACTATCATGGCTTACTACGATTTCTCAGATGATTTCCAAATGTTTCATTACTACACAGTGTGGGATACAATTTCTGATCCAGATGCTAAAAAGAACAAATCTAACAAAGAAATTTAATCTGAGCTAGACTTGGCAAATTTTCCAGAAAAAAAAAAAAAAAAAAAGTAGAATGATGTTTTGGAAGCTGCTCAAACAAAAGCCAAAATGGAAATATGCCTCTTTCAACCATACCCTAGGCTGCTGTTAAAAATAAAAAGACACTTACAGTTTCCACAAGTGTGAACTGCAGCTGAGGTTTATAAAATACAAAATGTAGATGTCAAAACTGCCCAAGAATAGTTCTTTACTTTTATCTAAGCTAAACCAACCATTTTCTACACTGCATTAGGAAAAGAAATATGTAAATGAGAGGTCTTATATACATAAAAGAGTCTATATCAATTAGATTGAAAACACTCAATATTTTTAAATTATTGTGTCCTTAAAAATAAATCAGGGGAGCATGTAAATGGTAGAAAACTGACAAGTCCACCAAGCAATAATGCATGCTTTATACAAACTTTAATCTGACTTCAAGGACACAAGCTATAGATGTGTTTTCCACCTATGTACAAGGAAACTGAGGGACAGAGAGCTCAAATATGTTTGGCATCACGTACGGTTTACGTGAATTCAAATGTGCTGAGGTATTGTTTTATCTGATAGCCTTATTCCTCCCCCGAAGAAAGACATGGCTAAATCTTTGTATAGCCATGCATCTATCTATAAACACCATAAAAATCTTTAAAATCTTAGCCAATTTTTTTTTTATTATTATTATTTCAAGCCCTTCAGAGAAGAGAAAGAACCAAATTTATCCTTGGCTCCGCTTACTGCAGGCAAAGAATTTGGCCAAATGTTTGTATTCCATCAAGAAGAAGAAACTATGAACTTTAATAATAAAAATAACCAATACCGTATACAAATTACATATGGTGGTAATTGTCTGTCCTACCTTATATTATTGCTGTACAGTTGCAATTTAAGAACTAGAGAAGTTCCCAAACTAGAATTCCTACAGTGACCCAGCCAGACATAACTACTACAGAGAATATCCCTGCCCACTGCATACCACAGTCTGCGTGGTCTGATATACACCATGGAGTTTAATTATGTAAATCTATACTACTATATTCACGTTATATAAATCAATTTTATTTTAATTCCCTAGAAAGGAGGAATGGCTTACAGAACCCAGAGGTATCTGATTTAGAAAACATCTGCAACAAATCTAATTCACTCTTTCATTCTATTACAGCCATTTGGCTCTTAAAGTGTGAAAAATGGCTATCACTTAGTAAACTTAGTGTCAAACTACTTGAAAGTACACTCATTTTAAGAATAAAAGAAAAGGCAAATTACAAATGTTCTTACCTTGATTGGAGATTTACATTTTATAATAGAACAGAAATTTAGAAGAAGGGAGAGTTCACTATGCAAAATTAATGATGAGAAGTTTAGATGTGTCTAGTGAATAAAAGTTCTATGGCATTTGGATGCTTTAACTACTTCATCTATATTTTAATTATGTAGCAAGGTAAAATGCAGTTTTAAAAAAAGACTTGAATATAATCATTTACACGCAACATTTAGACTCTTGTCCATGAATAGTGGAGCTTTTAATTTTTCCTGTGCATGATTGCTATTCTGTTTTGAATTCACACCCACAATGGCCAAGATATTTCCCATACTGATAACAAAGAGGGGGTTTGTTACTGCTGATGGAGGGGTCAGTGGCAGCTGCACTCTGTGGCTGACATAATCAGTATAAAATACTGGCTTGTAACAATGGCTGCTCATTAGAATATAAAACAGTCGGAATGTTGAATCTGTAATTTCAGCAGCTGCTACTGTACATTTTCCATAACTTTGAAGCATCAGCTATCAGTGCACTAACTTTCACATCCCAGAGCTCATTTTAGTGATAAAAACCATTTGTGGGATTGTACCACAAATCAGATGCCTGAAATGATCTGGTATAAAAATAATCCCACAAAAATGGCAATATTCTTAATCCAAACCATTCCAGGCATGCATTTTACAATGCAGCTTCTCAAAGAGTTGCCCTAATGTAGCGGACAAACAGACTAAGGCATAAATTGAGACCTAGGAGTAGGGGAAGGACAGAAACTTTCCAGGACAGGCTTTCCTTCGAAGCCAGCTTTGCCTGCAAAGATGACCTGAGTTTACATAAGTGAAACTTTACTCTATTTTTGCTTCAATAGAGCACTACTGCAAAGGAAGCAAGAAAAATGATTACGTTTTGCCACTCACAAATTCAGTGTGCATTGGCCTTGTCCGATGAAAGATCACTTGATTGTCAGCACTAGGCAGACAATAAATCACAGTGCTGGTGACTGCCTCAGCACTTTAAGAAAATTTTAATGTATGTTGGGCAAGCCTAACACTACTTTTTGGTTGCTATATTTTAAAACATGTCTCTCTCTCTCAAAAATATTTAAACAAATATATATCTTTCAAAGCAAATTTCAATATAGTGGAATTCAAATAAGCCTGACAACTAACTTAGCAGAATTTTTCTGGCACACAGAATGCCAGCATGAGCAGGGAGGCAGGAGACTAATTAGTGCTTTATGTTATTTATCTATAAAAAAAAAAAAAAAAAAAAAAGACTACATAAAGTGGCTCTGGAAGTCCAGCCTTGAATTTATAAAATAATTAGCTTATGAACATCAAAACCTCCCTTCTCTCCTGTATGCAGGTTTTCTCAGAAGATGACTTTTGCAGCAGCCCCATAACCAGACGTTTTCACGCATGCTCAGCAGGCTTGTTCCCAGACTACTCCATTTTATCAGTGCAATCCTAAAGTGACAGAGGCACAAGATTATTGACCTAGCACCACATCTAAATGGCAATAATCTCTCCTTCAGCATCAGTGATAAAAACCATCCTCAACTAAGAGATCATCCTGGTAAAAGCATTTCATATCAGATGCTATAAAATCATCCTACAAAGCTTGAGGGAAGCTACACGACTTGGGTCTAACCCAGACAAAGAAAAGATAAACTTCCAGGTGGGAAAGATAACATATTAGTACATTTACTGGCTTCCCCCCAACCACCCTCGCTCTTGTTTGGATTGCACCTCTGCTGACCCAGCTTTCTCACCCATGTCTGACATGTTCCGACACTCAGCAAGCTCTGTCGGAGGAGACAGAAATGCAGCTGTCATCAACCTACTGAAAACTCTGCAGACAGTATCTTACTCACCCTCCTAGTGACACCTTACATGCATGAAGGCATTTATGATTAATGAGAATTAAACTGTAGAAAGAGAAGAAATGGTACTTTTGGAATTTAAAAATCCAATTGGGTAAGCACTATCAATTGTATCATGAGAATATCTGGGAGGAAGAATGGATTTGATGACCTAGGAGTTGGCTTCGTTCCTGTGCTTTACAGGCCAGTTTCTGCATCCCTCCTTGTATTGGCTTTATGGGGCAATACACTCCTTAACTAGTTAGTAGTTACCCTACAGTTATCCCTTCTTGTTAGTGACCATAGAAATACGCATTCGTACAAGCAAACTTTCAAGTAGCTGGTACGATAATTCAATAGGAGGAGGAAAATTCATGTCTTAAAAAAAAAAAAAGAAGACATCAAAAGAACTAGGACCTGCAAGATAGCACTCCAAGGCTATGTATTTCTCACTAAATATGATGTTGTTTCACTTAAATACAGCTGCCAAGGAATTCATTAAAGAATAAGATATTCAGTCCCCGATACCTAGAGCTTTCAGCCTTACCAAAGAATAGCATAAGCATGTGTATGGTGATAAATGCATGGAAGATTTTGCAATGACAACAAGGCATACACAAATAGAGGCATTTACTAAAACATTGTTTACTCTTCTTCCCAGAGTTATAAATCCATTTTTTCTTCTTTAACAAGGCCATATGTTCAGCAAATAACAAGATTTACAGAGTCTGCAAACAATCTTTTAATGAGAAAGGTAGAGGTAGCCTGCAAATGTTTTCAATGCATTTCAATACAATTCAAGCAGCAGCATCAGTTGAAACCAGCAAGGAACACAGTGAGGAGGAGAGAGAGAGAAGGAACAAATGCATTTTGGCCAACTTAACATTTTCAGTGCCAAGAATAAGTAAAGCAATTCAGACAGATAATTCCTGGGAGACAATTGATTCTGGCACCAGCAGAAAGAAGCAACAGGAAAGACCTTTTCCAAGATCCTCAATGGCTCTTCCCTTCTGACAGTGTGCATACAGATGCTCTGAAAATATTTAACCCATTTAAACTTAAACTCAGGTAGGTCCCAATATCCCCTGGCCTGTCAGTCCCCAGGGCCTTAAAGTACGTTATTTCTTCAGCAATTCTCAACAAGCCTTATGAAGTGCTCACGAATTGGTGTGGTGGGGGTATAGTCTTTGTATGAAAGAAAAATCACACACTGAAAAATAACACAGATTAGATTTAGTCATGGTATTTAACTAAAATCGGTAACTGAACAGATCAGTGAAACTCAAAGTAACAGGGAAAGAAAAAACGCAGAGCAGAAAATGCCTTTTCATAGGAATAGAAAAATATGGATTGTGAGGCAAAAGGAAAAGCGCAGTGTGAGACCACTGCGGACACAAGTCCTTGTCAGCCTGATTTAACCATTGGCTGCAACACTTGGGCATGCTTTTAGAGAAAGGAGCGTGTTTGTACGTGCTTGTGTATTACAAACATACACATCAGTGTGCAACGTTATCACTGAAAATTTAGAAAGCATTTATTAAAAATTGTGATAATCATGGTTGCAGAACCTCCCTATTAATAGTATACCTGTACCTGTTCACAGCAATATATTCCCAGTCATTTCAAGTAATCCAAGCAAAAGAAATAATTGTTTCTGCAATGCCACACCAACCATTTTCAATTTTTACCAGTCAAGTGATTTACCAAGTAAACATCCATATGCCCAACAGCTAACAGTGCTGTACAGAGAATCTGGTCTCCACAGAATTTGATTTTGATTTTTTGGAAGTGTAAGATATGCCTGCCCTTCATAAATATCTAGTAATGATATTTCACTATTACATGTGAAATATTTAAAGAATAATTTACAGCTAGCACGCTCAATTTATTTTAAATTGTATTGTATGAAGCAGCCACCATACTTAAATGGTGGTATCAGCTGACATAAGCAACTATGTAACACCAACCAAATGCAGTTAGACTCTAAAATTATTTACTATAAGTAACATCAGATGAATGTTGTTACCCTCCTAACTCTCAATGATATCTATTTCAATGCTTGTATATAATAAGTAATTGCCAGTCACAAATACTTTTCTTCAGAAATAGTCAATCTTTTAGGTTATATTGTCAACAAAAGTAACGTTAAGAAAATTTAAGCTGATGTAATGGTTTTCGTGGCATCTTTCTGACAACAAAGCTTGTATCTAAGATCTGACCACTCACAATTTCTAAACCAGATTATAAAGCTAAATCCATGCAAAGCCTTAATGGATCAGGATTTTATTTCTAGCGCTGCAAAAACTTCAGTTGCGGCCAAGTCTTATCAGCTCCAGTGGCAGACAGATTACAGAAGATGTGCCATGGATAAGTATGAAGCACTACCAGCTTAAACCAATTACACACTTAGCACAAAGTTGTCAAACTACAGATGAATGCCAAATCCTAACATGTAATTTCTATCATGCTTACAAATTTTAAGGAGAATTATAATGCATAGAGAGCTGTAAGAAATGCAAAAAGTATCTTGGAAAACATATGGTGGAAAGCACGGTATTTGGAAATATGTAAGATTTTAATGTGTAAATAAAGAAACCATACTAACTCAAGAATTACCAACTCAGAATCTACGGTTCAAACTTGCCTGCATCATTGGCAGACATATCTATTACATTATTTGCCAGCTAAGAGTCATTTCTTTTACAATAAGAAGTGTAGCGAGAGGTAACTACAAAGCAATCCATAGCTGTCCTAATTACTCTTTATAGGCAGGAAAATGTGTGATAAAATGCATGTTTTGTGATTCACCTCCTCTGTTTTACTGTTAACCTGTAGCTTCTGACGGCCTTCTACAGTGCTCTTAAACCATATGAAAAAAATCTAGACAGACAACCACTGTACAATTTAAAGCACATAATTAGCAATTATTTCATGCACACTTCACAATAATAATCTGTTACGTACTAAGGGAAAGAAACATTAATGAGCTACTTCTGGTGCTGCTCTGTGTACTGTGTTTGCATAATAATGAGGTCCAATCTGCTGGAAAACACATAAAGGACAAATTAATAAGGTCGTCATTTTTGTCTAATGATGCTTAATACAGTTTTAGCAATCTGCTCAAGACAAAAGACGGTCACTCAGACATAGCCGATTATGCATTCGCGTGGCAGATGAAATCTTTATTAAACAGAATGATGAATCTGATTAACATGCGATAACAAATATACAGTCTGCGAAAATGACCGTGCCACCTCCTGCAAGCATCCCTCACGTCGACTATTAAGGCTTTACTCAGATTGAGGTCAGACTGGTATTCCCGATAGGCGCATTAAGATAAAAGTTTGCCAAATGTGGTAACATGATGAACAAAACAATATCCTGTTATATAAAAGCTACTGTCTCAACAGCTGACTGTCTAATCGCTTATAGCAACAACTCCTTAATAAGTTTAAAAATTTAATTGTCAGAGTTTCATTCACCTTTTAACATATGAAAGACAATTTATCACATTAGCTAAGCTAGATCTCAAAGCACCCCGAGTCCTCTACATTTATGGTACCAAAATATTTTTTATAAGTTCCAAAGTACTGTCTTCTATAAAGTTGTTGCCATTTCACAAAGACAACTGCAAACAGGCGTATACCATTATTTCAGGTATTTTAAGGAATATAAAAAATGATATTAATTTATATGCCACTGATTTCACATAGAGTCTGAATAAGCTAATGGAGGTTTCTAGGTCAATGGCAAACACATGATGTAACCGAATTTGTAGAAATGTAGCAGCAAATTTAAAAACCTAATTTTCAATATAAATGTATAATTGACAAAAAAGTGAAAAAAAAAGAAGTACAAAATGTAATTTGTTAATCTCACCTTAAATTTAAGTCATGAAAATACAGTGTTGCCTCTTTAAATGATTACCAAATCTAGAATTAAATTACAGGTATTAAATCCAGTGTTTCTATTTTAAGCTTGCTTTGCTGTAGCAATGTGATTTTGATTAAATGAGCAATTCCTTGCCTTCCAGAACCAACTGTACTTGATTTATAGACAGCACATGACACTAAGTAATTTAAGATGATATATGATACCTCATGACAACATACATGATTTAACACAGGTTAGGCAGCAGTATAAACTACAATGTTGATTTTATCTCTACAAATATATTGCTCAACAGCGGCAGGATCTTGTATTCAAGAATATGTAACTGGGAGCTAAAACTGACTTAATCACAGCTTCTTCACTTTAATGTATATGTGCTTGCTCTGGTATGTGATAGCATATAATAAATCATAATTTAAAACTCATTTGACTCATTCTATAGAATGGCTTCATTTACAGGCATATATTCACAATTACAGGGAAAAAACCAGCCATTTGATTTAAAGCAAGGAGATGATAAAATTAAAGCTGTATTTACCTCTACCATCATTCTCCCCCAGTCCATTCTACCTTTCTAAATTAGTAACGTTATTTTCACACACACACACAAAAATAGCAGCTTCCTTCCTCACCCCCACAACTCTCGCATTCAAATCATCTGGCACATTCATCTAGGCATAAAGCATACAGTTTGCAACAGATCCAAACCAGAGATGCCAGTTCTGACAATTGTTTCACAGGTCTATTGAAGATGATGGGATTTTTTTTTCCCCGAGCCTTTCTGTGAAACAAAGACATGCATTAAGAGATTAGATGTCTCTCCTCTCAAAGCCACTAGCTTTCAGAATGACTCGCCAAAGCCAGATGTGGTCTTTTTTAGCCTATGTTGCTCTTCCAGGCCTAGAAGTTTAGAGAGATTTCTTTCTAGTAGATACAATATAAGAAAAGAATAGGAAAGGAAAAGACTCATCCGGAAAACCTGCAACAATTAACAGTGTCTTTCTAGCTAAAAGAAACTTAAGTTAAATCTACAGGTAGGCTGAGAACATAACACTTGTTTATTTTACGCTAATAAACCCACAACACTTCAAACCTAATACCAGCTGATTACACATTTATACTCGATGCACCTGGGATGAAAGACAGGCAGTGCCCCCCTTCAAGTGCCTACCTAGCTAGCAGCAGGACTCAAACTGCTGACTGTTTGGTTTGCACAGCCAGCCATGGGAAGCAACAAAGAAGTGGAACACAATGCTTCGGATTTCCTGGCAGTGCTACAGAGCCCCTTATTTAACATGTACAGAGAAAGACTGTTAAAAGGATAAAAACAAGAAATCATTTCATTATCCCTCAGAGGAACCCATTATTTCATATTCTTTCAGTATATATTCCCCTCGATGTAACATTTCATTATCATTGATATAAAATGAATGCTAAAATACCATGAAGTCTTAGTAATAGTGTTTGAAATGCCAACATTCATGGCATATAATGCTTCATAAACTTTGTTCCATCATCGCACTGTCACATAGTGCATTTCAAATAGCTTCTGTTGTGGATAATGATGCACACAGGCCAAAACATACAGATTGTATTCATGTTTGGCGGAAGTCTCAGAAATCTGATTGAATTCAATTATATTTATATCCACAGTATAAACGAAGAAAAATTCAGGAAAGGCATAGGTGTCCTAAGGTTACCTGAACAGCTCATTCAGGATGGAGCCTCACCCTCTGTCTTTATCTTAAATGAAGGCATTACTAAGAGTACAGTAAAAGTACACATCACTTTCTTGTCCAGATTTCAAAGAATTCTATTGAGAATTTAGTTTGCTAACACTGTTGGAAATACAATACCTATAAAAAAATTTCTTCCTGTTGACTCCTTTAGACCTTGTCTGTGTTCATCCACCAGGGTCTGATTAACATTTTTGTTAGCGCCACAAATAACATAGAACTACAGGTCTGAAAATTCAAGTCTGACTATATCACTTGTGCAAACATGTCTTGTTCTATATTTCCATTCATGAAAGACATGGATAGCTGCTGCCTATTATCCTATCCCTTTTCAGAAGACAAAGCACTATAGACACTGCATCAAATTAGGTATAGACAATTACAAATGTATCAAGTGACCTGAACTCAGCACTTAAATATAGTTTCAAATCTCAGTGGCAGAAATTACATGAAGTCATATAGAATTCATCTAGATAAATTAGGATTTTCATTCTACCTTTTACAGAAATGGTACTTTAATATTTACTATACAAATCATCCAGGAATTGTTTTAATATACAATATAAACTCATTTGACTTACCCATGACTGTATTTTATTATTGAAATGAGTAACCTCAGCTCCTATCAAAGGACATGGAGAAATCGACTGAATGACACAGCTCCTGCATTGTAAGTAACTTGTCAGAGAATATTCCTTCTCATTCCAAATAGCATTTAAAGATAAACTGGCATTCAAGTCTTTCAAAAAAGAAAGAAAAAGTGCTTTACATAGGCATCAAGAGATACTTTAAAACAGATAAAAGATCACAAGCTGCACGTCACATTTCAATATGTAATGTTCTTATTTTGCCAGAAAGTAACATGGTAAAGAACGCTTACTGATCTCTGCAGCCTCAGTCACTTCTTTAATAGGGTCCTTCTGACAAAAATCACGCATGATTAATTGTGCCATCCTAACACCAGAATTGCCCAGACATGAACAAAAGTAAGTACTTTACATTTGTTCTCTGTCACCTGAATGCTGCTGAAGGATTACACATCCCATGGTCTGGCACCTGGAATCATTTCAAATCAAACGCATTGCTTCTGCGGAGCCCTACTTTAACCATCGGGGCTGCAGGACATATGCCTCCAATTCATGGATTTTCATTTGTTACAAGAAATTTAAATGATTCTGTTCTCATTATCCTTATATGTTCTTTTTGATTAGAACAGTACATAAGGACCCAAGAAATTTGGAAGTAGAGGGTAAACTGGTATGCATCTTCAGTGTCTGGTTAAACATGAAGAGCTCAACAGATCTCAGTGGAGTTTTGCCTGCTTCCAGTCAACAGCAAATTGTGTGTGGCATTCTTTTTATGTGTCAACCAATTAATTCTCTCCCTCAATTTGATAGCTGAAGGAACAAGATAGCATCTCAGAGGAAAAATCTTACCATCAATGTCCCAAAAGGTCAAAGGCAAGGGCTGTAAGTTCACAAGAATGGCCCAGTTAAGACAAAATAAGTATGCAATATATTTTCTTGGCCAAGTACCACTGTCAATATCAAATTCTCCAAATTCAGTATTTCAAGTCTCCCGAAAAAACCTATTGACCCACGTGGTTTTGCTGTTTATCTGCTTTCTAGCCAAGTGGCGTGCCTTGGACAGTAAGCTTCTACTGCCTTCAGCTTCCTCGCTCCATAAAATAGCCAAGCTTCTCATAAGCTTTAAATAGTCTTCCTCATTCATCTAAGGTCAAAGACATAGCTTACAGTTGTCACTAGAATCTTTCAGTATGGTAGTATCGCGTTTATGTTTGTCTCACCTTTCAAAAATTTCCTGTGATTTTCAGAAACATTCACAACCCTTGGCAAGAGGACACAAAAATAGCACCATCATTGAAAGATTTGATATTTTCCTTCAAGAAAAAAATTAATTTGCTTTAAGAAGCAAAATATTCCTTTCAAAAAGCTATGAAAAGGAAAGATGTCCTTGAAGGAGAAAGCAAATGGCCAGAGCACTGAATTCCTATCCAGTAAAGAAATGGTTGAATATCGGACTTCCTTCAAACTTACAGAAACTTAACTAGGAGCAATGGAAAGGCGTGGGAAGTTAAAGAACAACGCAGACTCAACCACTGCACTGTGGACAATAAAGATGTTGATAAACAAAATCTCTCTTGAACAAAAATGTAATGAAGCAAGATACTAAGAGATAAAGATCACCAAAAAAAATGAAATCAGAATTACTGACCAATAGGTAAGCAAAAACCAATACCAAGACCTTATTGAGACAAAAAAAGAAAAGCGTTTGCAGCACCTACACTCATCCAATTGCTAACAGAGATGAAAACAGGTAGAAAGCATGATTTGTAACGTGGTATTCAATGTCCCTTACCAGGAGGAAATTTCCTAATAGGGAAACAATTATAACAAAGCTTTAAAGCTTTGAACATTTTTTATAACAATTTAACGAAAGACAGGTTATAGTCTTTTTGAAAGCTCACGTTTATCTTGGCTTAAAAATGCTTTCCATTAAAAATACCTGCAAAACTGTAAAGTGCTATTTTGGAGAGTAAGAAGTAGTGGGGCAAGAGACTTGTACTGGTCCTCTCCGTAGGAGATTTCACACATAGATCAAGAGATAAAAACATGTTACCAAAATCAAAAGTATCTGCAGGAAATGGAAGAAAACAATGTGTTGCATTTAACTTAAAGCTAAAGGACTTCTCAAATGTTAGGTGGTATTTATCAGCAATCAGATTTACCTTCACTTTTCACTGGCATCTGATAAACCTTCAAAGTTTCTTTAAGATGACAAAGACTTGCAGCATCTGAGATGACCAACATCATATTATCATCTTCTGAAATGGCATCTAGTTCACACACACAATTATTCATGGATTCTTTACTTCTTATATTAGTATTTCTGAAGAGTTTCCAGGCTATTTTCAGTTCAATATTACTGTAGCAAGCTTTTCTCAAAATTCCTATAATTTAGAAAGTGGGGTGTAAGACTTCTATATACATGGTTCTGAATACAGTACTGTTTGAACATACTGCAAACTTTCCACATTTACAAGATGGTAATTTAGGCCCCGATCCAATACCCACTGAAGTCAGTGAAAAGACTTCTATTGATGTAAATGGACCTTGGAAGAAGGCCTTATTTAAATTTTTTAACATGTCCAAAATTTACTTTTCAACAGATAATTTTCCCCTTGTTATTACTCCCAAATTGACCAGTGAGTTGAATCCACTTTTGAATAAAGTCATTTATTTTTCATTTTCTTCAAACTGTGGCAGATTTTTTAACTTTCATCAATCAACTGACATCTGAGATTCAGTATAAACAGCATAAAACTTCTTGCTGACAACGGACACCTTGGTAACTGTAGGCATTAAAGTACCTCAGTGATTCAGAAGGCTTTCATTTAATACGTAGTTCTTCCATTTCACAGATTCTATACCAAATTGCAAAGATACAATGATGATGATAAATTTATATTAAGGAAATGAATAAGTCTACTGATGAGATCACACAAGTCTTAAAGGAGGTGCTCTGGGAAAGCAGAGGCAAGAAGTGGCCTCCATCACCTGGGCCTCCCTATTCTTTACCCGTAAGGCAAAATGGACTTTGCTAGATGGCATATGACTCCAACAGGTCCAGAAGCAATAGGGGTATCTCCCACTCTCCCTCAGGCTCAGGCGTGGTTTGCAAATGGGGAAACTCGTCCTGTCTTGATTTCACCTAATCCAGATAACACCTGGTCCAGCTTTACGACCTGACATCCAGTTTGGCTACATCACACAATGGAGTCATGAGCTGCTAGCACACAGTTCCTGCCTGCTAAGCCTCCCTCACTTTTATGGCTGAAGAAGACGACTTTGAGAGGGTTAGGGTTTGGGGTTTTTTTTGCTAGTGTCACTTCTGTGATACCCGTTCCATGCTTGCTTCATCACTTAATGAGTTTTTGGGACAGTGGTAGTGACCTTAGAGAAGGAGAGGGGACGTTTAAGGGCCATAACATAGGGGCTGCCATAAACGAGATTTTGCACAAGAAACAGGTCTCTGCTCTGTCTCTAATGCACGCCTCTCTTCATCTCAACCTCCATATAATTTCTAACACCTCCTAAAAATGTAGCATTCTGGCTTGCTTTCAGGGTCCTGAGATGTACGCACAAGGCATGCAAAAGCAAATGTCTTCTTACCTTCAGATTTGTAAAACCTGGGACCAGTTAAATCCTCACACTAAATTCTCCTGAAGAACAACGTTTATACATTGTTTAAGTGTATTAAGCATCTATACCTAATTGTTTCTGCATGTAACTGATGAGAACATTTTGTAATTGGGTCACTACCACACATAGCCCAGTAGCCTGAAGATACAGTGCATTTTTAAAAAGTAGCAGAGTTATTACCATTATTAGCTTTTAAACTTTCCCAAATTAAAGCACCTCACAAAATCATAGAGACAATCTCCAAGAACATCTAATCCACATTTTGCACAATGGGTCAACCAAGGACTAAAAAGCAAACTAAATTAACACAAGATAGACCACATATTGAAGAGTAACAGTGTGATCATACGGTTTTTCAATAAAACTTTTGACAGTTTTCATTAAAACACGTATTAGATTCACAGAGTTACTGTGCCAAGATATTACCAAACTTCTCACAGCAACTGGTAGCAAATTAACACCTAATCCTTAGAAGGAACATATCCCAATGAATGGGCCACTATGTTACAAATAATTTCTTTCAGCTTCCCATAATGTCAGGACCAGTTGCCTTCAGTTAACTCTTAAATCCCAGTCAGATTCCCATTGTACTTCAAGATAGGTCAGTGTAGCAGGACCACTGAATCAAGCAACAGAAATATGTCAGAAAGAGATTACAATAACAGAAACTTATTTTCACTGAAATGCTAAGTAAAAATAGTTTTGCTATTGTGACAACT
>NW_009258884.1:1200906-1201598 GCF_000687185.1 Egretta garzetta
CCCCCCCCCCCCCAGATTATCAGCAGGTCTCCAGGGCTTTTCTAACAACTCATTTCTCTAATTATCATATCCAGTGGACAAATGAACTGATTATTCTAAAATATCCCTCCAGCATCCAAAACTGTGAAAGTAAAAAGATGGATTAAAAACCCCATCATTCCCAACCTGAAACAAATGACCAGTTACATAGATCTTACCCTCAGCTTTTGGCAGTATTTCAGCTCCACAGACAACACAATAAAGTCCTTTCTTGCAATTTTGGTGGTGTGTTTTCTTCTAACAAGACAATATACAAATTCATGTAAATACTATTTTGCATATAGTACCTATGCAGATTGAAGCATTTAAATATAAACACAAAGCAACATCAAAACTGCTTGAGAGAAACATACTGCTTGAAAGGCTCGAAATCTATTTGAATCAATGTTTCACTTATATTGGCTAATAATTAAAATACACATCATGCTAAAAATGCTTAACCTAACTTCAATAGAAATACTTTCATATAAAATATGAGGTATTTTATAGTCTATAACGCTCCAGACTATCAAAGATTTAGTTTGGAATTTTGCAAAGGGTCACAACAGTGCCATGCAACACTACAGGCTTGGGGATGAGTGGCTGGAAAGCTGCCTGACAGAAAAAGGACCTGGAGGTGTTGGTCAACAGGCAGCTGAATATGAGCCAGCAGT
>NW_009258884.1:1202878-1206207 GCF_000687185.1 Egretta garzetta
GCTGGGGGAGCTGGGGGTGTTCAGCCTGGAGAAAAGGAGGCTGAGGGGAGACCTAATCGCTCCCTACAACTGCCTGACAGGGACGTAAACAAAAGTATCTATTAAGTGTGTAAATCGTAAAGATCTAGAGCAAACCATATATACCATGAATAAACTATTGCATTGGTATTATTTCACTTAAAAGATTATAGGATAAATCATTCTTATTTCCCTTGCACCTTAACATTCAACAGTAGCCACTTAAAATAGGTACTTTATCTACGCGGTACCTTTCTTTCACAGGTGTAGGCACTTTGTCTAACTGTAGCTTTTCTTCGTCTGCATTGTCTCTGAACTTTCAACCCTTTAATAAATTCAAGATTTTATGATTATTTTAAACAAAAGAGATTATACCTAGCTATTATACCGAAGTATGAGAGGAATTTTCAATAATTTAACTTTTATAGATTTGGGAAGTCCAAACAAATAATTCTAGGAAAGTTGGTACATTGACTTCACTTCCCTTCTATTTGCAGGCTGGGCAGCAGGGTATTTAATTTAATACTGTGAATCACCATAAATACATTAAGCATAGAAATAAAGAATATTCTTACCACTAATATATGAAATACCATAGTTAGTTAGACATAAAGACAAATTAAGATTGAATTTACACCAAAAGAAATTGTCCACCCATTCCCCTCCAAAACCCAGCAGTCATACAAAGGATTATTATCCATCAGTGTCATAGTTAGTTAGATATAAAGACAAATTAAGATTGAATTTACACAGCTTTTACACCAAAAGAAATTGTCCACCCATTACCCTCCAAAAGCCAGCAGTCATACAAAGGATTATTATCCATCAGTTGTCCCAAGCAACAGAGCTATGGTCAGGAATAGAGTTTAGTGAATTTGTGGATAGAGAATTTTCAAGAAAAACCTCGTATCTAGTAGGCCAAATGCTGATATTTCAATACCCAGTTTAAAAAATAATGGTTACGGGGTAATTTTACATAAAACGTAGAAGTTGTAAATTAATGCAAAATATTTGACATGAAAAAGGCCATGTCTTAAAGGATTTCTAGTCAAAGTAAGATGCAACACAAGATCAAGAAAAGAACAATCTGCTCCAGATAAGGAAAGGAAGATGGATTTTCTTTTTTTTTAATGTTACAGATGTAAAGGCAGACAAATCTTCTGAAAGACAAATAAGGGATAGTGGTCTATGAGGTGAGCAGACAAACCGCAAAGCTTAAGTGATTTCTATTATCTATTTAGACATACATAAACATAAAAAGCAGTTTGGCACAGAAGATTTGTTTTAAGAAAACCGAGCTATTGGAGACTCAGGAGGATCAGGCTGATCAACTCTTGGGAGAGTAGCTGCAAAGGCACCTGCCACAGGCTGCCTCGGCACTTGCTGTTCTAGTCCAGAAGCCAGTTACAAACAGAACCATCCCTACCTTACTAAGTCCTTATAATCAATCAATTCCTTAAATCTAAATTAAGTATTTTCATCTTCAGATGTGTTGTATGTTTAAATTGCTGTCAATATTAGAGGTTGCTTCTGCCCTATGAACTAGTTCAAAACCATCAGCATCCAATGATTACGCAAATACCAGGAAACCTAAACCAAGAAAACATGATACTTATGTGGCATCAATATAACAAAAAGTTTAATGGAACGCCTTGTACTAAGTACTGCAAGATAATGCTTGTTAAAGAAATTCAACAGCATCCTTGGAAACATGCTATCTGATTTTATGAAGATGCATTTACTGTGTAAAGAAAGGATACAACTTAAACCCTCTTAATATGAACACATTCACAGCTCTGTAGAGGTGGACGTCAGAATGTTATTTAGTTGAACTTCAATGGAAAATGACCAGTTAACAATTTCATCTCTGCTCTCAGTCAAAATGTATAAAGACCCATGAACCGATCTGAAGACCGTAAAAATCCTGCATCTTCATATTAATATATGATGGAAAGAACAATCTTTTCTTGAAAAATCAAGCATAGTATGTTTTATTACAGAAAAATCCTGGCTGTTTTGACTGCAATAAATTAAAGAAATGTTTAAAATATTTCAAAAAAAGTAGACTGAGGAAGATTTAAAGACCTTTGTGTACAAATTTCTATTGTTGTATATCACATCGAAAATGTGTTTGTAGGGCATACAAGTGAGTACATTTTGATATGAATACATACATAATATGTCCAAAAGAAATTAGCTCCTCTCACAAAAAAAAAAAAATTAAAGAAACCTCA
This sequence comes from Egretta garzetta, assembly GCF_000687185.1. Lineage (NCBI taxonomy): Eukaryota > Metazoa > Chordata > Aves > Pelecaniformes > Ardeidae > Egretta > Egretta garzetta. The sequence goes on from NW_009258884.1 coordinate 1,205,131, forward strand.
ACTTTTATATACAACAAATAAAGACCTCTAAAGAAGCGTCTCATCATCATCAAATATCAAAATCTTCAAATATTACTGTGCTACTACTACTACACAGCATAGATATTTTTACAAAATATAATTGAGGGAAAAGGTACTGAAGAATACACCTATTTTTGTGTCTAGGCTTAATCTATCATATTGATCCGCAAAGATGCTGTTCTACATATTTAATTTAAAAAAAAGAAAAAAAAAAAAAAAAGACCTAGCAACTGCAGAAAACCATAATTTGATTATATGGGTGTTTTTCTTTCTGAGAAAAATCCAATTGTTTGATTGTATTTAATGGCGGACTAATTAAATCTGTAATAGACAAACCTCATGAGCCTATAATGACAAGTCAAATGCTACTTGGGCTTCTATTTAGAATTTCCACGCATGATGTCCCTTTGCCACACAGTTAGAACGAAGAATCTTAATTATATCTTTAGAAAACGGTGGGTTGCATAACTTTCACAGTGAAAAGCAAAAAACTATAATGAAAAATCGAGTCTGATAGCAGCATATATTAAATGAGAACTAGAAAGCCATCACTGCTCTACAGTGAGGCTGCGCTGTAAAGGCTGCTCACTATGTTTCCTATAGAAGCTGTCACTATGTGCTAGCTTTGTTCAACAGAAAAGATGACACACCTTTATTTCGTGATCTGGAAAGACTGATTTTCTGTTTTTTGGTGTCCATCTCTTGAGATGCTATCTGCTCTGCTTCTACGTCACTAGTCATCTCTCCATTACTAACTGCACTATTCTTACTCCTCTCATTTTGCATTATTCCATGTAAACTTGTGCTTCTGCCATCACTATCATTAATAATTTTTTTAGTCACACACAGTGTTTCTGAGGTGTTGATTGGAAAAAGATCAGCAGCGACTGTGGAGTTTCCACATTCAAGCAGATTCTCATTTGTATTACAGGATGGAGCTAGTGGTCCGATATTCTGTTCCTCTAATTCTACCTCATCATACAGTTCTGGTGTGAAGTAGATACTCTCATCCTCATCTTCAGATTCTGCAGATATGTTTAACACCGAAAGTTCAGA
>NW_009258884.1:1206240-1218657 GCF_000687185.1 Egretta garzetta
AGGATGCTCTTCAGCAACGGGACCCTCAGTATTTTCAACTGAAAAAATACTTGTTTCCAAACCTGATTCTGGTACATTTGGTTTATGTTCTGGAATTAATGATGACTGGCATTGATTTACACTACCAATAACTTCACTAGCCCTATTCACATCCTTTTGTTTGCTACTAGCTGCGGACATGCAGTTTTTGGCTACAGGCAAAGGTGTTGAAGTCAGTGGTTTAAAGCAGCAATGTTCTTTCATAATATCAGCGTTAGTCCAATCATTCTTTTTTTCTCTCTCCGTTTCAGTTGCTGGCATTTTGGGTGTGGAGTCCATATGTTTTCTTCTTTGTGTTACATGGTGAGAATGACTCTCTACATCAACTTTCTGACCACCTGTGAAAAATCACAAAACATTAATTAATAGTATATGCCTTCCCCCTGCTGATTTACAACAGGTTTAGCACATCACAATTACCACTGTCTTATTAGGTTTACAGTTATTTTATAATACTCATTAAGATCCAATACAAACAAAAGCCCAGATGTTACAACTATCTTTGCACATGAATTGTCTTAATTAAATCAATAGATTAACTGGCATATGTAAAATTAAAGTACGACTGGATTTTAAATTTGTTATTTTTTTATTATTGTGCTCTTATGTTATTCACATCTTTCTTGCCTGAAATGAAGTCATAAGCTTCCCTAAAATTTAGGGATGGATAGATATTTACTTGTAAGCTGGTACCAGAAGAGATTATAAGAAAGGTGTCTCACAGCAATGTCTAAACAACAGATGTAGCTTGAACCAAGACACTCAGCTTGCAATAATGTTAAATATTTATCTGCCTCAAATACATTTTAAATAATTGTCCTAGTTTTCAACGGAAAAAGAAATAGAAGTGAAAGCATTTTTTATTGTACTATAAACGTATCAAACATTATCAATTGTTTTAAGACAACCAGGTGGAATGACAATTCCAGTCTGTTGAGCACTGCTCATACACTTTTGTGAATAATTATAATTTTGCACCATAGCACTTCTGTAATTTTAAAAACCATTTCTTTCTTCCAAAAAAGATGCAATTTCACATTTAAAATTGTTAATGAAGTTTTTTCCAAAGGAAAAGAACTTACTTTGTTTCATCGTTGCCATGAGGTTACTTGGCTGATTTGATGATGTAGGTTTAACTGAGCTGACGGTGGTAGTAAAATTAATTTCTGAAACCAAATTTTGCTCCTCCCTTTTAGCAGGAACATCTGGTGACAGATGAATAGTTGCCTCCTGTTGAGAGGCTTGTGACAGGTCTTTTGAATTTGAAGATACATTGAGAAATTCACTGCTGTGCTCTGATGAACAATCAATCCTTTTTTGGTTTCTTATAGCAAATGCGTGCAAGGATTCAAGTGCACTACTAAAATTTTCATGGTGCTGGACTTGTTGACGAATCCATTTAGATAATCCTAAAGAGAAAAGAAGAAGGGGAGGAGAAAAAAAAAAAAGGAAAAAGAATGTAATTACCAATAGCTATTTATTATCATACTGACAGGGTCTGACAAAAATTAGAATATAATGAAGCTTTTACAACTTTATTTCAGATTAAGTAACAGTAACTCAGATGTTCAGAAAGAATCACAACTGCCCAATAGCTAAAATATAACACAATATGCTCTTATACAGCAATAATTTTTTTAATTCTCAAATACCAGATATCTTGAGCATAATAGCTGTTCGGATGACATTGGAACACACAAGAGTGAAGCAGAAACTAACTTTCTTGATTTTTAAAGTGTTTTTAAACACGCCTGTGAAGTTTTACTTTTTATAAAAAGTACTGATCTTATCAAGTCTTGAACATATAGATTATTTGTATTACTATAGGAATGGCTTCTGTTTACTTAGATAATTTAAACGTATTTTTAGTACAAACAGACATGTCAGAAAAGCAGTTTGACTTGTACTACAGCACCTGAGCTCCACCTGCTGACTAGACTGCAACATTATCTGTTTACATCATCTTTTTGCCCATCTCTTCGAAACAGGGCAGGAACAAAGAAACGTAATGCGTTCCTAAGCAAGTCTTTTTTTTTTTTTTTAAATTATTTAATTTTTATTAATTTATTAAGGTAGTGTGCATGACCTGTTTTATTTTATCTGCATTTATTTCTAGCCTGTATAAAACTACAAACAGAAAATACTTTTTGCGTATTGAGCATTTGTCAGTTCCAAACGGCACAACCTTTATCTGTCCTTACCTAAAAAGCCAGAATGTTAAATTCAGACTCCTAACCCTAATCATTAAAGCTCCCTATAGGCAGAAAGTATACATCCACTAGACACTTATCCAAAGTCCAAATAAAAATCTAGTAACTACTTTTTACTACATACATAGAGATACACCTGCACACATACGTGTGCATACAATATATATATATTTAATATGCTAAGACTGCGAGTCCTTACGTTTTTATAGGTCCCTTAAAATAGGAAGAATACTCAAATTCTGCACACTGAAATTTCTTTATCATTATCTGTATATCCAAAAGGGGAAAGAAATTCAAGTGACTGAACATTGGTATACATGCGTTGCAGTGTATTTAATGATCTAGCAATACACCAGGGTACAGTTTTAGAGTTTTCAGTTTCAACTGCACACTTCACGTTCATTGGATATATTTCATCGTGACTTTTCCTACTCACCTGTATTTATATAACCATATTTCTGTAATCTTTCACTGTTTTTAATATCTTTCACTGTTTGCTAATATTAGGAACTTCCCCAGAAAGATTTTTACAGCTTACCAGTTATGTACTTATTAGGGTTATTCCGGAAGCGGTCATCGACTAAAATAAGAGCACCCCAGTCATTCCTGTGTCTTATACACCTATAAGTGAGCAACAGAAAAAGAGTGTATATATCATTAGAGCGCATACAGTAAAAAACTGCAGGGATCAGACAACACGGATCGCAATGAGTCAGCTAAAATATGCAAAAATACACAGGAAGTCCTTTCCTACTATCTTGCACCAAAAATTGTTATGGATGCCATGGAAGCTTGATTTTCCTTCCATTCTAGAATTTATTATACAAAACCAGGTAAATTAAAAAAAAACCCACACAAATATTCAGCAGCTATTCAAACCACACGTTGTTTGTTTTCCGCTCTTAACTGGGTAGCATAAATACTGAAAGGAAAACATGTAAAAGTGTAAAAGAAAAGAAAACGGGCTGATGCATCTGCAAGCAGTTTTTTGCATAACTATGCGCTTTTTTGTTTCTAAAACACATGTTATTCCTAACTCTCTTTAGTAACGCAATTAATAACGCTACAGATCGAAGCTGTGAGTGATACTGTTGAGTTCATAATTCAGTTGTTAGAAGCCTGCAGAAATAATCCAATAGTCACTTTACATGCATTATTTTTAATATTATTTGGATTTCTATACTGCCTGCCAGAAAAAAAAAATTATTAAAGAACAATGATAACTTAAATGAAATACAAAAAAGAATCTGTCAGTAATAGTTTAGGATTATTGTCCCCATTGTATAAGAAAAGGACAACTTTCGAAGATGACATTTACAAGTGTACATAAAACCACAAGTGTATCAGAACCAGGGCTTAAAATGGGAGTGACGAGGCTGGCTCTCCAAACTAAAATTATTTATTGATATATTTATTTGAAGTCTCTCCATGATAAGAAAAGCTACCAAAATATCTTTGAGAAACAGATTTCTTCTAACTTCTCATTTTTTCATTGCTTTAATAAATGTTCTTTTAACTCATAGCTTAAATTAATTATGCCCACTGGAGACATATCCCACACTTTTAGAAAAAGTAGCACTGCAAGGAATTCATAGTGTGATTGTCACCTGGCCATACATGCCACCTGTTTTATTCCCAAAGGCTGTTATTTCATTTCAAGGGCTTGTGTTACTTCATATAACAGCACTAAATTAAGAGAAAAGTGCCAGGTTGAAGACTATCATGCTTCTGCTCACTTCTACCCCTGCAGGCATCTTTGCAGTAAGAAGCTTGCCTATCTACTATATAACCTAGTATCAACTTAATAGACTGTTCTGGTTTTATAAAAATAGTCATCCTTCACCAAATCTCAGTTTAGCAAGAGCTTAGTCTAACGGTATTAAACACAATTCATACATTTATGGCAGAAAGGGAGTCTATTTTCTCCATTTAAGTTCAGACTAGCATAATTTCATCCAAGTGCTAAATTATACAACGAGCCATTTAGAAGTTAAAACTTCTTTCACAGTGACAAAACTTCAAATTCATTGCTTACTATTAGCATTCCACAACTTTATTAGATTTTCTTAACAAATTTTAACCAATGCTCTTACTCTCCAAAGAGCAATCTAAGAAATCAGACCTGTTATGACAAGAATTTACAATGAGATTTTACTAATGTAGACTATTTTCTCTCAATTTTCTTCCTAAACCTTAATTTATGTCATCACACTTTTATTAGGTCTAATTCAAATAACAATAGTCTTCCGGCCGATGTTTTTCTCTTCTGATCTATAAATCTGTGTCTGTACCTCTATGTATCTATGACAGAGGTATGGCATCTATGATAGATATGGATGACAGACAGCTAAATCTATGTATATGATCAATTTTCTTGGAGAAGGATGAATTAATTCTAACCTGTTAATAAAATTTGGGTGGAATTTTTTCATTTGAGAAAGCAAGCTGTACCGCTTCTTCTAAGCCCAGAAAGAGATCAGTGAGCATGATAATTGAATTGACCTTTTGCAAAGGTCTGAGAAAACCCCCTGCTATTTCTCCCTTTCAAAAATACTTGTAGGCTAAACATCAAACAACTGCTCTGAGCCCACCAAGAGTGTGAACAATTAGTACATTTGAAAAGACCTAAGAATTTTCATTTGGTTTATAAGCTCAAGAACTATTTGTCTCTGCAAACTTTTTCCTTTCTGTATATCCAGACTACAAACAATAAAACCTGAGACCAAACTAAAGTGGATTCTGAATGTAAAACAAAAACTCTGAATTATAACAACACTCAAATGAGCACAGACTGAAAACCAGGCAGTTGCCAGTACAAAACAGCTGAAGACTTGATTTCTGCAATATGAGTTTTTTGGCCTGATTATCCCCTTTGTGTCAACAGTGAGGAACTAATCCTTAAAGATGTCACAAAAAAAGTTCTAAAAATATATGTATTTTTAGTTATGTCCAGTTTATCTCACCTTCCTAGGGCTTGGTTCAGAGCCCTGTAAGCTTGAATTTCGTACCACTGACTCCCTGGTAAAAGGCCTCTTGCATTTTTGTGCTGGTCATTGTACTTCCTCTTTAATTCAACCTAAGAAAGAAATCATAATATATTGTTTTTAATACTGACATTAAAAATGAAATATTCTAAAAGGGGAAAACAAGCAAACACCGATTAAATAAGTGAATATGTAAAGTGTGCTTCAGTGTTTCAACTTTGTATTGCATACTAACCAATTATGGCTTTTACCCTTCTGAAGTTATTCTTAACATGCGATCTATTCCAATAATTTACATGCAATAACACAACAACCACAGACTTACCCAAATCTCTGCGCTAGCAAGAGAAGGAGAAGCTGTTTGCACAGGCAAAAAACCCAGACACAAGTAAATGGACTAACTAGACCACAGCTTTATTTGTTCATCTGGAAGTAAATGATACAATGGAGATCCTTATCCTTTCCTTTATCACAAATGCTGACTCCTAACCTATTGCTGGGACCAGACCATACTTTTCTCAAGTGAGGGTTAAGCAAATATAACCACTTCTTCTACAGATGCTAAGAAAGCACTTTAGAGACAGAGTGGCCTTCGCAACACCAATGCTAATTCCTAGCTTGGCACCACCTGTGGTTTGGAAACAAAGTTTTCGCTGGCTAAATGTGAAGCAAAAGCGGCAGCTAAGGTTTGCAGGCCCATGGGCTTGCTTAAGTCAGAAAAGAGCACACTCCTCTTTTTTTAAAAACGATCTCTCCTAGCTGCTTCAAAAGCAGATCTGGTATCAACTGCAAAAGAAATCCCCTGCCTCCCTTTTCTAATCATATGGATAACTACACATACTATGCCTGATTGGAATTTGAACAAGAATTTGTTTCTTTTGAACAAGAATTTGACATTATACACATTTCCAACATATATCAGAAGAATTTATCATTACTGGGGAGGGACAAGACTGCTTTTGTTTTGTGGTTTGGTTTTTTTTAAAATAAACAAATGTAAAACTACACCAAAAAGGGTCTTTCCATTGCTCTTTTGTACAGTATTAACCTTTCTAAACTGACAAGTGAAAGGACACGCTTCAGGAGAGAAAACAGCAGACTTCTAACCTCTTCTGACAGGTAACTTTCAAGTTGCATTTGGATAAGAAATTTTATTTTATGTACTTATGCCCTTTAAATTGCCTGTCAAATTTACAAATTTAATCTTTACAGCCAGAAAGTAAATTCAGTTTGATTTCACAGATTTAATATTTGTTCCAGTCACTCAGCATTTATTGACTGGCATGTGAGGTTTCCTGTGTAATTTTCAAAACAGAAGATGATTTCTTCTGAACATTTTATGAACATTAAAACCATTCCTTAAAAAGGAACTTCAGCATATCTGTGCATTTCTACAAATGGAAGTACTACCTGGAGAAACAAAAGGCTACTCCTCACCATTTCAAATCGGAAAATTCCACTGAAGTTTTAAAACCAGAACCAATGCAAATATACTCCTGTATATACTTTGCATTTGTCTTCTAGTCCTGGTAAGTTTTCTAACAACTTCCTGTTTTGAAGAATTTCTGTTATCAGTGAGATTTTGGCCAATTGTAACAAATGTAGCTTTACCACAGTTTCCTACTTTGTGAGCAGACTGTTCAAGATGGTATTAGAATAACTAGTCACGTGTCTTACACTGATAAAAATGATGGCATTTTTAATTATGTGCATAAAACCACTGAAGTAACAGGAGAACACAAACCAGTCAGATCATCTGCATTGTATTGCATTACCCTGTGAATAAAATACATTACTTTTACATTCTTCTAATACATGTTAGCATTATGCAAATGTATACTGCTTGTACTGCACATCAACAATGACATTTCATTTCTCAAATAATATGAAAATCTCTTGGTCTAAATATGTAACATATCTTAGAAACCTATCTTTTCCATCTTAATTAAAAAAGGGTTAACAGAAAAGAAACATTCTGTTTTCTCACTTAAATGATCACATCTCAGCATGAGATGACAACTTACATTGCTGAGAGGTCAGCTTTCATTATAAGTCTACTAAAGGTAAAAGGCCAGGGCATGTCATTTTAATGCAATCAGAATCTATTTCATTGTATAACTCTTACATTATCAAGCATCAAATCAACGCCCAATTCAAAATGACATGTTACATATGTGAAAAAGCCAGTCTCTCCTGCTAGCAAATATCCTAAATGTGCAGTAAACCACAGGCTAGAAGGGATTAGTTAAAATGTCAAAAGACAGCCTTTTACTTTTACCTGTTCATCCTTAAAAATATACTCTTAGCTATCAGGCATGCTTTACAGACAAATAGCTTCAGCAAGCAGCAGCAGAAGGCCCGTGGCAAGCTCTGCCATCTTGTAGCTGTCAGATGGATTAGTCTTTGATCTATCTGGGAGGTCATGGTCACATTCACATTAACTGAAGTCTAACAACATTATACCTGCTAACCACTCGTTCTTTTAATGCTTAATTAGTTCAACATCTTTCACTATGGAATATTAACTGAGAAATATCAACAAAAAAATAAATGCCATGAAGAAAATTTTTTGTTATGACTTGGAAAAAAAAAAATTTTGAGGCAGTTTCTGCTACAATTCAAAAGAATTTTCAAGCATAATTTTCAATCAAAATTAGCAATATAAGTTTTTCTTCAACAACAGCAACAACAACATTAAACAACATTCATTATATTAGATTTCTCACAAAAAAAAAAGTTACCTGTAGTAACATTGCTTCACCTGAAGATACTCAGACTTATTCAGGATTCATGTGATATAAAAGTACATAAAGTAGATTTATACTGTGATGACTGTGGCCTATATCCCTTAGCTTATTGCACAAAGCTCAGAAGACGAGCTCAAAAACTAGAGCTTGTTTTTGAACCCCCAAATAACCTGCAAATTCAGATACAGAAGCCTGCAGCATGCCTTTTTAGCAGCATGCCAGGCTGAACCAGATTTATTCAAAATTAACAAAAAGATGGCTATATTTAACAGCACGGTACACAAATATCCATCAATTATGAACTATTTGTTTCTACAGAAAAATCAATGGTTAGACAATAAAAACACCATTTTCTCCTTTAAACTGAATTATTTCTCTTCTGTAAATATAAAGCTTCTTGTTTTGCAGTCATAGTTACAACGGGGATAAGGAAACGTGAATCACAATGTCAGTACATTTTAGATATCTTCAGCTAAAGGTCTGTGCAGCATCCTACATGCTAATCTACCTGTTAAGAATTTTTAAGGAGAAAGCATTTAACCTACAAAGACTAAAACCTACTGTGCTACACAGTTAATTACTTTTTAGAAATTTTGCTTCAGGAAAAACGAGCTGGTCCAGCAGACACTCATCCAGAATCACTTTATCTCAGCCAAGGAACAGGACCTTAGACCTAAAGAGCTAATAGCAAAGCGTGGCAGGACTGGAGAATGTGCATTTGGGGCAGTTACCGTTCATAATCAGAATACCGTAATACTATTTAGCAGTGCCAGTATCACAATATGAAGGTTGAATGGGCTAAGCCACAGTTTTTTATTTTGTGCAATTTAAATCAGCAAAATAAACTGTGTTTATTTTTACTTCATCTGGCAAAGTTTCGAGATTACTTTATTTAACTAAACGTAGCGCTATACTTTGCTTTCTAAAACCAAATAAATCCTAAGCTGTTAGCAATAGTTAACAAGCCAGGCCTGTCCTTTGACAAGACATCACTTCACAAACATCTTCAACTGTCTCCTATTTTCTCTGGTAGATTAAAAATGACCTCCAGTTTGTAACCTGTGGGATTACAAACCAGATTACCCAGGAGTCTAAAGACAAGACAGAAATTCATGAATACAATGGCACTATTGTGAACAGTTAAAGAAAGCACTCATCTAAACCTGCATTTCTCTTTACATCAGCACTTGGCAGTGTTGTGACAGCCCAGGTTAACGAAAGAGACAACTGCTGTAAGGAAAAGGCAAATAAGCTTGGAACTGTGTCAATACCTGCACACACATGTAGGTAGGTACATGTACAAACACATGTGTAAACTCATGCCCTTCACTCCCCAACACTCTCCTCCATGGAAATAAAAATCAGAAAATGGATCAAAATGTTTTCCGGCATTCCACTGACTCGTGTCTCTGGTTTTATGAGAGGAAAAATAGTAACGTAAACAAAGACCATTGCTCATATAATTCAAAAAAACTTTTAAAGACACATTCATGTTTAACATCTACTAATTCCCCACCTCCTAAAAACAAACAGGCAAAGAAATACCAGGAGGTCATTCCCTGCTTCCATCCCCCAGAAAAGACATAAAAATGTTTTTTAAGCAAATCTACCGTCCTAAAAATCTCATGTGTCCAGTTAGAATCCCTCTTCCACCTGAAATAGCAATAATTAGAATTCTTTAAGAACATACTTGCCATCTACTTTCCTCCCGATGAATGCCAAGTAATCATAAAAGTTTGTAAGTGCAGGAAAGTAAAAGACATGAAAACCCATTTCTTTTCTTTTACATCTGAAAATCCTTAAATAGACGTAGCATTAAATAGTGCAGCGTTTAACTTTTCCCTCCTCACTTCAAAAGCAGTAACAACATCTGCGAGATTTAAGACTAAATAATGCACGTGTAAAGACCTGGGTGACTCATAGAATATGCTTCAAACATCCTCACCCCTCAGTAGACCTACTAAAAGCTGTATCTAAACACCGTGTCTCAATTTATTAGCCCACAGGAAAAAGATATTATGGCAGGACGTTATCTTTAAATGCTCCAAGCATTCCATGTGCTGTGTTAATACATATAAAACAGTATGAAATAAGCAGATGCTTATTACCTATAATTTATCAAACTAGATTCTGTATATGACAATAATTTATTAAGGCTGGTTTAACCATCTCATATACCTAAAAGTGTTCACCAGATGCAAATATAACACTCTCTTCTGCTTTCACACACAAATAGCGCATTTCTTTAAAAAGCAACGCCACCTCAAACCTGTGAGCCCGGCAATAGCACATATACTGTGAATAAGACATTACCATCTAGAGACATGATCAATACTTTGTACCACTCAGTTATCCTCAAGGCGCTCTGTTACACAGCTCCATCCCTGCCCCATCAACTCAAACCTATAGCTCAGGCATCAAAGCCACGTAACCTCAAAAATAGTTCAGGTGACCTTTTCTGCCTGAAAATTTCCATGCGCGCTTAAGAATTTGCTTTCCTCGGATAATAGTTAAGATAACTATATAAAACTAATAAAGTCTCTACAGATCCAGATCTCAGACTAGCTATATCTTGCAGACTCTTGTACCCAAACGGCACACCTGGAAAGATACTGGGCACCCATGGGATTTAAATGTTTGTTGCCTGAATGAACATATAATCAAAACTAGAAAGGGTTACTGAGACTGGAAAAATACCCATGAAGAAGGCAAGAAAGAAACTATATAGGGAAAAACACTGCTACCTTGTTTCCCCATAGCCCAAAAACTTCAGTAAGACTTCAAAAATTAAAGCCAAAAAACCCAACAACAAACTACTGTCTATTAGTGTCTATTAACTGGCCAATACTATCTCCGGGCCAGAAAACCAGCACTACCTCTTTATGCAAAGCTGCATTTCTCTTATTTTGAACTCACAAGGTATTTTATGACTAAGTGCTTCCCCAGTATTCTCACTCTTAATCCCAGTGTTAGAGAGATGGGAAGCTTATGCAATGTTGTAACCGCAGAACACTTTTAATATTGTCAACTACACCATGTGGCATCTCAGAGATCTGGAAGTTTTACGGTTTGACAAATCTTGTAGCACATTCACCCCAGGCCCATCTACTCATCTCAGTCTTGTAAGCTTTGAAGGACTGCGAACAAGTGACTTGATTAAAATCTAATGCAATCAAAACCCTCCTCTGAAGAGAAAATTCAATCCATTTCCAGTGAAGCAGAAGTGAAAAAAAATCAAACAGCTTCCCTTGAGGTACAACGCTGCTGCATACGCTCAGTGCCACTGCGTCTAAGGTGAAGTGGTAAGTGTCAGTCATCCTTACAAATCCCCAAGGTGATAGCTTCACTTTTAAAGCTTTCAACATACTTTGACAGTAAAGTAAAAACTTAAAGGTCAACACTACTTGCTAAGGACAAGATAAACACAAGAAAATCACTTTGGAATTTTTTATGGATCAGAAAAGTAAACTATTAAATGGAAAGGAAAAGTTTTGATTTGCTGTATTATTTATCCAAAGGCTTAACTTGCGGATATATTCAGGGATGATTTCTGTGATCTGTGCCAACATTTTGACATTAGCCTTGCACCAGAAGAAGAGAAATGCCATCCACTAGTCTTACATGTTAAGCTGAACTTAAATGTTACCTTTCCTAGCTACAGGAATGCTGTATTCCATAGGATTTTACAGCTACTCCCACAAATGAAGCTTCTGTCATTGGTATCTTTTTTCTTAATTAACACAATTTCTATTGGATGTAAGAAAAGTGTGGATGGCTTTGACTTTTCACAACTGTTCTTATTTCCGGAAAAGTGGGAGTGAAAGGCTTTTGAGATGTATTACTGCTTCTAACTGATGTAAGAAACTACCACACCACCACATATTTAATGCATTACTTGCTTTGGTTTTTTTCTGTAACACAGGTAGCTCTACCTCCTGACATCTTCCTTTGGGGAGAAGGTGGGAAAAAAAAAAAAGCAAAAAAAAAAGCAAGGGATGTGCAATATCCAGCCAGTCATCTTGTTGTGATGTGGTTCTGCACACTGCATTACCCCTTAGTAAGCAGTATCACAGCATATTGCAATAATTTAGTGTACTGCTGCAAGACAAGAACAATGCTGGCTGAATAATCTGAAAGCATGCTCTTTTACAAAATTTAGAAGTATATTGTCTAGATAATTGTTATTTAGTATCTAGAGGCTTGCTGCGTAACATTGTACATTTCAATGATGTAAGTATATTTCTTATTTATATCCTTGATTGTTTCAAAAAGCTACTTTGCAATTAAAATACAAAATAAAATTGCATATGAAGTGAGGCATGGAAGACAGACAAGTGCGTGTGTGTGTATGTTTATGTACACACATATACACACACACTTCACATTTTTACCCTATTTGGTATTTCCCTCTTAGAAAACATTCAATAAAGAATATAA
>NW_009258884.1:1218708-1259426 GCF_000687185.1 Egretta garzetta
CTCCCAGTAATAGAATGAAGAAGAAAGTAAAAATGGCTCAGGTTTAGACAGGCATTAACATAGACAGACAAAAAGAATTGATCACTTTTTCCAAATATTTAAACCATACTGATGCCAAGTCATCTGAATATGGTTCTGTGTCTCAAGGCTTTTACAATGACTGTCAGATTTGACTGGGAAGTTGTGGCAAAGTTGCTCAGAAACTTTCAGCCTACTAAAAACAATCACATCAACGACAGAACGGTCAGTCTTATATCTTTAAAAAAATTCTTAACTTCACAGGGAATTTTCAAATTCTACTAAAGATAAACACAACAATGACCTTCCCATAAAATGTAACTTTCTGTACCAGTTCATCCATATTTAAAACAATAATTTATTTTGGTTAAGTGGAAATATTTCTCAAGCGATCCAAAGCTATGATGGAATTCATACAGTGCATGGTATGTTTCTCAACTCGGGTTAAGCATCTAAAATAACAATCATTCTCTTAGAAATTTTTCCTTTCCTAAAATATGGTATGCAAGAAATGAATTATTTCAGCAACCATTTATCCAACACAAGATTCTTTCTCCTCTCAGTGAAGAAAAAGCATATAGGCTTAAAAATTGCCACAAGGACTAGAAATTAAGTTAAATATCCAGAAAAATGCCATTATTCTGAAATGCTACAAATATCTCAATTTGTTGAGCTCTCAAGAAAGGAAAAAGCAACTTCAGCCCAACAGCTGCAAACTCTTTGTATCACTAAGTTACATGCAACTTAGAAAACTGTAATTGAAATGATGCTTTCCATCATGTTTCCCAAATTATGCTGCTGGAAACAATAAAGGATTTGCCATTGTTGTTCATATTGACCCTATAAGCAGCTATGGGAAACACTTCTCATTAATGGCAAAGTCAGCTACAGTTCTCGAGTAATGTCATTGCACAGAAATCCAAGCCTTATCAAGCTTATTTTCCTTGCACATCTATTGATGTAAAAGGGTTTGACTGCATTTTCCTCTGTATTTCGGTAAAGTTCTCTTAGCTGTTACATGATTAAGTACACTCTACTGTACTACGATCAAAAGCATCTGGAGAGGTGGAAGTGAAGAAATGCTCTCTGGGAAAGTTAGCTTAATGCTTGCACTTCAGAGTCGCCCATTATCAACATTTCATAGCGAGTTTCTTTATTTTCAGGTCCCCAAGGTAAGAACAGTAAATTATGACTTGAACTAAACAAGTCACACTTGGCTCCAAAATCAGATTTTCCTACCTCCAGTTTCAGGTCCCAGAGGTGGGCAGAGGAAATCCTGGTCACAGCCAAAGCAGTCATTTTTGGCTCTGAAATAAATTTTCCTGCTTTACTAGAGCCAAACCCTACCATTGAGAGTACCATAGCTTTGAGCAATACTTTAACATTTCTTTTATATATTTTGCTTTAGCAACCTGATTCTTCGGCAATATGAAACCATTTTCAATAACACAGAATTAGGGTTTTGGCCTCTTTCTTAAATCAGTATTGTTTATTATCAAGTACACTTCTGAACCTTAATAATTTCTTTCTCCGTAACACTGATAAAGTGGTTTAGACTCTTCTCTTTGTGAAAATGAGTGAACGTAAGATACTACGTGCCTAAATTTTTTAAGTGAAACTAAATGGTACTCTTTAAAGGTTCTACAGAAAATGTAACTTATAAAAGCATACAGTTACTTAAGGAGACCAAATGCTTGCCATTTAATACCAGAAGTAGTGACATATATTTAGCACAAACATATGGAGAAAATAAAATTGGATATTATACATCACACTTGACAATGAGTTTCTTGCCCAAGTAAAGACCAATGTCTGGATCCAAAATGCTACAACTCAAAAATATATAACAGAAGTTAATGAATAGTATGTTAGCATCAGATAACATGTATATGGGATTACACATCCTTTTCTGTCACATTATTTATGCTCTCTAATATTAAAGTTCACTGGTATTAGCATCAAGTTACAAATCATAAAATATATTTAGAAAGCAGGTTGATCACAGACAAGTAATAGCAGTGGAGATGAGCCAACATCAAACTGCCAACATAAAATATTGGTCTCCAAAGGTATGATTCTACAAACCCTTATTACTGTGCACAGTCCTAGAAGTATTAAAGGGATTACTCACACAAGTAAAAGCTATGTGCAGGAGTAAGGGGTTACAGAATTGAGTCTTAAGAGGACTTTTGTTAACCCAAAAAGCAGACATGCAAGTGTATTTTCATGCAGAAGTGGAGCACACTTTAGTGATTTAAATCAATCCCAGGAGTACATCATTCATGGATATTCCAAGGGAATTGTTAATCACTTGCATTTCCTATTTTTAAAGGGATGTCATTATTAATCATCTTATCAGTTTCTTTGTTCGGTATATCTACTGAGCACCTATTGCTGTGTAAAAGCAACAGATGTATCTGTGTTCACAGTTTTATGTCTATATAGGTCTAACTTGACTCGTGTCACTGTTCTGAATTTTATTCTGTCTGCTCAAAATTCAAGCTCCTCCCAAAACTTCAAAGCTGGAAGTTTCAAAATTTCCAGCTTTTATTCAGTTTTCTGGCTAGCCTACAAAATCTAAAGAAACACCAACCGACTATATCATAAAGGCAAATGTCTTAGCCATTCTATAAAGTTTAACTGTTTCATTTGGGAACTTAACATATCCTAAAATCCTATGAAAAAGAGAAACTGTACCGTGTTCTCCAATGTTTAAAAATCTGGATTCTTCTAACCTCAGGAGAAAAAAAGAATTCCAATAGAAAAAACTGCTAATAAGGAGAAACATTTAAAATAAAATCAGCCACCCTAAAAGAAAGTCACTCGTTGTACTTGGAAGGGAGAATTCTTATCTCCTTAGTATGGTGAGCACTACTGATACGCTTTGAAAACAGTCCTGAATAGGAAAAGGTATTTGAATAAAATACTGCAACCATTGTCTTCCTTATAGTTGTATCGTAAGGCTTTTTTCTACTGTTTAATCCAAGGAGTATTTGAACATCAGCTTTCACTTTAAAACCCGACTCTATTCCCACCTCAGTTCCAAAGGATTTATATCTGAGTATGAAAGTATGGTTAGAAGATAAACTTGCATCATAAGCAGGATGGCACGAGTATCATTTAGTCCCCTGGCAACTGGGCTTGTGACTTGTGGATTCTAACTGCTAATGAAACAGCAATAGCCAGCCAAACTCCAACTGGTTAGGAACAACAGGTTAAGGTTTAACTATAGACAATCAATTGTCTATAATTAATAAAGAATCTCTTCATTGCAGGCAATATTAATAACTATCTGCTACATGAGAGCACGGTTCATAGCATCCCTTCCAAACGCTACAAGTTTCATGCACCTTTTTTTTCCTCCTTATTGACAGAGTAATATTCCTTCAGTTCTACGAAGTTTTACTCACTGAAGATAACTCCAAAGCATTTAGAAGAATTACAATAAGGTGTACAGGAATAAAACTTTGTTTTCCTTTCTAAAGTTCAGGTAAGGTCTCTTGGGTCTAGGGGGACTAAAGTAAAATACAACAATTCACATTTGCTAAACACACACAGACTATTAAAAATAGGACATCACAGTGGTTTTATAAAGTTAATTTTTTTTTAAATGTAGAACTTACTTTTCTGTACCCTTTTGTATCACATTTGTTTCATTCCATTCTGGGAAGCACTACTCTTGGATCAGCTCTCCCAGAAATATACAAAAAGAATAGTTTCAAGTGAAAACTGGCATCATGTGTGTGTTCCTCACCCCTTTTCTTTATTTTTAATTTTACACACCAATCTTCACTACCAACAGCCAGTTTTCCCCAAAAATATAATTCCAATTCCTTTCCTGAGCTGACACGCCACTGAAAAAGATGTTTGATCTTCCAAATTTCTTTTGTATCTATGCATACATTTCTACAAATCTACTAATTAATCTTCTTCAGTGAACAGTGTGGCTATCCTTCACACTATCCTTTTGCACCCAGTTGACAATCTGAGCTCAACTGGTAAGAGAAATGTGCATAAATCCAGAACTTTTGGGGTATCTGATAAACCTAAAGCCCCGGACAACGCAAAACTTTGTTCAATTTAAAGGGAAGTACTGCTAACTGGAGATCACTTTGAGTCCCAGTTCTTCAGCAAGAGACACGTTTACAATAAAAACTATTTCCCCTAGCATTATTCTAGGAGCATTGCCATGCACCAGACAGCTCCTCAAAGCTGATGCTAAGAGACTGGTGCATGCCCTCCTCTCATCCAGAATTGATCACTGCAGTGCTTTGTGCATTACCATATCTAAATATACACACTCAAACCTTTAGCTGCTTGCAATTTGGCAGCTCATTTTTCTATCCCTACTTAAAAATTTAAGAGACTTTCTTCAGTCTAATTAAAAAAAATAGTTCAGCACAACACTGATTTTTCGGAATTTAGTTATCAGTAATGGGATGTACTGCCTGTGATTCTATTATATTACACATTTGGTTGAACTCAAGGTAAAAATCAAATACGCTATTTTAATCTTAAGGAACATAATCCATTGTGAACATAATTTACTCTTGACACATGCTTTTCAATTTAATTTTGTGTCATTCAGGACACAAAAATATTGACTTTCTGGAAATAATTTGGAGTAAATTGTAAGAGTTCCAGCCATACTACCAGCCAAGTATTTCCAAAGTTATCATTTCAGTACGTGCTTCTAAAACAAAGCATTTCTAACTCCAGAAAGAGTGCTAAATATTCTTTAAATGTAAATGTTTTTATACTAAAGTACAGTGTATTATATTTTAGTAAGACAAAAAAATGTTATGGCTGAATAAATGTTTCAAGAAAGTTATGCAAACATTGAAAGAACATTGCACTACGCAGCCACCACTAATATAATCTTACTAGTCCTTATAGGATGTGGGTTTTTTTCCACCAAGGCTGTAATTAGGCACACACTGCAGACAACAAAGAAGTCTTTGGTTGTTCACCTAAGCTCATAACACATCTCTCCAACCGAAGCAGAGTCAGTTTGGGCTTTCAGGTGCCAATCTATGGTTTTCTTGTTTGATTTGGCATTACTAATAACCAGAATCTAGCTGTTCCTGGTATTCATTTGATTTGTGATACTTCACTTTGTTTCTTACCTTCACAAAGTAGTCCCAAAAAGCTCTAAAAGGTACACATAAGATAAAGCACTGATGGTGGCTATTATCCCTGGGAATAGTTGTGCCAGCAACTGGGTGACTACCTAAGTGGCACACGCAGACCACTAAGAAGTGAGTGGTCTTACAAGCTAGTCAATAATAAATGTTCTTTTTCAGTAAGTAGAAAGAAAATCTAGAAAAACATTTCTCCATATTCATTGGCTTTCTTTTCCTTTATGAACGCCTGGCTTCAACTGTGAAGTGCCTGTTCTAACAGAACATCCACCTATCCGCAAGACAAGTCCTGTTGAAGTCAAAAGGAAGGAAGCATTGACATGTGTAATTACACAGCAGTGCAAGCAACAGGATGCTACTTTGGCCACCTGCTGAAAAATACAGAGTCTCAAATTTCTTTAATTGGAGGTACTTCAGAATACTATCTTTAGAAGGCACTTAGAAGTTTTTGCCTGAAGTTAGACGAAGCTTGAGTTATCAAAAAGTAACGTCCTCAGTATCCAAGAAGAGGTTATGTTATGTCATAATTTCATACCTCAAAATTTCAAGCTAACAGAGCAGCATTAACTTGGAAAAGATTTACAATTCTACTCTGTTTAAGTGGGAAGTGTCACACACATACTTACGCTAAAGGTGGCAATAGGGTTTAGAACTGTGACATACTACAGTCAATGATCTAGTGTGTGACATACATTCCTTCATTATATTACTATTTTACACCATAACTATATTTATCCTTCCACCTATTTTCTGAAATAATTTTTTGATCAACCTGAATGCCTTATTTTAAAGTAGTATTTTCCTAGCATTTATCCTAGACCTTCACAACCAATTGCCCCACCACAGTAAGTCAGGAAATAACTTCATTTCTATGGAAATGACATAAGTTTTGGTATATGAAAACAGGCAAGTGAAGACGGAAACATGTACTCTCGCTTGGCAGAGTATGAAGTTAATGAGCATTTTAACAATGCAATAGCCTTCACTAGCAATGTCAGACAAAAATTTACAGTACATCTAGCATGATATACATTTATTTAGAATGACATAAATGAGCTCACAAGACATGCTATGCTGTTCCTCCTCTTACCTGTGGAGAAAGTAACTCAAAGAATTCAAATGGGATTGAGGAGAGTCCAAGGGTAAACATTTAGAAAAAAAAAAAAAAAAAAAAATCTTTGTGTACATTTGGTGTTTTCAACATGACAAACATTGTACAACTCTTTCAATTGATATCCTACCTGAAGGTCTTTCACATTTGGAAACGGAATACCTATGGTTATAACTGCACGGGCATTCTCATCACAGAAATCCAAGCCTTCACTAACTTTTCCTCTGCATACAGCTACAAGGAGTGCTCCATCTTGAACAAGCCAGAGAGGAATATACAAATCATTCCCAGAGGTAAACTGAGTATCAGAAGAAAGCTTCACCAACATATTTTAAAAATCTAAACATAATATAGCATAACACACTGAGTATCAGTCTGGAAATGGTGAGTGGATATAAAATTATTTTGTTAGAGGGATGAGATTAATTCCCCTTTGACCAATAATATTATGATTTTGAATACCAACTAGCAAAATTATTTTGCACCATATAATATAGTGGTACTTAATTATGCAAGAACAATATGTATCTAGTACAAAATTTTAAATCTTAAATTTTGCACTCCAAAAATCACGCTATTTATTTTTTGATGTACTATCATTCTTTGTTCTCTATATTAATATTTAAGTATTTTGAGAATAAGTGCTATAGTGGCTGTAATAGATGGCAAATCACAGTTATGCAATGTAATACAATTTTGATTCTTTCAGAAGCCACTCTGCACCCTGTCGGATGTGTAATTGCACACTATTACACAGCCCACTGCCTCTTGAATATCACTATTAGGATTAGGCATCATCCTGTACTTCCCTATATCCTCATGTAACAACACAAATAGCAGTTAAGCTTCCTCATTTATCACAATAACTTATTAAGCTGAGGTTAATTTAACTGTTTATGTACACTTTATTCTAATTGTTAGGCAGTTTAAGAATCCCTCTTTTTTTTTTTTTAAAAAAAACTTGAAGAGTCTGTATCAACTATTTTGTATGTCTGAAGAACGTACCTTTTTCTCCTTTACATCTTATTGCATCATAGTATATTTTCAGCAGTTCATCAAAATCACTCTTTGCCCCTCCTTGAGGCTCTGCAATGACTGTCTTAACCAGCTCCAGGTTTCTCCACAAGCCAGTGTGCATCCAGCGATCTTTTAATTTGTCCAACAGCTGAAAAAAACCAGAAAAATATGGAAGAGTTGAAATGAAAAGTCAATCACTCAAACTGCTCAAATGAAGCACACAAAGGCATTTATTTTAGTGAAATTATATTACTCAGTTTTTGTATTTATTAATACAAGTTTCCCTGCCATACACTGTTGCACAGCTACGCAACACTTTGTAAACGTGATGGCCACCAATTTTGCTAATTAGAAAAGTGCAGATTTTTAAGTTATCAAAGCAAAACTCTCTAAATCTATAAGAGCGGTCACTAAAGAGCATCTTCTGGTCTTCCTCAAAGCAAGAGAAATATAATTCAAAGAAAAAAATCAAAATTACCCATATTTCTGATTACCAAGTAAGAGATCCATAAGTAAGAATGGAAACAAATGCTAAATTAATTTGAAATTATCGTATCTTAAATTTCCACAATATTTCAATATTTGAAAATTTACATAGATAAGTTGTGGGAGGAGGTACTGATGTAGGATTTATCAACGGCCACCTCTGCTTCTTGAAGGGCCTGTCAGCTTTGTGATACCTACCAGGTTCTGAACTGTATGTATTTTACTCCAAAACAGTATATGTTCAAATTTTGCAAGCAAGCATGAACACAATGAAAATATGTATTGCATTACAAAAAGCAAAGTCTAAAATTAGCACAGAAACAAGTCAGATGGGTGGGGGTAATTTTGCAGTTAGCAGACATTGCATGCCCTTTTCTCATCAATTTCTAGACAGTTTTATCAAGACAGGGAGCAAGTAAGTCACTCCTTCGACTGACATGTTTGTCTGACAGTGCACAGCGTTGCCCTCAAGACAAGAGCAAGACAACCAACACATCTGAGAAAGAACTGAATAGATCTGGTTCAATGGACAGAAGTAAATACTTCATTTCACTCCTTTTAGTGTTCAGTGATCATTAGTGCGTCACTAACTGTTGTGCAGTATTGTTACTGGGCTTTATATGTACAGAGATTTTAAATTCACAGATTCTGTAATGAGGGTTATGTTCTTAATTTGTCTGTACTTCCCTCAACTCCACTCACTGAAGCCTTTCTCAGTATTTTGCTTCAGGCTATAGAAACTGCTCCATCTGGAACCTGCATTTGCCCCAGTTCATTGCTCAAAAAGCCAGAGCATCCCTTCACTCCAACCCGCTTGCCTTTCTGATGCACTCCAGCCACCATCTCAGGATCTCGAATGGTTAGATTGTTACAAAATTCATCTGTCCCATGTCCAAATATACAGTTTAAGTGTTACTGTGAAGCAGAACTAACGGTAACTAATTGTTATCACATTTGAATTTACAGGGAGAACACTTGCAAATTCACAGGAAACTTGACAAGAGCCCTTGTGTATTCCATGTTCTCAACATTAAAGATCTGAATTTATTCTCTGACATTTGGATTGGTTCCTTCTGAGGTACATGTGATTCAGAGGGGACAAATACTGTGTTATTCTGTAATTTTCACCAGCTTTGTTCAAGCCTCAGCTTACTACTGATGAGATGCCGCTCTCAAGCCAGCACAGAACAGCTGAGTGATGAACAGTAGGCAAAGTTTCCTACACATACAGATGTTACTGTAGAATAAATCACCTCTTCTAAGTGTGTCTGTCCTACTGTTGTCCCCTTTTCTACCAACTCTGTCATTTCCTGGCAGCATCCTGTCTGTAATCTCTTTTATATAAAAGGTCATAGTACTATGCCTGAGCAATGACTGCCCATCTTGCCATCCACAGCCTGCCACTGCCTTCAGTTCTTGGATATGATATGGAGATAATTCTGGTAAAGAAAAGAATCAAACAAATTATGCCTCTAAGTACATCCATTTGGGATCTCTTAGAGCTGCCAGTGGCTGTAATATTATTAGCTTTCCAGATTTCATTCTCCCTTCTGTGAAACTAATGTCTGCCTGGGCATTCACTTAGCAATCTACGCTAAATTCACTTCTAGCACTGCCTGCTGTTTACCATGCATGGCAAAAGGAGGCCAGTACGATAATATAGACAGGATATATTTGGGTATAACTGAATTTGACATTTACATACATAAAACTATCCATGCTTTGACTTCTAATGGTCACTGGCCCCTGACTTTCTCCTCCTCCTATCAGCTCAGCGGCTGAAATCAACTTTTCACAAACACACCCTTATGAAGTGTTCTTAGCAGAAAAAATGTTTCTTATTTTAAGATAACCAAAGTCTGTTGATAGTCTCAGAAAGGTCAAGATTCCTTACAAAAATTACTTAATCCCTCAATTCCACTGTATTTCTCTCATATATTAAAGAAGTATAACTTCTATTCAGTCAAAAAGATGGCAGCAGAAAACCTTCCTCCAAATTCTTAAGAAAACATCTTTTCTCTTTTGTGGGTTACCTAGCCCCTCCGGGTAAGTATCTATCAGACCATAATAGCTTCAGGTTTCTTGTTTAATTGACAACAACCGTCACAATAGAAAAATCTACAATTTTTGATGGAAGTGTGTGAATTATTAATGAAAAGTCTTTGGCAAGAATGGAACAATTCATTTAATTCACACAAAAGCTATTACCTCTTCCAGATAATGGAGTTTGCTAGATATGGAAACTTTCTCGTACACAGAAAAGTATGCACAAACACCCACAATACCCATGCTATAGGCACAGACACTGAAACAACGAGAATTATGGAAACGACTGAACACAAATAAATAAAATATAGAACACATACATGCCTCATAAGAGCTAGGAACCAAGTGCAGGTTTCTCATAAAAAATCATTTCACTTCGGGTTGAAAAAGTGCAAATGGGAGCAAGATATAATGCCAGAAATCACAGGAAGCAACCATTAATGCCCACAGTCAGTCACTTTTTCTACCCAAGGGAATAATAGTTTCTGCAGTGGAAGGTAGTCTGTGTATATTTTATTAAATCCCTTAAAAATGGATTCTCAAATGGTTTATTAACAAATGGTCTTCCTCCAGAAGAGCAGAAAATCTTGTTAGAAAGAATCTGTCATCCTCCCACGCACTGAAGGATGTTTACTTTGATAGCTTTTTCCTTTTTTCCCTTTCTACAATTTAAAGACACCTGTAAGCTATGATCCACAGAGCTCAGTAGTTAGATTCCCCATTTGTCTCTGTCAGCATCCCCCTTTTTAGGCAACTTCTGAAGCACTCTTGAATTTTGGGAATGAGGGAAACTATTTTCTCAGCATCTCTTGCCATAATGTTGCACTCCTAGGCAAAACCCTCTCATCCTGTGCCCATGAAGGACTTTGCCCCTTTCCATTTGCTGCTTCATTTTATACAGTGCCAAAAGTTACATTAGGGGTTTCCCATGTCATGAAGCAAGACCAAAGACATGTTTAATGTCTTTTACCCTAAGGCAAGTTCATTGTAATTTGCAGCATCTTAACAAAGTTACACACTTAAAAAAATGACTTCTCCAAACTTTTTTCATCTTGTATTTTTTCATCTTGTTTCTATGTAATTTTTTTTTTTTTAATGATAAGAAGCTTCATTTTTCACTGATATTCAGATATGAGGGTAGCTGGGGGGAGAAAGGAAACAGCCATTAGATTCTTCTTAATAAAAATCACAGTATTGGCACCACTGTTAGTGCAAAAAGTCAGAGACTCCCGAGGGACTAACATTGATCTAAAAGCCTTTTCCCATGCAGAGCTCTTCATGTGTTTGCTACGAGAATTTTCTTTTTGAATAAGCACTGCTTCAAATCAAAGTGTGTCTCCAGTGGGCTGGAAACGTGTTTGAAGGGTCAAATAGAAGTTCTACACGCAGTCAGCACAAAACTTCAGAAATGGAAAACAGACATCTATGGCTAACCCAGAGGCCGACTTACTCCACTCGACTCCGTTTTGGAAGAACTAAGAGGGCTATGCTACACTTGGGACTAAAAGGGCAGTCACGTGCAGAAAAGAGGGTTAGCATCCAATCCACCAACATGTAGAAGCAACACACAAAGACGTACAGTGCTGCTGTAATGAGGTTCTCTTACATCATCTTTTAAGCATCAGTCTGTTACCGCACATTCTACATACAACACCAAATTCTACATTTATGTGAGATGGAGGGAGGAAGAGGTCGTGTCAGTTTAGAAGTGGCTAAAATCTCATAATACAAACATTTGCCCTTTAATTTCAAGGCTACGTTACATGGTAGTGTGTTTTGGTTTTTTTTTAAAATGTAATCTAGACACATGCATCTTTAGCTCATTTCCAGCTATGGTTTGAAAAACCTGAAGTGTCTCATGAAACACCAAGTGGAAAAGACTGGCCTGGGCCGTTCCCTGCTGAATACCTACAACTGCTTATCGGAAGTATTTCCAAAGGGAATCTAGACTAAACTAGAACACTACAAACATGGAGATTAGGGACTTCAAACATGGAATAAAGGGATCCCCCAAGGCTCTAGCAGATGTAGAAGAATATCCTTTTGCATCTACAAAACTGAAACGCATAATTTTATTTTCCTAGTACACACACTAGGGAAATTACAGATTATCTCAATAAACAGTTTCTTTTTCTATGTAACTTTGGAACTGCCTTACGGATTTATTCTTTTTAAATTTTGTAACACTACAAACATTTGAAGAAGCTACAGAAGTATGTGTGTGCATCCAGCTGCACCTCTCTCCACATACAGGACGAACAACTGTTTCAGCAACTGTCATTAGATTCAGAGAGAGACAAAAGAACTGAGAAGAGCCCAATTCTGGTTCTTTCACAATCTTACATTGTGAAAAAGGCCGTAAATTCCCCACGTATGCAAAATCAACCACAAAGTAAGGAAAATTTATCCAAAGGCAATTCCAACTGCCTAGAAATCCAGGTAGGATGAGGGAACAAAACTAAAGCCTACTCATTTAAATAAAACAATAAAACTTTTTCCAACACATGGTGTTCTAATTTTAAAATGAGTGAGAAACAGGTATCCCTGAATATTTTAAACATACATTAATAAGATCTTATACCTTTCCAAAGTATGCAACACTTAATATCTTACCAGCATTTCAATTTCAATAACACATTATAAAAGAGAACAAATACATCGTAAAAGAGACCATGGGAGATGCAAATCTGCAACTGATGGATATTGTAAGTGATTCAGTAACCAAAAAAAGCTAAATAACTTAGAGAAAGTATACCAAACATCTAACAATAAAATTTAATAGTATTAAATAATTTTTGCTCTTTGCAAAATTTTTTAATTAAAAGTTTTTCATCTACCATGAAGAACAGGCACGAACTAGTCTTTTAAAAACGTACTATCCAAGGCAGACCTCACCACCAGTGTGCCTAACATTTTACATAGCTTTTCTTTAAATTTTATACTAAATGTAAACATAATTTATACCTTCTTCAGTACAGAAGACATTAATTTCTGTATCTTTCCTCTCCTTTCTTCCACCGAGCTCATAAACTCTATTTTGCTTCAAGACACTGAGTAACTCAGTCCTTCAGTGAGTGCTTTTATCTTATCTAAGAGGAGGCAGCAGCAGAGTGGAGAAGGCAGAGGAGTGCAGATATCAAATTTATACATTGAGTTTAAGCAAATGTTTTTGCTTCAATGCAGTGCTTGTATCTTGGCAGAAAAATAACAGGTGTCAAACCCAAACAAATAAGAGGCTTTTTTTCCCTCTGCATCTATTGAAAAACATTACATTCAGAGAGAATGTCAAGAAGAAAGGCAGTTTTCTTGCCTTACTACAAAATGTTTCCCATCATTTGGACTGTCTGCAAAAAAAAAAAAGAAGTACAGGTTGCTTTATATATCATTGGACAACTCAACCTGCATCTGCATCAGCTGCCTCCTCTCTTCAGTGAAAAAAAAAAAAAAAAAAAAAAAAAAAAAGTCTATACACCCTGACAGATCCTTCTGCAAATTTAAGCTATTAGGATGGAGGACACCATATTTTCCACTAAAGTAATCCTCTGATGATCTCAAGGCACAGATGTTTTTATAATGTACCTAATTCCATAGGTATTGCGTTACCTTTAATAAGCTTCCAGGATGATGCAGTTTGCTGAGTCAGCTGGTTAGCTACAGCTGTAACTTTTTGTTCAAACTACTCTCCCCCTGGTCTCACAGCTCCAGTCTGTTCAGCGTGATGGTTAATTACCTGCTTGAATGTTCTACTTCTATTATGAAAGAATGAAATTGTCTCTATATTAGTGATAATCCCAAAATATATTCAGTCATTAAATAAACGCATTTAGTACGTTGCTCAAACACTAGAGGCCTTAAATTCATGTTATTTCAAAGTAACCCTGAAGAATGTTATCTGGCCAGACTCCACCCACTTTTTTCACATCACTTACATACTGTTATTACAGGCTTCTACTAAACCAACTCTTACAAGAACTGAGATGTTTTGGAAAAGTACAGAATTAGAAAAAGTTATTTGACAGCTCTCTGAACCAAAAGGCTTGCCAAGCCTCTACCAAATGACCTGGAATCCCATAGGTAACTGACCCCCAGGACTCTTGGAACTCTTCAGTTTGGAGGAAACAACAGTTAACAAAGCATGCGATCAGAAATTAATTTCACTTCCACCTTTAGTTTAAAAACAGAACAAAAAAAAGTCCTTTGAGGTTAAAAGCGAGCATGAAGGATACAGCAGAAGGAAGGAAGTAAACAGAGTAATGAAATGGGAATAAAAGATTGAAGGGACAAGAGATAACTGCCTGGAAGGATTCAGGTGAAAGGAAAAAAACTGAGTTTCCTTCTAAAAGCAGGGGGGAAAATATCTGGGCCAACTAACCAACAACATCTAACGTCCATTATGCAAATCTTTAAAATACATTTGGAAATAGCACTCTCAAACTATTAAAAAATAGTACCATAAGCACGATGTCCCTTAATAAGAATAAAAGGTCACATGTATGAAAAGAAAGCAATGAAACCCAATATTTATCAGTATCACCAAAACCATTACATGCTTTCAAAAGGACTGAAAGAATATACAACTTCTAGCCACAAGTCATTTACCAAATTGGCAGAGCTAATTTACATTTCATCACCTTTGTTCCTTCTTAATCAACCTGCCTGCTTTTTCAACTGTGATCAAGAATAAAATCTCATTCCTCACCAATAAAGAAGAAACCTCAATTTTGCTTGACACCCAGACATTTGCACAGCACTAAGCTGGGACTATACAAGCCCAGAATAACTTAGTCCATTGAATTATTTAAGCGGTTGTTCGCACTCAATTAGATTTTCATGAAAGGTTAAGCAATAGACTGATTCACAGAAACCTCTTCATGTTTGTGGGAAGTATCTAAAATAATACAAGGAGGTATTTAAAATTCCTTCTTTTGAATAACTAAGCTGATACATTAGTATTTTGTATCTATTAACAAAAAAAAAAAAAAAGAGTATAAAGCTTCAAATTCCATTTTCTCAATTTCCAATAACAACACATTTCATTTAAAGAAAATATGAAAATATCCATGCCCAAAATATTTCATTTGTGAAGTAAAATCAAAATAGAATGTTAATTTCCCACTGTTAATGGGAAACTGGAGAAAAATACCAAATGCCCTTATAAATAGACACCCACAGGTAATCTTTTCTTTATGTGCCAAAACCAAACTGATTCAATGCAGCCCTTTAATGGAAACAGGCCACAGAAAGATGCTATTCTTATCGAGCAGAAGCTACGCCTCCTTTCTACTGCACATTTCCCCAGCTATTTATTATCATCATGGGGCTATGACCAGCAATGCAAAGAAGTGTTCTTTTGAACAACGCTGGGTTTACAGAGCACTAACTCCAGATCAATTTCTGCCTGATTTCCTTTCCCAAAGTGTCACAGAGCCTCTGTAATTAAATGCTCCATAACTGCAAAACAGAAAATACAAAACAAAACAAATTAAACATTTTTTCTGCCATCAGGAAGAAGGAAGTATTCTATTATAAAACCAATAATTAAAGAATAGGGGGAACAGAATATGTTCAGGCTTTGATTTCTTTGTTTTAAGGAATACGAAGACTAGGCAACACAGAGAATTTTAATGTGGAAAGATCTTAAAAAAGTCCCGAAATAAAAGTAGACATTGTGAAGGAATGAGACCAGAACGTACACTCATCTAAGTACAATTTCCAGAGGAAAACACATTCCTCACCTTTTTCAGAACCTCTCCTTTTCAGCTGATGAGGAAGATTTTCTAATGTGTATTTAACTGCTAACCCTTACCATCTGTTACAGCAAAACTCAAATCAAGTGCATAAAATAAGAGCACATATATTTAAAGCGAAAGTTTTAAAGCAAAAGTAGTTAGAAGGAGAGTGATTTTAAAAACTTCAGCTTGCACAGGTAGTCGTGATACCAAAATGAAACCAGAAGTTGGTCAATGCTCAGCAGGTTATTATCTTCTATAAGAAAAATTACATTTTATGGGAAAGCCTTCAACAGTCCAGAGATAGAACCCAGGAAGCTGCGAAAGGACCTCGACCTAAGTCGCACATTTATTCTGACATTTTACATTTCTTCCAGAGTTATGAAGAAAGATCATACAGCCTTTTAATTCTCCTAACAGGTGGTCTATATCATGGAGTCTTTCCTCAACACATCTCCCAGGAGAAAGTTGCCCTCAACTGGAAACCTGTATCACTACTACATGTGCTATTTAAAGAGATTTTTCACTTAGGTCTCTCTCATAATTTCTTCGCAACAGAAAATCAGCTTGAAGAATAAAACTTTAAAACCATACAAGTGT
This sequence comes from Egretta garzetta, assembly GCF_000687185.1. Taxonomy (NCBI): domain Eukaryota; kingdom Metazoa; phylum Chordata; class Aves; order Pelecaniformes; family Ardeidae; genus Egretta; species Egretta garzetta. Next base: position 1,234,857 of record NW_009258884.1, read on the forward strand.
CTGTGATTTCCAAGAACTTGTGTGGGAAAAGTGTCTTTTTAAGTTTAGAAGTAGTGTACTTATTTTCTCAAGGCAAATTTTAAACAAACATGAAAGAAAAGCTAACATTTAGGACCCAGACTACTGTTGAGATACCTACATAGGCTAGGAAATGTAGGGTAAAGTCTGTGCTAGCCCACACAGGCTTGGCAGGCACACTGTGTGGGGGGGAAAAAAAAAAGGGAAAAAAAAAAATAAAAGCTACCATGCAACTCAACTACATAATTAAACTAAACCCTGAACATGGTGAAAAACCCTGTATTATGAACAAGATTCTGATCACCATGTGCACACTCCAGCACAATAAAAGGTGAATAATTCATAATCATTTTCAAGAAAAATTATGCATCACTCAACTTGGGGGAAACACAGGGGATTTCACTGGTATGATTTTTCTTTAGGGACAATGACAAAGTGCCGCTCACCAGCAGGAAACTGAAGCACTGAACTGTGTTCCATGTGCCATAAATCAACACTGCAGCCTACAGGATGTCTCTCTGGTACCAACATACCATCAATTTTTCAATAACCTCCTTAAATAATGGAATATGTGAACGGCGACAACAGTAATGAAAAATGAAATGTTTTGCACGCCAAAGACTCTAGAATAACACGGTTAATATGTTGCTTCTACAGTTAAAGAAGCTTTTTTATATACATTTTTTTCCCCCAAAACCCAACGTGTTTTACCATAAACAATCTGGATAGCCTTTGAAGTATTCAGTCCTTGAGCTCCATTGCAGCTGTTTCTAAACAACCTGGTTCAAAACAAGGTTTCTTTTGTGGTTTTAAAATTAACCAAGACAACAGCTTTCTGTGTTTCAAGAACTGCTTGTACATTCACCCTAGGCTATCATTACACTTTCACGTTCCAATGAGAGAGCAATCCTTCACGCAAAGAAAGCTCTCCAGAAAAATTTATTTTTAAAAGGATTGTTTAGATCCTGGTCCTGAATCAAATACAAAATTATTAACTGTTCATGAATAAAGTCAGCATCCTACACCGCTGTCTTCTTCACCATTCAAAACCCAAGCCCAGTCATCTTTGACCTCTTTTTTCCAGAATAAAGAGGAAAAAAAAAAAAGACAAGGTTGTCTTAGTGGCATATCAGCAGTGAAGCACAGAACCATCTGGGAAAACTGATGCAAACAGACGTGCAGCGTAGTCCTAGGCATGAGGCCGACCAAGCCCACGAATGCTCACACAGCAAATGGGGGCAGGCAGATGCCTGTCATGGGCAACTGACTCCAAGAGTGGGAGAGTAACAGGTTTTAGCTTTTAGTCTTCTATTAACACTAACAGAGGAAATATTTTTAAATGTATAGAAGGCATTTTACACCTATAGTTATTACGTAATTTTAAGAAAGATTGATATTCTCTTTTCTTTCTCAGCAAGGTAATTTTTCCCTTGTTATACAGCAGTATAACAGTGCACACAAAAGAACTAAGACAATTTCTCAGCAACAACCATGTATTCTATGCACAATGTTTAGCTCTGAATAGGTAATTACATAGTGATAAATTACGATAACAGGGAATGATATCAGCTCTGATTCTTGGAGACATCTAAAACCTCTCATTTGGGAAGCAGGACCACTAAACAGAGAAATCAGTACAATTCCAGACCTAAGTCAAAGAATGAAGCAAATGTACAAATACAGAAATGCAAAGCGATAAAACTTTCTGCAATCACAACAATGCAAATGGTGACCCTCACCAGTGTCACCAGTATCAGAAACGTGCACTTCACTCAGCTGCAATTAAGGAGGGAACAATAAGCAATTAATCTTATACAGTAAGAAGCTATTCCATGACTTTACTTAAAGAAAATTTTAAAGCAATCTGCCAAGCTTAACCAAGCATACAACATTTCTATAACAAATGAAAGATAAGATAGGGCTCCATAGACAAAAGAGCATGAATAATAAGAATGAATCAGGAACGGTTATCTATCCCACAAAAAGAATCTCATGCTGAGGAAGAAAACCTGAAAGCAGGATCCTTAAATACAAACTTTACCATAAATCCAGTGACCTCACTGGAACTGTGCTAATTTATGCTAAGGAAGGAGCTGGTTTTCTGGTTTGGGGTGGTGGTGGGGATTTTTTAATTTTTTTTTTTTTTTTTAATTAAGTATCCTTCCTTCCCAAATGAAGAAGACTTATCTGACCTTAGGTAACTTGGTCCATCTTTTTTCCACAATAGAAAATGCTTGATATACCTTCACCATATACACTACACAGTTGAGAAAAAAAAGTCAAAGAAAAAAAAAAGCTAGCGTAAGTATTTCTTCAAAGCAGACAACTATCTCCTCCTTCCCTTCTCCCCAATTAAAAAAATGTAGGAAGAGTGAGGAACATCAGTACCTCTCACAGCACCCGATTCTTAAGAAAGAATGTCTCACCTCACGATCAAAAATAGGAGGAAAAAGCCAAAAACAAAGTTTCAAATGTAACACACTGCAATTTGACTGCTAACAAGCCAATTGGCTCATTTGTAAGCCATAAACGAGAATTTGTATGTTTTGTGCGAGCTACTTGTCTCAAAACATTTTTGCAAAAAATAATCTATTAACACACTGTGAACTGAATCAAAATGTAATGAATACTCTTTAGAATATACCATCTCACCACTTACATTTTATCACATAGAGGCTTGCTTACCCAATTAGCAACTACATATAAGGCATGATTTATAAGACACTATTTCATAGGCTTCCTGACTTTCCAATGAGGCAGATTTTTTCTGAAGTTAAAATAGCCTAAGTGTCCCTTTCAATACATTTAATATTCAAATTCTTGTCTATGTTGTTACATTGCTGATACAGAGCATGCCACCTAAATATAAGCTTTCAAGTATATTTTATCTCATATATAGTGGTTTTCACACATGAAGAAGTCCCATCTCTACCACATCAGGCAGTGAACCTCTAAGAAATGCCCAAGGGACCAGGGAGTCTGCAGGTTGCAATGGTACAGAGCAACAGTAACGTCAAAGTAACCTGTGCAAGATACACCTTCTTTTTAAAAATAATGTTGCTTATGTATATTGTTCCTTATCAATAACTACTGTTTTCCATCCCGCTTTCTCTCCGCTTCATTAAAAGCTCTTGAGGAAAAAAACATGTTGACTGTAATTGTTATTTACTGTTTGGATTCTCTCATTCAGAGTGCGAACTTCGTGACTGTGAAAACTCATTTTCAATGCAGCTACTATTTAAATGATAGGAAAAATATGCAAGCAGAAAGTGTTAATTACAAGGGAAATTGGAGCATGTGTTAACTAGATACAACAATTCAGCTTGCAGCACTTTGACAACTCAGAGCTCAGAAGTGAGAAACAATAATAGATTTTTAGTTTATTTTCCTGATGCTGTATGTTCAGGGTATTTAAACTAACAGCATGATAAAATATTAAACTGCACAGCTCTCAGGGTGTGAAACTCACAAGCAAAACACTCATCTACCAGTATGGCATGTAATTTTTTTAGACATAATACCCAATAATCTGCCACAGACTGTCGCTACGGATTCTACTTTATATGATGTGCAGATGCTATCACAAAGTCTATCTGCTCTATGTAAAAGCAAGTGCCACAGGGCACTTGAATAATTGCAAGTCCCTTGCTGGTCACTGTAGCAGTTCAGTAAGCCACAGAAAGGATATTTGTTCATTCTTTGCAGCCAGTAATTCAAAAAGATAAGGTAGGACCCAAATCACACCTAGAACTTTGCCCTGAGCCAACAGCACCGAACTGCTACAACACTCAATCACAACGGCCGTTGTGTACTTGAGGAGCGGCCATCTGTAAAAGGTCTGATTGCAATAAGTATTGCACATGAACAGCAAACGGCTCCGCCATTCTCCCAGTTTCTGTGGGTTTCCACAGAATGGGAAGTCAGAACAGTTCGTTCCTTTCGTATCACTTCACCCAAGATTTCCATTCACCCAGAATATTCACCTGAGTAACTCTCCAATTTAATATGCGGTAAAGGTAGACTCAGTTAACAATGCTGCAATTTCATACTAACAACTTTATAATATAAACCGTATTTCATAAAAAGATCAGAATTTCCAAATTAGTATCTTTATAGATTCTCATATTACGGCCAATCACTGAAAAATGTGTTTTTAAAAAGTAATGTTTAATCTCTGAGACTGAGCTCTAGCAGTGAAGGGGATGATCATGCTCCCTTCCTTGAGTGTGCAATATCATCTCTTCCCTTGAGCCATCTCTGACACTTCTCTGACCTCCTGATGAGCCAATTCAGTTTACAAGGCCAGCAAAAAGCTAACCAGGAAAATAAAAAGAAGGATAAAAACTTTTCCTTTGTTCTGGAGATCTGAATCAATTGACACAAAATTCAGAGCAGCACAAGAACAATCACAAGGGAAGGGGGAAGAACCTCACCATTCAGCATCAAGCTGCTGGATCATCTCCTCTAACTTCTCCAAGGTTATCTAATGTTTGGATTGTCTCTAATTTCCCAGAAACTAGGAAAATTTCTCCATAACCAGTAATCTAGGATCCTGTCATACTATTTAAGAAAGAAAACAAATATTGTGCAACTGTTCAGATTGTCAGTTATCATCCCCCAGAGATAAAATTTTATCTTTGATGTAGCCCTCCAGCATTTTTCTTGGCCTGCTTTGTAACACGTGGATGGTCAAAACTGAACTCGGCCATCGGTAAACAAGCAGTGGGGGAAAAAAAAAAAAAAAAAAAAACACCACACCCCAAAACTAAACCACCCAAGAAGTTAAAAAAATTTTAAGTGAAAACATTCCAGTGCATCACTAAAACAAAACACACATCAGCTTTAAAAGTTTAGGAGAACTTCAAATATTCCTTTTGACCATAATTCAGCACTATTCTGGCTTTCTTATTCCAAGGAGATATATTGGCTGTAGCCCTCTGTAATTACAGAATGAATGATCCTGCCAGGGTGTGAATTGCCAGCTCCATCTTCAATTTAATTTGGCAGAGGAACTTGATTGAATTGATGACATAAAAGAAGGAGGCCTGCCAACAAAATTTGAGGATAAAGGTTATATACCTGGTTATAGAAAAACTCTTCTTATTCTAATTTTTTTTTGTATAAACTTCACTACTCCTTCTGCTGCTGTTCTCTATTTGAGCTGATAGCACCACAATAGTCTTCAGTGCCCGAAGCAGAGAAAAGACCGTTGTGATGGAATGGCTGAAATCTTCCATCACACTCCGTGATTTTTACACACATCTTTGCTATGCCCAAGTCAACAGGAAGAATGGAAACTGTAGACTTCAGAAATCACATTAAGATTTACAGGAGCCATTGGAGCTCTCAGAAGACACCTCCGATAATGCACACCAAGCCTGAAAATTGTTCTTTTGGATGAATGTGAGGGCCCCAATAGCTATACAGTTTATATTACAGACATTTTAAATGTTTAAATTATGGAAAAATAGAGAATAAAACTGAAAGTAGATATTGTATATGATTAATGGGAGCAAAAAAACCCCATAAAACATGAAGAAGCTGAGATAAAGACCAGAAAGAAAACTACCAGTGCAGTGTAAGAGTGAAAAATAAGCAGTGAAGAAACAATAGTGGGCAACAAGTAAAACAAAACTCCGTCTACGTTTATTAGGTGCAAATGTTGAAATGTGTAGGTTTTGAGTCATTAGAATTTGGCTTTTTTAGATCACATGTTCCCAAAATTATGCCCCATCAGACAGAAATCACTTATACTAAGATTTTCACCAGAGGAAGGCAAAAGACACAGCTTCAGAATCTGGCAGTAAGCTTTTCTTGTCAAATTTAAAAAAACCAAACCCACAAGGGTCACTTCAGCGTCACGAGCCCTACCTCAGCCCTCTGCAGTCACTGGAAAAAAACTCCAGCGACTTCCAGGGGGCATCACACAGAGACAGCAGCATCAGGGAAGAGACACAGAGTGCTTCTCACTTATTGTTTAATTACTCTTCCACCATTTTGCTCTACTTTTATTGTTAGGTACTCGCACATAATTTGAAATAGCAAGGATGACAGAATTCTATTCCCTAAAGTCTTTTCTTGTTTTTAGGGTTTCTTACATACTGTAATAGCACCGTTGCAGCTGTTTGGCTCAAACAAATAAGGCTTCTGGAGTAAGAGAATGCCTTTCCCTTGAGAGCAGCAAGCAAATGCTGTGCAGAAAGTGAGCATCATTATTAATTTACAATTATTTCATAACTTACCCCTGATATGCCAGCCTGTTCAAAGGCCTCCTTTCTTTTCTTCCCAGTGAATGTGATGTTGGATATTAGCTATAGTTACAACATCTAAAACTAGATGACACATTGAAACATTCTGTTTCCTGTATAATTTTAAAGCTGTAACAGTGTAAATTACATTCCATAGCATTAAAATTATGCAGAAAGTTAATGTTTATGCAACTTCAAAGAACAAATTTCTGTCATAAAACATACTTGGTGTGAACAGATCCCTGCATCTTGCAAACATTTAGACACAGGAGTAAATCTCTTCCTCAAAGCACTCCTACAGCTGTCAACAGGAATATCGAGGAGAATATTACTCTTGCTAAAGCATTTATCCCTGCATATTATACCTAAATACACCTAACAGAAAAAAATTAAGCGAATTCATGGAACTCACCTGACATTACTAGATAATTCCTCACATAAGCACTCCACAAGCAGTGCAACTGCACCATCTGTGGTGCAAATAACTATTTTCCTATTTAATTCCAAATTCACCTTTCAACTGCACAGACCTAATGGTTTCCAATTTTTCCACCATACACACTACAAGCAAAAAGACACTGTGGAATGTTTACCTCTTATCTGGATATTGTCATTTTACTGTCTCAAACTTCTTAAAACAAGCTTTTCGCTAGGGAGGAAATCAGTCAGCATCAGACCTAGTGGGGAAACCCTGCACTTGCTCAATGTCTATGGCTCTTACATAGTTCCAGATGTTCAGAACATTAATAATGCACTAACTCAAAACCTCTTTTTGAAACTTTAGAATGTGCAAATTGCATTAAAACCTCTTTGCCCTCATTAATGGTATTGTTACAATCCCAGTACTCTGGAAAATGTTTTTTGGCATTTGTTTAACTTTGTGATATTGCCATTTACTCATTTTAACAGCCCGTGCTCAAATCTTAATGCTTTTAATAGGCCTGGCTAAACAGACTACCATCTTTTGTAAATTTATTGAAGTAATTTATTAAATAAGTAAAAGTTGTCTGAAGGCAGCGTTGTTTTTTTTTTTTTTATTGATGGCAGAAAAAAAATGAGTTCCTTATAATTTATTTATAAAACTGTGTTTCGGGAAAGTTCTAGAAATTAAAATATTCTGTTCTTTTTTCAGTGTTATGACCAATTCATTTTCTGCTACTCTGACATAGACTTCTTAAAAAAAAAAAAAAAAAATTCACCAACCTCATACAAATCTCAGTAAGAAAAGGAGTCCGTCTTAAACTAGGAAGAGACAGACATTCAGAATTAATACTGAAACTGTATATACCTCCCTCAGCCTGTCATATATAGGGGTGGCACATTTATGTCCAGGCCAGGAGACAGTACACCCAAGGACTCAGTCGCATATCCAATGCGCACACACCACTGCGCAATGGCAGAAGAGTGCAATAGTCAGAGGTTAAACTGAGGTCCCTCCTGTTTACTCTAAATAACTACCTGGAAGGAACCTGAAGACTCTCAGTCTGTTTGAAAACAGCACAAATTAGGATCTATTGCTGTGCTCTCCACTGCTCACAGTTAATTAATACTGTTAAGGCCTGCCTAAAGTTGTGTAATGCTGCCAAGAACGGTATGTCAACAGAAAGGTGAACAGCACTTGCCTGCAACTTCACTACAGCTTTGGTTGACACCTTAAAACATGGAAAGGGAGCAAAGACAATAAAGAGAGGTGTTCCAGTCCAAACGGATTTGCTGTCACCCAATCCTGTCTGTTCTCAGTGAAGAAAACATGATCAGCTAAGAGAACACAAAAAGGGGATGAGACTGACATAATTTAAACTCTGAACTAGCAGCTCTTCAGATTTTGAGATACATAGAAACTCAAACATGAAATCCAGCATTTATTTTTAGAAAGTGACAAAAGTTATTACATATGTATCATTAAAATGTTACCCCAAAATTCTCAAGGGAAACAGCAAATGCAGTGCAGCATTAATTGGTCTGTACCTACACATTAATAGTTCTGCCTTCCTAACTAACATAGTACATGGCAATGCCAATTTATGTGAAGGGTATTTGTTCATTAGTAGTAAGATTGAGACTGCCAGATCTATTCAAGATTGGATATTGAATAGTTTGGTCTCAGATTTATTGTACACAAAACTCATTACAAGGTCACTTGCATGGAAAAAAGTAACAGCTAACTGTTGTTAGAGCTGACAGCATTGCAAATATTTATACCTCAAGTTCAATAGCAGCTGTGATAAAGTGACCTAAGAACTATTTTCTCATGGTTTTGATTTCTTTATAAATTAAACTATGAGTTATGAAAGTGCTACTTCAATAATGGAGCAGTGCTTTCAATTAGCCTTGTAATTCCTGTTTCCTCCTCTACTTTGTCTCTTCTATTCTTCTTTTTCCTCAGTTCCAGCTCAAAATGAAGGGCTGGTGAACAGGAACAAAACTCAGAAACACTCCTCAGTATAGGATGTATGAGAACCTTCTTTAGGATATACCGACCAACCTTACCAGAAGTCAGTCAGTCTGAAAAAAGGGTCATTCACAAGAAGAGTGCTAGAGGAAACAAATGCCTTAGACCACTTTGTTCCAACATATTAGTTGTTAAAAGTTACTCTCCAACAACCCTTGGAATCACTGCAGTACACAGCAGAAGCTCTAGACAGTCCAACAATTTTCCAGCAGATATTCTTTAGTTGTAAGAAAGTCTTGCTACTTTGTCATTATTCTCCACTAAATTATCCCCAAAACATTAATTTACTGGAAGTTATACATACAAAAAGAATCAGTGTTAATGTAATGCAAGAAAGACTTCAAAATTTTGCATTCATTTTCCTTTCTATTATCTTCACTACTTTTGTAATTAACTAACCATTTGAGGTAAAATTCATATAGCACCATAGCTCTAAGCTTCAAACAATTGTCACCTGCATTTTAAAACAGTAACACAATTGGTATGAAAAAAACCTGTACTCATTTTGCAGACATTTGGACACAAATACTCCTTAAAGAGTATAGCAAATAATTTTTTAAATGTAGATTTAGATCATTCAGCCACTTCTAAGAGGTTTATGAGGCAGACAACAGAGCAGTTACTATTTCTATCTTTGTAGGCTAGTATTTCTTGACATTTTCTTCATTTTTCCAAGATATTTCTCTCTACAAAACTATTTGATACAGTATAATGCAAAATACACAGCAACAACACTGTGCAACTACCACATAAAACTGCTATTTGTCCTCGGAAGTTAAAGCTTTGTAAAGGAAAGCAGATACAAAAGAAATATGATTAATCTGAAATCAATAGAGAACACTACATCTTAAAGGTGCAGGAGGAAAAGAAAAAAGTGGTAAACAAATCTTGGATTCTCAAGTGAAGAATACGTACCAGTTTGTAAGTTGTACTGATAAAAACAGGCATTCAGAGCCTTTTGAGCAATTATCTTATTTTAAAAATTGTACTTTCAAGCCTTGGCTCAACAATTAGCAGATACAAATTAAACAACGATGCCTCACAGAAAAACAAAAAACCCCACCCACATTAACATTATTGTCCAAAGCTTATTTTGTAAAAAAAAAAAAAAAAGCTACTAAAGAAAGGTCAGTTAATTCATCATGATGGATTATCACTAAAATTTATAAGCATTAGCATTTTTCTCCTTGCTGGATACCTTGACTTTGATATGACACATATTGAATGAATCATCCAAGACGCAGGCACCAGGCAAGATATATCTTAATGCAGACAGGTCGGCGACATGAACCCTAATGGTCCTTATCTTAATCTTGTTTAAAAGCATCTTAGATTTCTGAGTAATCTTTTCACCTTCTGATATTCTCTTTTATAGAGTGTTTTTGCTGGAGTTGCTACTGATTTTCACATAAACGCATTTTTGTTGCATGGTATCACCAGTTTTAGTAGCCCTAAAAATGATCTAGGCTTGCAATTTAGTAACTGTTAAGATTAACCCTATTTTTAAAAAAGTCAACATGTCAGAACTCCAATAATGACAATAAAAATTTTTATGTTATTGTAGATTATCCCATTCATGAAACATGGCATCATAGCTGCTCATAACATAGACACCTATCAAAAGTGGAGATGCATATTTGACGCATTGTTTTCTTCTCATCCACATATTCTCCTCCATTGCATTAACAACTTGGATATTTACCATACGTATATTTTAAAACGGTCACCCTTCAATGAAAATATGTATTCAAATACCTGATTAAGATAAAAGCAAGTTTCTCTACTATTGTTTTTTTCGTATTCACATCTAATAATTCCAAATTACACAGAGAAAACACGGTGGCAGACTTTTCCCACAAAACTGCACCAAGCTCTTTCTGCTACAACTGCTTTGATATAAAAAAAAAAAAAACAAAACAAAAACAAACCAACAAAACAAAAACCACAAAAAACCCCCAGGGGATGGAGGGGCACAGAGGAAGACAGCAGGTGAATTATTTTTAATGCAGATTGGTTTGCAGTAACAGCAGTTCATACATTAGGTAAAAAGGCCTTTGGAAAGTACCTTCTCAGCCTGACAAAGTATTTTCTTAAAGTGATGATTAGGAAAGGATGCAGGCTTACAATGTTGTGGACTTTAAATTCTTTACAAAACAGCTGAGTAACATTCTACAGATTATAAATATCTTGTTGTAAGGGGCACTCCAGAGCAAAACATAGACAAGTGACTACCTCCTCTTCCTGGCAGTAGACAGCTCCTTCAAAGAAATCTAGAATCTCCCAGGAAATGATCTACCTGAAGAAATGCTAATAGAGAAAAATGCAAGCCATTACTGGATGCTTTTTGCACACATTAGCACTGGAAGGAGTATTTGACTAAAATTCCAGCTCCTGCAGCAATGTACTCTGCTACGTTTATAACATTCACCTCAGATGTTCTATTAAGCAGCATCCAGGTTTCTCATTTTACGATTGGGTTTATGTGGCGAGATTTACAAATTTTTACTTGCCCTCTATTTATTTGCACATTGGAAAGCTTCTACTAGGTAGATATCTCTTCTAAGTGAGTATGAGATATTTTTTCCTCTCTGTTATACACTTCGGAACCCTGAGACAAATAATTAAATTTCTGCCAAAGTTTGTTTCTCCAGCTCCAACATGAATACAGGGGTCATTGCTTTCACCAAGTATTGGTAGATTACCTCTTTAATGTATACAAAGCAACTTGAAATTCCAGACAAAATACAGAGAAACAAATATTACTCATAAAAGGCCCTTAAATTCCAGACCGGGAAGTCCAAATGGCAATATTTATTCTATTTCTGCCATAAATTTATTTTATTTCTGACATCGTGCAATGAAGTTCTGAATAACAGTAAGAGAACACTGCTTGGGTGCAGGCTCTAGGGTCCCACCATCATTCATCACAAACTCTGTCAGGCACTTCAGCTTCCTATGGCAGGTGTTACACCTTCCATTCTTTCTATTCCCACAGACTGAGGCCAAGAAGTCCTGATTTACCATTCGTACAACAAAAAAGAATACATACCTATTTTTTATTAAAGTGAATAAAAGTCTATGAAATTCAAAATGAACAGAAGTGAATGAAAGTGCAGTAAGATGCTATTTCTGTCTCTAGCACTTGCCTTCCATACACAAACAAGGAAGTAACGTACCATTTACTACCTGAATTAAATTAATAATGGGCTTTCCAGAAAAATAAAATTAATTTTATTTACAAAGCAAAATAATTAGAGATAATTTTCAAAGAGGTTTTCAGGCAAACAGGTAAAAATGTGCAGCATGAACACTGAAAGTGAGGTACTGAAACAGAGCGAGCCATCCAAGAAGTGGGGCTTCTGCCAGAGGTGCAGAGCAAAGCATGTCATTGCTGAGCCACAAATTCTTAAAAACTAAAAGAGATGTTGAACTGAAGAATGAATCTGCAAGTGTAACCAAACTGAAATCCCATGTACATGCCTAAATCCAAGCTTCACCTAAACTCAATCTCCACCTGGAGAGATGATACTCAAAATTCAGAGCATTGCCTTCAGCCTTCCACATGTTTAAAAAGATTTTATTTTTCCACTTATTCCAAAGTTGAAACTCCAATTAATAAAACAGGTTGAGACCTCAAAAAAAAAAAAATCTGCTTAACTCAATAGTTAATTTAGTGATGTACATGACCAGTATATTAATCAGATCTTGACAGTCTTGAACAATTTCTTTAAAAGCTGCAGTTTTTTAAAAAGGCGTAGCAATTTCCCCATTAAAATCTCTGAAAAATCAGTTTTAAAATGCAAATGTGCAGGTAAGCAATATTTGGTATGACAATGAAAGAAAAATGCCTTGTTTTCCCTGAACATTAGTTCTTATGCTTATGCTTACATTATTCTGTGTTCTCAATGATGAAAGAAAAATGCCTTGTTTTCCCTGAACTAATATGCTTATGCTTACATTATTCTGTGTTCTCAATATATTAATCTCAGACTTAAAGGCAACCCAATCCAGAATAAAAGAAACAGAATGAAAAAGGGCATCCATAGAAAAATATTGGCAATGTGATTTTAAAATACCATCCTTCAATTGTCTGCAATTTATATTTATCAATACTTGTGCTAGGATCATGGAAGTACTCCCAGAAAGAAGAAAAAAAAAAACCCAAAACAACAAAACCAACCACTCAACGTGTTTAGCCAGTTGACCTTTCAGTAAAACATAAGGGCAGCGGGAGGGGGAAGGGTCCCAGAGCTGTCCAGCAATCTCCTTTCTTCCTTATTAAATGTCATTATAAAGTCTCTCCATACTTTCAATTCAGATTACTATTCTCAAAAACTTTCATAAATATTCGTCAGGTCTGCATGCATCAGATCAACGATCACATACTGTTCAACATCATACGCTTTAGTAAAAGAATAATGAGGATAGTGAAAACTGAAATATGCTCCCATTTCAATTCTTAAATAAATTGAATGTAAAATTTATTTTCAGATCATTAACTTTGCATATAAGCGCAGAGTGTTGTGAGCTAGGTTAAATGAATTTATAGTCAGTAATCTGCTTTTTTCAATGACTCTACATTACCTGGTCTAATGTGGTCACCTAATGGTTACTGTCAGTAATTGCACTGATGACTGCAGTTCTTTATAGACAGCCAGTGAAGAAAAAACTCCTCGCTTTGCAGCCTCTTCAGTTAAATAATAAAACTGACATGAAGGTTTTGTAAAAAAGAAGCAATTGTTTTTACTTCATTTTTTTAAATATTCTCTGTTAAGGAACCTTGGAGACGAGGGAAATGGTCTAAAACCTTTATTTCCATTATGCTGGGGTTTATTTAGTTGGATTTTTTTGTTTTTGTTTTGTCTACTGAGAGGATTTGTTAAAATCATAAACGATGGTTTAAAATGAAGAAAGCCACACTCTTGCAAGCGTTACAAGAAAAATGGGCATGAATTACAGAATTATATTGCAGGTTTATATTCCTGTTCCTCAGAGCTGACCACAAATAACAGTAGGAACTAACAGAAGAAAGCAGAACTACTGTGAGGCACAGATTAACCATGATTAGATATCTGTTGTCAGTGAAATTAGATATTGCATAGTTTGAAATTGAGAAATTTGATTCCCTTCAGCCAATACCAGAGAGCAATTTCCCCCCCCTCCTCCCGCCCCAACTCAAGAAAAATATACTACAATCTCCAATGCAGTGAAATGGAACAAGAAACAATGAAAGAAGAAATTAACTGGATGAATACTACATTCAAATAGCATACAAAGAACATGCAAAGGCACCCTTGCTGCTGAGTTATACACATAAAGTTTCCTTTCAGGATGTGTGCTTACACAGAGGAGATTTTTGTATTTTTTCTTAAATAATTTCAAAACATTCAGGTAAACAATTTAAGAAAAAACTGCAGATCAGTCTGGCTCTTTTTTTTTTTTGGTAAAACTAATCAAGCAACTGTACTCATTAACTAAGATACAGACATCTGTTGAAAACAAATATGAACATGTTTTTTTTCCATTAAAACAAATTTGTATGCCAATATGACATCCAAAAAGATTACAATATAATATAATGACAATGTGTTATTACATTTAGTTTATAAACAGTTATATACATATAGCAAAAGATTACACAGTACATTTTCAAACAGTGTGTGTGTTTTTTTAGAAGAAGAATATGACTTAAGATTTCCTTACCTTATAGGATGGCAAAAAGCACAAAACTCCTTGGCCAACTTTTTGACACACTGAAAGGAGAAGTGCTCCCACCTCATCCTGGAACTCAAATGTCTCTGTATGCTGGAACGTAGCGCACAACTTCCGACCATTAGGGCCTGCTCCAATGGTGCCAACCCAAACCTGTTGTATTCCATATTAAAAAAGTTAATTCTAAAGTGTCACGAACTGTATTAAATTACATTAAGTTAAACAATGAAATTTTAAATGTGAAGGAAAATATCGAGATATTTCTAAACAAATTAATTCCAGTACTTTAAAACAGAAGAGAAAGTGCAATAACTGATATTAGATGGCTATTACCAAAAGAGCATGACTTCAACTTTTCCAGGGGAGTACGTGTCTAAAAATCGCCCCTTTTTCATTTGAAAGTGTACTTTACAATTGCATTATCCAAGCAATAGTCTGTTCTGTACATTTCTTTCTACTTACGGAATGGGTTTGTCATCATTTTTATTGGCAATTGTTTCCCTTACAACTCAGGAGAGGGCAAAACGATGCAAAAGTTTACCTGTGAGTTCCGAATAACATGGTTTGCCTCCAACTGAATAGAAAACTTCACTCCAAGCTCTGAAGAAAATGAATCCATTGGAGAGAGCGTACCAGATGTCAGAACAATAGTTCTAACATCGCTTAAGTCCGAAAAAGCCTAAGTTGGAGAAAGAAAAGAAGGAATTTAGAAAATCAATACAATCACTTTCAGATCTTATCTGTATTTGTTATCACTCAAATTACTTAAGGCCCTCTGCTTCACACTCAGCTTACCACGGCAGGATTCAAACACCAAAAATTAAGCATGTGGACTACGGTTTTCTGCCGCAAACTCCGTTTATGCTTCGGCCGTGTAAAGAAGGCACTTGTATCTGAAACATCACGTTGGTTTTCATTGATCCAAGTGTAACTTTGTTGTAGAGCAACTTTGTAGTCATCTGCATACCTATATAGGGATATATAAATATCAATAAAAACTACAATTAAGCAATCAAGTAAGTGTTAAGCACATACAAAGCAAAGACAGTGTTGCTACAATGCATTTACAATTTAAGTATAAAAATAATTTTATACTTTCAGAAAAAAACAGTGAAACTTTACAGTATTTAAAAATAAAGTTTAAATCAGAAATTTTTTGTAACTACTGGCATCAGTAGCCAAGATATCAAGACAGTTAAATGATAAGTGCTATGCAGAAAAACAGAACCCATGCATATTTAACTTGGCAACTCAGCAAGAAAAGTTACACCTAACCTTCAAATAAATTTCTTTAATATTTTAATTTGTTTATGAACAAAAAACCCAATTTGGTAGTATTTAAATTCTTCCCCCATAAATAGATTTTTCCAAAGCTTTCCGAGATGTTACTTTTGCTCAGAAGCCAGACACCGTAACTGAGGTGCTGCACAAATGAAAGAGGCATTTTGGCAAAGCAGCTGAATTAAACACAACCACACAGCTCAGGCTGTGTATTTGCACTGACCTGCTGTTATCTTTGAAAAGACATAAAAGAACCATGAATAACCCTTTCAGCACAATCTGAGTGGCAGGGCTCACAATCGGTATCTCAATAAGTTCCTCTCTACCGAACACTGATATTTTTTCTTCTTTTTCCAGGACACTAGCAAGATGTTTCTGCAAGAGGCAAAAAAATTCCACATTAAAAACATTCTAAATATCTTCTGAAAAACAAAGCTAATACAGACACAAAACTAC
Organism: Egretta garzetta; assembly: GCF_000687185.1. Classification (NCBI taxonomy): domain Eukaryota; kingdom Metazoa; phylum Chordata; class Aves; order Pelecaniformes; family Ardeidae; genus Egretta; species Egretta garzetta. Next base: position 1,251,024 of record NW_009258884.1, read on the forward strand.
CAGCACAGTTTTAAAAATTCACCTGAGATACCTACAAAGTCAGACTGAAGACAGAATTGGAGAAGAAAAGCAACAATGCTTTTAACATATTTGGCTTACGCAGAAAGGAGGGATACACTTAGAATAAAGTAAATACTTCTCAGCAGTCAATAAAAAAACAGATGGACAGAGCAGACAGAACCATCACTGACTCAATGGTTCAATTTAAATAATTGTACATGATCAATTATACTGTTAAAACATTGATTCTCCACAAATTCCAGTAGCTCAAGCGGATTACTTCTGGTTTTCACGAGATATTTTCAGACAGCTTTTCAACATTGCAGTAAATTAAAAGACGTGTTAGTATTTAACTTATGTACATATTTTAAGATGTTTAACAACATCAATATTATGCACTCTGGTACTCATTTATATAGCATACAACATTACCTGTAAAATGGGAAAAGTAATACCAGTTATTCCCATTGTGTGCAAAACGGTGAGCATTTCTTTTCCACTCCACACCTTGGAGGCAGTTTCATACCCTCTTTCTACTAGTTGACTAGAGCTCTCCAGTAACCAGCTGTAAAAAGAGAGAAATCAGAAATAATTGCAGCACTAATTTTAGGGATTAAGAGATACTTCACAGGTACAAACCAAACCTTCAAAAATTGCACCAGAATTCTATGACAATGATAAATATTTTACCACATCTAAGTAGAGAGATTCTGCTTTTCCTTATGCCAGTTTTTCACTGTTGAACCACATTCTATAGAACTGCTCTTGATGCAGCTCATCAAACTGAGAAGAAAATTTGTCCCTATACATTTATATTTTATCATCATATATCACCTTTACAATAAAGAAAAAGGATTAAAATATAATTGCTCTTATATCATGTCAGGCTCACTTAAGAAATATTTTTGCTGTACTTCTAAAGCCACTCATTATTTCTCTAACTGATGCAAGTTGGTTTATCATCCCTGTCAATTGCAGGCTTTCCTATTAGGAACAGATCTTGAGGCATGAATACACAGTAAGGGAAAGTGAGGCAATAAAAAAAAAAAAAAGCATATTTTAACCTACCTACAGGTATTTGTACCAATTTGAAAATCAAGCAGAATTATAATTGTACATGTAATGCAAAATGTGATAGGACTTTCTAAAAACGTGATCTAAAAATGGAGATCAACTCATCTGTGGCAGAGCTAAAATCTTCTCTAACTGGATGTGTCTCCTATGGTCCCTGCAGTATTACAGGACCTTCCCTCCATCTAGAAAAGTAGGCAGGCTTCCTCCCTCTCAGGAAATGCCGAAGCTGTCTGTCTCATCAACCAGCAGGAGGCATCAGAAAGACAGCTGTCATTTCTACAACAGTTCAAAATATTTACCTGTAAAATCAGTTAATCATCATCAACTAAAGCAACAAGGCTTAGTGAGTGTTTCAGGTCCGGATTTCCTGTCCTGTCACTGCAAATAATCTGATCAATGGAACAATTAAAACCCACCCTTTCCTTTTGCCAGGTTAAATGCAAAAAAAACCTCCATAAATTCTACCATAACAGTCGCTTCTTTGGCTATAATTTGCTTTGTCTTATTAAGGAATGATGATCACTAACACAGGACGAACTTCACCAGTGTAATACTCTGCCATTTCCTCAAATGTAACATCAAGAAGACCTAGAACTAAAATTAGGAAAAGGCCACTATGACAGAAATTAAACAGATTTACAAAGGATAAAACATTTCAGGAAATGTAAAACTGTTTCCCTGCTATGAACTTCAAACACCATTATATACTTTTGAAATGGTCGTGCTATAAATGCAAATGCAAACTTAAAACAATGACCTTCTTAATACTGAAATATCACAAAAAAGGCAAATTCTAGAATAAATTCCATCAGTTTAAATCTAATGTTAAAGCATTTACTTGAGATGCCTACTTGAAATTTATTTTTAGAGTAAGCCAATAAGGATAAATAAGAGTAGCTTGATTCCCAGAAAGATATGTATGGCTTTGAAATTAAAATTGGTGTATGCAATATTTTCAGGAGAAGATTTAATGAATGTTACAAACATGCCTTCAATTCAAGAAAGTATATTTGTTCTCTCCCTCCCTACCAGAAAATCCCATTGTTGATGCAGCTTACTCCACTGAACAAAGTAATTTTCATGGTAAATCTGCATCTCATCAGAAAAGCTTGCCAGTTTACCTCTATTGGTATATCTTCAAATTCCTCAGAAAGGTCATTTTAGCACCTCTGTAGCACTAAGCCCATGCTTAAGTGCTTTCTGGAATGAGGGCCCAGGATCTTTATAACTGAAATAAGATTTTTCTAATTACCCATGCATTTGGCAAAGATGTGTCACTATGCAACAGCATTTTGCCAGTTACTGGCTATTTACACCCAGTCTTCTGCTTTCCAACAACTGCTTTTCATGCTGGTGGCAGATTTGCCAAGACAATCAACCTTAGTTTTTCTGATAAGGTTAAAAAGCTTGAGGCAATCAAATCTCCAGCCATGCTATTCTCATCTTTTACTAAAATTTAACATTTGAAACATCCAAGGTAAAAGAATTAGCCTCTGCAAAAAAGAAAAACAAAAGTAACTCATCTCTGTGACACATAAATATTAACTCTTAGAATAAAGGATAGGAAAAAATGGTGAACTACTTGCTGCAGTGTACTCCAAAGTTCATTTCACCAACCACTAACGCAACAAAATGATGATCTGACATGCACGGAATCAGAGTTCAATTAACTTCAAGTATCATTATTCACTTTTATTCTGCTGACTTCGTTGTTCAATGTTTCATTAGCAGTGCATTTCTGAACTCTTTCAGTCCCTGGATCCCTCAAAAGAAAGGGTCAAAAATTAAGGCTACCAAGCTGAAATCCAAATTCTCTAGTGGTGACAGACTCTTCTGACATTGTTTCAACTTTCTCATGTTCTCACTCCACCCAAAAGACTTTTACCCTTGACCCCTTGTTTCTTTCCCTCCTATCCAGAGTTCCTGTTCCCAGTCCATTTGCTTTTGTTCCATCCCTTCTCGTGATTTTCAACTTCTGCTCAGGTCTTCCCCTTCCACTTCTGTCTCTGTAGTTTCTGTGTTCTACCTTCTTTTTTGCTCTTACTGCCTTTGGGTACAGAAAGGAGCAGAGAAGGGGAGAACATTTTCTGGTTTTTCAGCTTCTTTCTGCCACACTGATCAACTCCTGTTTTCAAAACTACTCCTTTCCACTGAACTCCACGATCCTTGTGTTCCAACAAGGCAGGTACTATGAGATTCAGCAGACCCTTGCTTTCAATTTCAGTACAAAAGCAAATCATTAAAACCACATTCTACTGACACAGTCCAGGGAGAAAGAATGATCAATAATTCTGTGTGGACAACTTTTGTCTGAGAATAATAAGATATTGGAAGAGGATAGAGTATGCTCTGTTCAAAGAGTTTGCTACCTGAACTCTCCAAAGACTTTATCAAGTCTCTTCTGAAAATCTGCAGGTACCCCAAGTTTTCAGCCCTTATCTTTTTGCTCAAGTTCGAGTTGTTTCACAGGGAAAACAAAGGGCACGACTGATAAATTCACTTTCAACTATGAAGAATCTGTTCCAAATAGATTCCAATCAGATTCCAATCTGATTCCAAGAACAGATTCCAACCTGTTCCGAACACTTCCTGTCCAAGGTTCTGAAAGTATTTAATAAATGTGAACTAATTAATGCTTTGATAAAATAATGCTATTAGTCAAATAAGCAAACAGAAACACGTGAAAGATAAAAATTACTTATCTTGGGTAAAATTTTCACACAGAACTTCACAAACTAGGACAGTAAGCCCCACGAAGATCAGCACATCATTCAAGAGCGTTACATACTTTTCAAAAAAGAATTTCAAGGCCTCCCTTTAAGACGAGTATTTTTTTTAAATAGATCAAACCCCTCTGGATTCCTCAAATTGCGAAAAATCAGGTGACTGCAGAGTTTGAAGTATACCTCTGTTGCATTTTATCTGTACATAGCAACCAGTAAATTGCATCAGCAAGAGGAATCCAAATGTAATTTTAAAAAATACTAATTGATATAATGGAATTAGAAAGAGTTGTCTTACTTTGTCAAAGAGCAGCACACAGCCCGAAGGGGCTCATGATCCTTCTGCCTGATGTTGTTATTGACCATGAAATCTAGCTCTTCTCGAGCAGCTCTTAGTTGACTTTCTGTAACACTGTAGCTCACTGACTCCCGAGCAGAGTCCTCAATATTATGGGCTTCATCTAAAATGACTACTTGGCCTTTTAGGTTAATTTCCATCTAAAAAAGAAAATTATTATCTAGTAAAACAGAGTGAAAGACATTAACGAGAAACAGCAACTAACAGGATCCTGTTAAAAAAGTGCATATTCTGCATCATGGTGTAAGCAACAGAAAGTTTTCAGCTTTTTGATCCAATTTCTGTAACCTAGAAAATAACCAGGCAGAAAAAAAAAAAGAAAAAAGCCTTCTCTCAGCCTAGATAAATATAATCTGAACCTACTACACTCTCCATAAACCAAACCATTGTGAAGTTTGCAAGGGTTTCTTTTCCACTGATTGAAAAAAACATGCGACTGACCAGCTAGAGTATGAGACCTGTTGAAGCATTACTTGGAATACAGAAATGCTCATTTTTTTTGGCAGCAGGGAAAGAAAAATTTCCTTAACCCAGAAGCTATTTTGTAGATAAGATTTTGGATATAAAACAGATTTCAATTGACCGTAGCCACTGAACATTATGTTTCTAACTTCCCTTTAACTTCAGTTACTGCAATCTTCTTACAAATATACTTACGCTCTCCCGTATCTGCGGGTCTAGGAGATAATTGTAGGGACAAAATACAATATCTGCTCCCACCATGAGTTCTCTGGCTGCAAAATATGCACAGGCACGAAGCTTCTTTCCCAGGCTCACTAGATCCTCAATGTCCCAAGCCTGATACATCCTATGTGCAGACTGTAGGGCATGGTGTTCACTGAGTTTATGCACACCATGATAGTAAAGACAGGACTTGCCCTAAAAGCAAATACATGCAGACAGTTAATGGTTACAAAAAATAATGAAAACCAAGTAAGCTTAAACCCTCCAAGTTGTTACATGTATTTGACTTTATTTCCTGGCAGCATTTCTAACAGCTATTTTTTACATTGGACAATAATGAAAAACACATCATGTCAGAAAGAAAACAGGCAAGTCCATGTTCCTAAAATGTACATTTATGAAGGACACTTCTTTCTTTTTCATCTATAAAACTAAAGACAATTTAAGTCTAAGAACATTAAACCTAGCAGTCATAAATATTAATCCTATCATCATATATTTTTTCAGTATTGATACCGTGTATCGACGTTTTCTAACAATTAATATTTAATTTAAATCAAATTATCAGAGGCATTTAACCAACACAGTACAAAGAAGTCAAAAACGTTACTCATTCCAACTGTTCAGCTACTTTTCATTTTAATATGTTTAAAGGAATGCTTATTTTCTGAAATAAAATTACTTACATGTTTTCCTTCCAGCAATTCTACACACATTTCGTTCCTGCTACTACCACTACTAGATACCACTGGATGAATACAGGTATAATCCCGGCTAGAAAGAATTGTCATAGGGACACTGGAATATGCTGTTTTCTTCAACTCTCTAGTAATCTGGGATATTTGCTTGTGTGTTCGCGTTCCAAAAAATATTTTGGGAATGAACGACCGATCTCCATTTTCTTTCTTCTTTGTGTTACTAGTATCTTTATTGCTTTCTTTTCCAGAAGAACAGGAACACTCAGTGCAAGGACCAGAAGACTGCAAGCCGGACAAAAAAAAGAAGAAGAAAAAAAAAAAAAAAATTAACAAAATCCCACAGTAAAATGAACATGCTAGATCTGATTATGGTCTATTTAGAAAATGCCCTCTAGGATAGTTCAAGGTAGCCTGTTAAAATCATCAGGTTGGCCTATCAAACTGCAAAAAGTTTAAAAATGTCCTCATGCCTGAAAACATTAAAAAACTTCTAGCAATCACTAGATACCACTTTATTGTGACCCAGTCGTAGAAAGAATTATTATTCTAGTGGAATATTTACACACGTGAATAATGCAAATGAACTCACATTTAAGCTTCCGCATAAGGACACTTCTGTTACAGAACAGGAAGTGTCCAGCACCTCAAATGAAGAAACTTTGGGACCAGATACCGAAATTAAAATACCAAATACGTTTTTTCCTTAAAGCAAGCAGATGAAATCTGGACAGTTTAAAGAAATGTGTTTGCAGATAGAACAGACTACCTCATATACTCTCCATTAGAAACATGTTTGCCATGCCATTATGTCAAAGGCCATCTAGTAACTATGAGAATAAAAGAAAAAATAGGGAATAATTCTAAACTGAACCTAATCCTGTAGAATATTTGTTACAAGCCAATTTTTTTCTTCTTGAAAAGCACCATCTTCATCATATAAAACACTAGAACAACTGTCACAAATTTGTAATAAGTAGTGTGAAAAGACACAAGGAAAACAAAATAACTCACGAGTAAGAGTGTCCACACACACCTCCCATAAAAATAATTAATTCTTCTAGTGTAAAAGAGTTTGTATTTGGTTTTCAGGCAACAGTGCAGGTAACAGCATGTAGTTGCCTGCTCAAATACTCCTCCCTCCCCTTTTAATTGTAATCAGTAAGATTATCCATTATAAACAAATGCTAAGTCATGCCGTGTGTTACACCACAATTCTGGGGATCAAGCTGTCTTTTAGCCTCCACTCGGAGGAAAAGCACGTTCGTATTACTTTTAGTCCCACTCAGCCTTGTCCGCCATTAAATATTACAATACATGATAGAATGCAAGTAAATGTAACCCTCCTGGAGCTGCCACTCACTGGGATAAAAGGTTCACTGATGTGCCAAATAAACAGGCCCTCAAAGCAGATAAAGTTACACCCATGCTGGAATTGTTACATTCCCCTCTCAGGTTGCCAGTAACAGCAGATTTCATTACGGTGTGCTGCCACATTAAATAGCCAGTTCCAAATATCCTGCCTTCTATATTGAATAATTACTTATTCACTGAAAGGATAAAAAGAAGAGTTATGAATGGGGCTCTTGTCACGAGCGAAGCAGGAAACAGCTGACATATGGTATATGTTACCTATGTGGCAATACTCAGCTCTGTACTCACACAGAAAACTGCAATGCAAATTGTACCTTGATATTTCTATCATCTATATTCTATTTTGCTCTTTGAAATAATGAAAACCACATTACTATGCTAAACAATTAATATAACAAAAGCAGTTTATTACTGTGTAGGGCCTTTAAGAACACGTTTATCTTTTAATTCTAATTCAAGTCAGAATACACAGAACACAAAGATGGTACCGTATCACTAGTACTTCACTGTTAATGCTAAGCTTCACATTTAGTTTGCCAAATAAAAGTAACAGAAAAAGATTAGGACCAATAAGGCAGCTATTTTGCAAAAGTTGTTCTAACAACAGGAAAATGCAGTTCAAATAAATATATACATAAACATGAACAGAAGGCTCTTCTATGATGGGTTTAAAAAAAAACCCCAGATATATTTCTTTTCATAAAAAGAATTAAAAGAGTGTTCTTATGTGTAAGGCTTATAAATTACAGTATTTTACAGGTGGCTTTAAAAGTTTTTCTTAAAAGGTTTGAAATGGGTATAATACTGGCTTTAAGAAGCACTTTACCCAATATTCCAGTTTTAAAATGTTACCTTTAACTTTGAAAAAAAGTTTAAAAAAAAATCAATATTGAGAGTTGTAAAATCAGACTGATTTTATAGTAACTAGTAAGAGTATAAAACTGCCTGCAGTAGTCATAACATTTCTGAAAGCCACAGGCACCATTAGCCCAAAAACCATAAATAAATAAAACCTTTTTAGAAGGTCCTTATAATGTAGAGAAACTTTAAGAAAATGGCTAAAACATAGTTTAAAAGTTGGCTTCTTCATGTTATTTGCACATTATTCGAGTGTGTCAATTTGCAACTTGAATTCTTTAGAAAATGGTTTGCCCATCTTTAAATTTCATTAAAACCAAATTATTTTAATTCTATATTTCTATAAAAAGAACTTACTGTATCCCGTAGCAAGATCTAACGTGGTGTTAACCTCCCATTGCTACAGCAAAAGGAAAGAGAATACTCTCCAACTGAACAAAATGGTAACTCCAGCAGGGAGTGTTCCCTCAAAGTACAAATTTTTAGACTCGTAACACACAGATACTGGTTATACTGTAATAAAATTACAAAATGTTTCAATTTATTTATGAAAGAATGGGGGCAGGGTGTGTGAGTAGAATTAAAGACAATAGAAAATTATTTCGTAATACCCTCTGGCTTCAGAAATAAAACTGTT